>NC_083718.1:146624220-146927658 GCF_028564815.1 Eubalaena glacialis
CAAACATAAACTAGAGTAATTCAGTCAAAAGAACCTCCTAGCACCCAGTGTAGGACTCTAGCAGCTGGTGACAACCCATTTCAAGTCAATTTAATGAGTATTTATTGAGTGTCTACTAAGCACACGAATTGTGCTGCCAGAATAACAGTGATCAAAGGATACTGATCTGAATGAAATTCTCCTTGAAGTGTTTTCCAGTTGGTTTATGATGTTTAGAATTGTGGCTTTAGGGAATGACAAATGGAGATAGTCTAAAAACACAGTTCTGTGTAGATGTGTTTTGAAATGCATAGTGAGACTTTTGGCTCTTTTATAAGTGAGAAGCAGGTTAAATTTTGCTTGAAGAATGGCCAGAAGGTCCTGACCTTTAGTATTTGCTGGCAGAAATTAGGAATCTTAATAATACATGACTCCAAAAAAAAAATGTTGAATAGGTTGGGAAAAAACTAAATTACATAGAGGAATATTTAAAAATGATAAAGCAACCAGCAAGGGGGTGTACCAAGGAGTTACATGTGTGTTGCTATTGCCGTTGTGTATGTCCTTGTATTTTTCTTCCTCCTGTTTTGACTTTTTCTTTGAGAAGTAAGAATAAGGAAATTGTAAAGGCCAAAAGGTTCTGAGATAGTCTGTGTTCTGAGCACCTCCTTTAGAAATACAGCCACCTCCTGTAGCTCCCTGATGTATATCTAACCCACCACCGCACCCCCAGGAAAGGGCCTTGGCCCTTTTTCCACTCCAGAGGAATCCCTTTCTTTCTCTCTGCCTTTGCCCAAGCAAAGTCCTTTATGACACCTTTGCCCATAGTTAGAAGATTAAAGGCAGAAGGGAAGCACCTGAAAATGCTTTTGTCACCAAGATGCTCTGAATCCCTGAAGGGAAAAAAAACTGTAAAGATGCTTTTAACTCTTAGAAAAAGTTCAGGGTAAGTTGAAGTTTGCTTTTTTCCTAGGGTCTTGGAGTTGGGCTTTAATAATTTCAACCGTAAATCTATAACCATTTACTTGTGATATCTTTTTCGTATATAGTACCTAGAAAAAGGTACATGAAAAGATATATATATATAGATAGATAGATATAAAGATCATAAAAGTAAAACTAGCTCCCTCAAACCTCTGGTTGACATAACTCAAGCAGGCTCTTCTATGAGATTTATGTAACTTTAATGTAAGATCGAGAAATAGGAATTCAGGGAAATTACTTGACTGAGACTGAAGGCATTAACAAGCTATAGTCCTAGTTCTTGGAAAGATGGGCTTTCCTTCAGCTGGTATCAGAATGCAAGGGGATTAATATGGTAGCTGGGGCCTCAGCGCAGAAGGGATAAGCAATGGGTGTTTGAAGCTCTGCAGGTTAAAGGAAAAACCCCATGGCATCCTTTTCATGGCAGAACCCAGCCAAGAGCTCAAAGTAAGGGGATTAAGGGCCTAATTCCCAGGACAGGATCTGGCAAGGGCTAGCTAGACTCAGAAGAAGCCTCTATATAAATGGTGGCATTCTCATTTCCAATGAAGAACAGTGCAGCTGCAGACCAAGTTGGCAGTACAGTCCTATACTCTAGCCAAGTTCACAGACAGACAGTAACTCAGTTATTACCTGGATGCCCAGACCTTACTCTAAGCCCAGCGGTATTAGGTCTATGGCCACATGACCAATTCCAGGCCCTACTTGCTAGTGATTATGAGGTTAGTGAGTGATGAGGTTACTTGCTAGTGAGGCTGATGATCTCTTTTCTGCTCTGGTTGATAGATGTTAGAATTTAATAATTTTTTTTTTAATTAATAGCTACTTTATTTATTATTTATGTATTTATTTTTGGCTGTGTTGGGTCTTCGTTTCGTGCGAGGGCTTTCTCCAGTTGCGGCAAGCGGGGGCCACTCCTCATCGCAGTGCGCGGGCCTTTCACTATCGCGGCCCCTCCCGTTGCGGGTCACAGGCTCCAGACGCACAGGCTCAGTAGTTGTGGCTCACGGGCCCAGTTGCTCCGCGGCATGTGGGATCCTCCCAGACCAGGGCTCGAACCCGTGTCCCCTGCACCGGCAGGCAGATTCTCAACCACTGCGCCACCAGGGAAGCCCAGAATTTAATAATTTAAACGTAATAATTTACAGTTAAATTATTTGATAGGCTGGAACCTGGGTGTTTCATACAAAGGTCATATGTCTCAGAGAACGACTGGAGAAGGCAAGGGCAGGCTGACAGAGGTCATGACAGTATAGAACAGTATATTTCTGAGGGTTTTATTCCTTCTCTTCCTCCTTCCCCCAGTTACATGGAGTATTTGTGTATCCCTTTTGGCTGTTGTGCAACAGAGATTGTGTTGATTGATAGTTGACAAGAAAAAAAAAAGCAGTTAAGTTCATTAATGCAGTACACTTTTATGGAACACCTAATCTGGATCAGGTACCTTGCTAAGTGCTGGAGATGCAGTGGTGAATAAGATAATCTCTGCCAGATTTCTGTATCCCACCCTCAGTTTCCTTTCTTAGCATATCCACCCTGCTAGTGGTTGCATATATAGTACAGATACATGTACGTGTAACTGTTGTCCATTATTTAATATACCTGGATGTGCACAGCTAGGAAAATCCTACCAGGGGAGGCAAGAAGACACGAGGTCTGTGTTTATCTTAAATAGAACCTTTCCTAGAGCAAGGGTCAATCCCAGAGGGAAGGTCGATATAATTAACCAAACATTGATAGCAATTGGTCTTGTGGTTTAATCACAGACATTGAATCCACAATGGTAAGCTCAACATAATGACTGAAATTTTAATTTCCGTAGTAGTGTCATATCCATCCTTCACTTTCCAAGCCTGTCCTCCTCAGCTCATTCTAGCCTATGTTCATCATTCTTACCTTTCATTAGTTAAACCATAAAAATAGACAGTGTTGTCTAGTGGAACAACAGTGGGCATTGCAGTCAGAAGACCTGAGTTTGGGTCTTGATGCCTCCAATTATTTGTGACTTTGGTCCACTTAACATTTTCTGAGCCTTAACGGTTTTCCTCATCTATAATGACGCTGGCATTTTAGGGTTGGTGGGTCCAGTCAGATGATGTGTGAAGACTGCTTAAGAGCTCACCTGTTTTTTCGAAACACCTACCACTGTGTATGGCACATTGTAGACGATTGATAAATATGTGCAGTCAAACCATTGTTCATTGTATGTGTTGTATGAGATTCAAATTTGCCTTTTTGAGTGTATTCTTCTTTGATTTATTACATTTCAGCTTGTTTTTATAAATGTCTTGTTTCCCTAATCGGATTCTCTAGTCCTTAGGGAGGTTCCTTTTCCTTTTATTTGTTTTGTCCCTCTTCCTCCCCCAACCCAGGTCTTATCAAGTGTAGGGATTTAAGGAATGCTCAGCAAATAGTAATATATTGTTTCTCATTTCTTTTCTATCACAAAGTAATAAATGTTTGTCATAGGTATATATAAAGATATTACTGCCATGCCTAGTATGGTTCGGAGGTGGGGTTTGCTGTGTGCTGTAGACAAATGAAATTGAAAAATGAATAACAGTTCAATTCAAAATAATCAGGGTCAAGAGACAAGTAAGCTTCTAGAGGATAAAGGCTGTTTCCTTTCTCATCTATGAATTCCTGGTGGAGGGACTAGTTCACAACAGGGGTGCCTTAAAAGTTTGCTAGTTGGATGGATGGATAAATTGATTAGTTAACTGACAAATGACCTGACAAACAGCAAAAGTCTTTGAGAATCAGAAGGCAGAGAATTTATTAGTGGGGTGGAATATTTTTTTTTCCTGAAGAGGAACCTAATTAGTCGATCTGGGTTCTTTCAGGATGAAATAATCTTTTGGGTACATAAAAAGAAAAAAAAAAAAAAAAAAAGAGGAGGTATTTCTCCAGGCAGGGAGAACAGAACAGGCAAAACTTGTCTTTAATTTTCTTATGTTGAAATCTAATCCATTCTTCAAAATCTACATCTAATTCATCTTTACATTGGCTCAAAGTGTTTTCCTTACACACGGTAGGTGGCTTCTTAGATCAACCTGGTTTTCAGATCTAACTCCACCTCTTTGAAGCTTTGAATCTTTGAACAATTTGGATAATCTCTCTGAGCCTTTACTTCTTCTGTAAAGTGGGAATGATGATTAGAAACTTACAAGGCTATTGCTGGGATCAAACCCATCAGTGCATGGACAAATGTTTCATAAACTGTGAAGTGCTCTTAAACACTAGTTATTCGGGCTATTATTTTTTCTTAGAGTATTTCCTATATACTCAGGGCTATTAGAAAAATTATAATTAATGTCTTTGCTTAGCTCATTAGGGTTAGGGTTAGGCAGTAGAAAATGGGAGTGACCTTATGAGAAAGAAAGAAAATCTGCCTGTTTCTTTGTGTAGAGCCCTGATGCTAAAAAGAAGGAAATACATTCTTTTTGATGGATGATAAAGGTAAGCAGGGATAATTTATTTTCCAATCTGACTTACCTCTGGGCTATTAAAAAAAAAAGTCTCAGAGGTGGTTTGTGTTTAATTGTAAAGCTTTCCTAAGAGAAGATGAATTGTCTCCCCGTTGGGAAAGGTTGCCTTTCATCTGGACAGCACCCGCTTCAGCTCAACAGGCGTTCCTCGCATCAGGGCCCACGCTGGGCAGTTTGGATATACTCCCATAGAAAAGAGACAGTTCCTGCCCTCAAAGAATTCAAGTCCAGTAGTGACAGTTAAGTGTCAGAAATGACACCCCCTGCATGGGACAACATCTCTTATCCCCAAATATTGGGGGGCTAGGGCACTTGAGAGAGTAGAGATGGAAACATCCAAGGAAATTCTAACTCTGTGTTCTCCAGTACAACTACCACTTGCCACATGTGGCAAGTTTAAATTTTAATTAATTTAAATGTATTTACATGAAAAATTCAATTCTTCAGTTGCACTAGCCACATTTCAAGTGCTCAAAAGCTGCATGTGGCCGGTGGCTACCCTATCAGACAGCACAGAATGTTTCCATCATGGTAGAGAGTCCGGTGGGGCAGCTCTGGGAATCCAACTCCTGTACATTCTCTAGGGGACCAAGGGCCTGGCGGGACCCATGACATCAGGCTTCATTGGCTTTCTGCCCCTTCAGCTTGACCTACTCTGGGAGTAGAGTGGTATGTTCTACTCTCAAATGGCAGGATTTCCCATTCTAGAAGAAAATCAGTCCTTAACTTCCTATGCAGTAAGAAGGAAAGATAAAGTCTTTGGCATGACATAAAAAGAGCATTCGTGGGTTACTCTTCCCTATGCTGTCCCTGTCCCATGCCCTATGTGTGCTATTGCTATACTGAATTCACCATTTTTCAATCACGCCTTGTAGTTTCATTCTTCTAGCCCTTTGCCTACCTCTTACCCCTTCCCTCTTATCCGCATTCTTCGTGCACATCCTTCAAGGAGCTGGTTAAATGTCTACTGACAGTTGGTCTCTTCCTTTGCTGTGCTTCTAGAGCTCTCCTGTGGCACTTGTCCTGTCCTGCTGTAATGATCCCTTTACACGTCTCTCTTCCTCCTCAATGGTGAGCTTCTTCCTTGAGAGCAAGACTTCACTTAGTCACCTTTGAACACCCTGCTTCTGATAAAAGATGAAGTTGAAAGTGACAGGTTGAATGAATGGGTTCCCACGTGAATGAATAAATTACTATGCAAATGGATAAACGAAAGAGTGAGAACACACTAGACTCCCCAGGCCAAATGAGCACTAAATAGCTTTGTAAAAGCCTTTGGATCCCCAGTCCAGTTCTGTTCTCTTCTTGGCTATAGAATTCTGGGTGATCTCTCAGCATCCAGAGCCAAATACCTTTGAACTCAGGATGTTAAGCCAGATACCAAGGCACTGCCCCCAAGTATGAGTTAATCATCTTAAGGAAAGTGTAGGTCAGGAGATAAGGAGGCACGCTGGCTTCTATTTAGACAGATGTTGCTAACAGGCTCTGTGTATCCTCCTAATGAAGTGGGCTATCAGTTCCGCACTGTGCACACTGCAGCAGGGTGGGACGCTGGCATTGTGATGAGTCTACATTATTCCGTGAGTTTAGCATTAAGGGGATTAAAATGCAGGCCATTAAATTGTGCTTACTGTGGTGGGTGCAACAGACGTGATTCAGCATCGCACAGGGCGATTGTTTTTTGAAAGTTTTAGACGGAAAGCACAGGGCTAGGGACTAAGACAGATCTAGGTCTGAGCTTTGGCCGGCTCTGCTCTCATTTAATGAGGGACACTGAGTAAATAACTTGAAATTTTCTTACCTGTAGAACATAGGTAATAATGGTAATAATACCTCACTACCTGACATGGATTTGTGATTCTTACATGAAATGACACACCACCATTTAAAACATAAAATCCAGGAAGAAAGGAACTATTGTATGTCAGGTACCTTCTATGAGCCAGGCCCTGTACTAGGCCTGTTAGGTGCAGTATCACGTTTAATTCCCATCACGATCCTCAATATGTAAATGTGATCATTACCGCAAAATGACATCTCCTGTCTTAGACCCTTCTCTCCATTTCTGTTCCTATGTCAAACATTAGTTTCCCAGGTGGGACTTCAGTAAATCCTCATACCATGTAAACTAGGTGATAACGTCCTCCACTTAACTGTGATGACAGAGAGGCCCAGAGAGGTTAAGTAACTTGTCTAAAGGCAAGCAGATACTAAATGGCAGAGTGGGAGTTTTAACCCAGTATGTACAACTGCAACTGAGACTTTCCCACTCACTTGGTTGGCTATAGCTCTGTGCTAAGCAAAATTTCTATAATGGCACCGACCCCCCCCCCAAATATTATGTCCTAATCCCTGAAATCTATGACTATGATGAGATGCCATTCTAGTGATCACACTATGTTATGTGTGCAGTTTACATAAAGAAGGGAGATTATTCAGGTGGGCATAATCTAATTGTCCAAGCCCTTTAAAAGCAGAGAGATTTCTCAGATGGCAGAAGAGAAATCAGAGAGATTCGAAGCACAAGGGAGATTTGCAGTGCTGATGCTGTTTTAGAGGTGGAGGGGCCCCTTAGAAGGGATCTGGATGACCTAGGCCTCAAGAATATGTAAGTGACACCAGCTCACAGATGCAACTACAGAGAACCAAATTCTGCCAACAACCTGAATGTGTTCGGAAGTGGGTTCTTCCCTAGAGCCCCGGATGAGAACACCTCTGGCCAGCACCTTGATCTTTCCTGATGAGACCCTGAGCCAGGAAGCCCGTTGAGCCCGCCTGGAGTTCAGACTATTGAACCGTGAGCTCATGAACGGGGGTCGGGTTAAGCGTTAAGCTGCCAGATTTCCGGTAACTTTTTTCGCGGCAATCGGAAACTAATACAAATGCTTTACATTAGTGTCTATTAGTTAAAAGCATCTACCTGATGAGGTTATTTTATGGAAGAAATGGAAAAAAAAAACACTGTAAAGCACTTAGCACCATTCTTGACATTTAGAAAACACTTAAAAAATGTTACCTCTGTCTTATTTTTATTGTCATGCTGATTTTTACAAATTGGGAAACTGAGGTTCCAAAAGGTTAAATAGCATGCCCAAGGTCATAGAACCGGTGGCAGTCATGGTGAGAATGTGCAGGAAGGGCTGCCTCTTATAAGAGTGTGCACTTCATCCATGGACCAGTGATTTGTAACCAGGAAGGCACATTGGAATTACTGGCAGAGCTTGCCATACGGATCCTTATATCCTGATCACAGTCATAATGATTCAAGGTCATTGAATGACCTTGACCGTGACCCAAGGTCTTGGGTGATCTTGGGTAACTCTCTTTTAAAAAGCTTCATGGATGCTTTGAAGGCACACACTTGTAGAGTTACTGCACTAGACTATGAGCTCCTTGAGTTAAGGGCCTTATTTATTTATTTATTTATTTAATTGGAGTATAGTTGAAATGTGTTAGTTTCAGGTGTACAGCAAAGTGATTCAGTTATACATATATATATTTTTTCAGATTTTTTTCCGTTATAGGTTATTACAAGCTATTGAATATAGTTCTCTGTGCTATACAGTGGGTCCTTGTTGTTTATCTATTTTATATATAGTCGTGTGTATCTGTTAATCCCAAACTCCTAATTTATCCCTCCCCCTGCCCCTTTTCCCTTGGGTAATCATGTTTGTTTTCTATGTCTGTGAGTCTGTCTCTGTTTTGTAAATAAGTTCATTTGTATTACTTTTTAGATTCCACATTTAATTGATATCATATAATATTTGTCTTTCTCTGTCTGACTTACTTCATTTAGTATGATAATCTCTGGGTCCATCCATGTTGCTGCAAATGGCATTATTTCATTCTTTTCTATGATTAACATTCCATGGTATAAATATACCACATCTTCTTTATCCATTCATCTGTGGATGGCCATTTAGGTTGCTTCCATGTCTTGGCTATTGTACCTAGTGCTGCTATGAACATAGGGGTGCATGTATCTTTTCAGATTAGAGTTTTTGTCTTTTCTAGATATATGCCTAGGAGTAGGATTGCAGGATCACATGGTAACTCTTTTTAGTTTTTTAAGGAGCCTCAGGCTGTTCTCCATAGTGGCTGTACCAATTTACATTCCCACCAACAGTGTAGGAGGGTTCCCTTTTCGCCACACTCAATTAGGGGCCTTCTTCATCATCATAATCACAAGAAGGCCTGGACTTATAAAATATATGGTTATATATGTTACGTATTATTCTTCCAATGGATTGCTGGGACTTTACTGTTTCAACGAAGGTCCCATGACCTTGGAGTGGATGTCGGTGGAAATGCTTCCCTACTTTTCTCCTAAATTGCCCCATTTTGGTGGCTGGCAGCGTGAGCCTGGCATTTATTATATCTAACACCTCTCAGCCCTTATGAATCAGCTCCCCAGGGCTCTACCTTCCCACTCACATCCATGTCTATAGTTTCTCTTTCTTTTCTTAGTCCGAGGAGGAGGCCCTGCCATTCACCTGACACCAGCAGGTTTAAAATAAGTTTGTTAAGAACAGGAGCAGAAACTTGCAGCTGCATTGCTGCGATGGGCGAATCCTTCCCCAGTGGGCAGAGCTGTTGGAGAGAGGCAGTTAAAAGGCAGTGCAGAACAGGAGTAGGATGACTCAGAGAGGGATCCCAGCTTTGAGGGTCGGCACTTGGTTTTTCATTGTCGTCTCAGGAGTGGGTGCCAGTGTCTTTCGGTTTTTCCTATTCAGTTTTATTTTTAAAGCAGTTCCCCTTTCTCAAGACAGCCCACACAATTCTACTAGTAACAAATCACGCAATGGACACCTTCAAGGAGACAAAGGAAGGCGACTGAAACTCCTCAGAAGCGTCGGCCACCTGCTGAATGTTTGACTGGACATGGTCATGATAATGACAGTCCCATTCTAAAAAATTCATATGGCTCCTGCTGTCTTTCCAAAGAAATCGCACCACACTGTCAGATTAGTTTCCACTGATTCCGGTGGAACTGCTGACAATGGAATTGAGGACTTAAAAAAAAAAAAAAGAAAAGAAAAAGGAAAAAACCCTCCATTCCCTGAATGCCAAGCCTTTTGAAATGTCCCTGCTTTCATGGCGCCTAATAAATGTCAGCTCACATGTTGCTCATCAGATGGGCGCCATCTGGTGTACTGGAAAGAGATTTCGATTGGGAATGGCAGAGAAACAGGCGTTTACTAGCTGTTTGACTTCTGGGTCTCAGTTTCCTCTAAAACTGGGAGTGTGTGTTTAGATCATCTCTAAGGCACGTTTCATCTGTTAGCGCTCAGGCAATATATTAAGGATGTAAGTAAGCTTCATGAGGGGCGGCCATGTGTCTTGTTCATTTCGTATTCCTGTTGCCTGGCATGGTGACCAGCAGGTAGCAGTTGCAGAGTAAATATTTGTTGAATAAATGACTGAATGGATGAATAAACTAATGTCGGTGAAACTAATGAAGAGATCCTCGACATGTGTTACTGTCTTTTATGCTCATTTTGATGGGGTTTGTGCAAAAAAAAAAAGGAAAAAAAGGCAGCTGATACACTGCCTTTGACAAGTGTATCAGCTGTGATGGTGTGGGAGTGATGACGCATTTGTGGCTCTTGGCTCATCAGACCCCTAGACAATTAGTCTCGTTATTGCTCTTGTGTGTTATGTAAAAACCTGGGGTATAGACCAGTCAATGAATTACATGTCCTGATGGAATATGGTTGGCAGTGGCCACCAAGGGTCGGTGAGAGAGCTCAGAATCCAAAGGCTTCCCTTAGACCTCAGGTTTAAGCTGTTAAGAGTTGAAATCTGGGGAGGTCAGCTTAGGCAAAACAGAGAAACTGTACAGGTCAAAGGACATGGTGTACAGACCCAGTGAGTGAGAAACTCAGGAGAAGCATCCAAGGGATAGGGAGCTTGATGTCTGATATCAGAGAGGTGGCCGGGTGAGTCAGAAACATACTTCACTTCTAGGGTCCCAGAGATGAGGGTCTTCATCCTAAAAGTTCCAATTTACCTCCATTTTCCCCAAAGAGAGTTCGTTCTGTAAGGCGGGTGATCTAGATGAAATAGAGAGAATAAGAGTTTTAGAATTCGACCAATGTGAATTTGAAAACTGGTGCCATCATTTACTACTTTCATACCCTGGATTGACTTCTCTCTCTGAGTCTTGATTTCTCCATCTTTCGTATGTGGTTAATAACAGTGTTACTGTGAGGACTGGGTCAGGTGATAGGTATGTAAAGCACCTAGCTCTGTGTCTGGCACACAGCAGGGAATCAGTAAGTATTTGTTTCATTTTCTCTTTCTCATTCCTGGTCAGTCATTAAATATTCATTGAGCACCTCGAGTTTGGTAGGCACTGTGCTTGATATAGGTGATACAGACGTGAAAGAGACGGTTTCCTCTCCCCTGGAGTTCCTGGCTGAGCAGCAGGAGGAGCGGTGAAGAAGGTAAATGAGGACACAGTATGTTTACATGTGAAATATACTAGAAATACAGAAGTATGAACTGGGGGTGTCCAGAAAAAGAAATGCTCAGTTCTGTCTTGGGGAGTCAGGGAAGGCAACCATTTCACTCCAGCTCGGGTATTTTTTTTTTTTAATTATTTATTTTATTTATTTTTATTTTTGGCTGCACGTGGGCTTTCTCTAGTTGTGGTGAGCGGGGTTTACTCTTCGTTGCAGTGCATGGGCTTCTCATGGCAGTGGCTTCTCTTTGTTGCAGAGCACGGGCTCTAGGCACGCGGGCTTCAGTAGTTGTGGCACACGGGCTCAGTAGTTGTGGCTCGCGGTCTCTAGAGCGCAGGCTCAGTAGCTGTGGCGCCCAGGCTTAGTTGCTCCACAGCATGTGGGATCTTCCCAGACCAGGGCTCAAACCCGTGTCCCCTGCATTGGCAGGCGGATTCTTAACCACTGCGCCACCAGGGAATCCCCAGCTCAGGTATTTTGAAGATGCCTATGTTTACCCAATTTGGGGAAAGAAAATGTTCTCTGATATTTTGTCTGCTGCTTTGTGGGCTTTTCTCTTTAAAAGTTTCAATTCTACATTTGAGTTGTAGGAAACAGGAGCTCTTGATTGAAGATCTATTGAAAACAGATAGCAACAAGGTCTCACATGTGTCAATTATGTGTGTCAAGTGATGATAATAATAGCTAATATTTATGGCACCTAAACATATGACTAATGATTATTGATTCATCTGTATTATGTGACAAGCATTTTTCTAAGCCCTTTCATTCATTGTGTCAGTTAATTCTTCACAGATTCCCATAATATACATTTTATTATCCCATAACAGTTTTATTATCCCCATTTTACAAAGGAGGAGTGTGGAGTTTACAGAAGTTAAGTAATTTCTGCAAGGTCACTAGTTAATAATTTACAGAATTGTGACTTAAACCGGTTTTTTCAGAGCTCATGCTCTGTAAGAGAACATTATGCTGTCACAAGAAATCTCTATTTAAAAATAAAAGAAATAGCATGGTTGAGTTTGTTAACTGCAAATCCAAATTAGAATATTGGAAATGATGTTTGTTCGTTTCTATATAATCATTTAATTTTAATGATCCTATTTCCTTATCAGGATGACATTATTTTGAAGATTTGATGAGTACATTTGATATCTTTGTTGTCATTTAATTCACTTAACATCTGGAGCAGCTGTTTTGTTTTATTTTTTTCTGAAGGGGTGGTAGTTGTAATCTTTAGGGAGAATTTTTGCTTTTTCTTAATCATCTTCAATATTGAAAACAAAACAAGTGGTTAAAGCAATCTCTGAGTCGTAGCTGACACATTTTCAGAGTAGCTGTTAGCTTG
Source organism: Eubalaena glacialis (assembly GCF_028564815.1). Classification (NCBI taxonomy): domain Eukaryota; kingdom Metazoa; phylum Chordata; class Mammalia; order Artiodactyla; family Balaenidae; genus Eubalaena; species Eubalaena glacialis. The sequence goes on from NC_083718.1 coordinate 146,636,484, forward strand.
CATAAAAAAAAGATAATGTAGATACTGTCAGAATGAGAGTTAAAGAGCTCAATTTTGGATTGCTAGAGAAATCATCTGTAATCACGAGAGAGATTACTTGGGTGTTCATGGAGTTCAGAACTGAAATATAGAAGGCTGTGCAATAGTCACATGTTTTTCATGTGTTAGGAAGGAGAAATGTATGCTTCAATAAACAAGTCTGGATGACAAAGACCAAATAAGGAAGGTGGGAACAGTGCCTAACTCAAATCTTAGACTCCTGCAAATTTCCCTTCTGATGATTGGGGAGATGGTTTGGGGCATCAAGTCAGGTGTTCTTATTTCAGACAGAGGCCAACTGAAAGACACTTACTCATCTCAAAGTCACCCCACATAGAAAAAAGGCAAATTCAGCTCTTCTGACAATGAATGTAATACAGCATGTTTACTTTTGCTTGGAAGCAGAAACATAATTTTGGGAAGATGCATATGGCCATATAGTTCTACAGATGGCCACCAAAATGTTGAAAAAGTCTCACTTGCAACCCGAAAAAAACATTCTGATGTTTTATTGTTGCTTTTAAAATTATGGAGATTTTAAACATACAGATAAATATAAAGAATGATAGACCTCAGTATACCTACTACCTGGTTTTGGCAAGGCTTAAAATTGTGCATTATTTGATTTGGATTTTTTTCCTTTAAGAATTAAAATATTATAGATGCAAGTAAAGCCTCTGTGATACTTCTACTTGAACCTATTCCATCTTTCCTTGAGTGGAAATCAGTATTTTGAGTCTGGTGTTTGACGTTTCTTAAAGAGTTTAAAATTTTACTGCATATTATATGTCTAAAACAAAATGTGCTTTAGATGCTATGTATTTTAAAACTTTACAAAAATGCATTCATACTGAATATGAACTTATCTCTTCACTTTTTGGGCTCAACATCATTTTTGAGATTTATCCATGTTGATGTAAGTAGTTCTAATTCATTCATTTTAACCGCTACTTAGTATTTGGTTAAATGAATATAACAATATTTACTTACCTCGTCTTCTGATGATGAGCACTTAGGTAGTTTACAATATATGGCTGTAGGAAAAAAAAAAAAAAAGCTTTAATAACTGTCCTTTATCTGTCCCTTTGGCGTCGTATGAGACGATGTTGCAAGGTAGAATATCTAGGACCAGATTGTTGGATCTTACTATATACGCATTTTCAGTTTTAGTGGGTATTGCCAAATTATGTTTTAAAGTGGATTTTCCAATTTATATATCCACCAGCAGGATATGAGTACCCTGTGCTCCATATAAAAAACAATAATTAAATCATTTATTACTGTTATACTTTTAGTTTTTGCCAGTCTGGTGGGCATAGAATGATGGTTCCGCATCTTTGTTTTAATTTGCATTTGCCTGAATACATTTGAGGTTAGGTTATTTTCATCTGTTTATTGGCTATTCAGATTTTCTCTTCTACGTTTCATGTTCATATCCCTTGCCCTATTTTTATCTTGAGTGAGTTTCCTTTTTCTTGTTGATATGTAGTTCTTGTGTATTCTATCTACAGATCTTTTCTTGGTACCTTTATAAATATTGTTGTGGTTGTTTTTGCAGATGATACAATAAATTCAGTGTAATCCAGCTCAAAATTCTAACATGTGTGGGTGTGTTTGTGTGTCATTTGACAGCTTCTGAAATGTACATATCAGAATGCAGATGTCTAATAATAGTGAAGACTGTTTGGAAGAACAACAAAGTGACAGATATTATACTCCTGGATATTGTCTTATTAAGCATATATTATGTGCCAGGTATTATTACAGACACTTTAATCTGTTAATAGGATGGAAGGTTACAAGTTTTCCCTTTAATGCTTTGGGGACCAGAAGAATTTCTGCAGCTTCTCTTTCAGGTTATGAGGCAGGCAATAACTAATGCTTCTCTCCTCACCCTTCACCATTAGATATATGTTTCCTCCTACCAGTCACCCCTCGCTTACTCTGCTTCAGAATAGCTGGCCTCTTGCTGTTGCTTCAGTGCATTAAGAACATCCCTGTCTCTGCTTCTTTGCACTAGTCATTCTCTGTTCCTGTGTCTTCTTAACCCAGCTTTATCACTCTTTATTGTTTATTACCACTTGGCATTATCTATTTTGTTTTATTGTGCATCTCCCTCATTAGACTATAAGCTCTGTGAGGACAGTCTTCTGTGTTCACTGCTGAACAAACAGGTCTAGAATATTGCCAGACATGTAATAGAGTCCCAAACAGTACTTGTTGCATGAATGAAGGAAGGAAGGAAGGAAGGAATGACTCTATTCTGTACTTTAAAATCTTGTCTATGTGAAATGATAAATTTCAATTCCACTAAGGTTTAGGATATAAATGTAGTTTGCATTTTAAGGCACACAGTGGTTTCTTGGCAGTAGGGGTTTATGAGTAAGAGTACGGGCTTTGGATTCACAAGGAGTTGGGTTTAAATCATTCTTGTTCTACTAATTACTGGTGGTGTGACTGTTTACTTAACCTTTCTAAGACTGTTTCCTAAAAAAAAAAAAAGACTGTTTCCTCCCTTGTAAGCATTAGCATAATCTTAGCACTCTTGAGTATCAAGATCTGGCTTGCCTTTTCAAAGGCTTGCTGTGGTGGCTGCGTTGAGAATCTCTTGAATTAAGGGAGTACATGTGGAAACAAGGAAACGATGGGGGAGATGGACACACCCAGCTCAGAGAAGAAGTGGTGGCAGGGTTGAGAAACAATTAAATTCCACCTGGATTTTAAAGACAGAGCCTGCAGAGTTTATTAGGAATTTGGCTTGGGTGTATGAGAGAAAGAGCAACCAAGAATGTCTCCAAGGCTTCGGGGCTGAGAAACTGGGAAGGTTGGAGTTGCCATTTACTGAGCTGGGAAACACTGAAGGAAGGAAAGGTTGGGGGAATGTTAATATGGACGTTAAGTTTGAGATGTGGACTAGATGCCCATTCATGGTTGTGGAGTGGGCAGCTGGGTAAAGGAATCTAGAGTTCAGGAGAGAGGTGTCTGCTGAAGATGGACATGTGAGAGGCTTCATCATGTAGATGCAACTAGAAACCATTAGAATGGATGAAAGTACTTAAGCAATGAGTTTGGGGAGAGAAGAGAAGGGTTTTGAAGTCTGAGTCATGCTATATCTCAACATTTAGAAGGTGAGGAACTAAGAAGGAACCAGTGAAGGAGACTGAGTAAAAATGGCCAGTGAAGAAGGAAAAATCCAGAAGAGTAAGAGCCAAGAGAAGAGGTGTTTCCAGGAGGCAGGAGGGACCAACTATATTCAGTAGTGCTGGCATGTCAAGTAAGATAAGGACTAAGAATTGATCAATATTAGGTTAAATGTAAATAGTTTTGGACCTTATGTTAAAGATAGATGGTATTGTGGAGCTTGACCCAGGAAACTTCTGAAAATCCCTCTGATAAAAAACAAAAACAGAAAAACATTTCTTCCATAATTGATCTCTTTAAAATGTTAATGAATTGTGCTTTTCAGAGATGGTTGATTTACAACTGGATGCCTAGAATTAGCTATCACTTAGTTGTGCTTTTTATTTTAAAGACTTTTTTTTAGAGCAGTTTTAGGTTTACAGCAGAATTGAAAAGAAGGTATAGAGATTTCCCATATCCCTACTTCCCCCATATAAACATAGCCTCCCCTGTTATCAATATCAGTCACCAAGGTGTTACAGTTTTTATGAAGGGTGAACCTACATTGATACATCATAATCATAGTTTTACCTTGGGGTTCACTCTTGGTGGTGTACATTCTATGGGTTTGGACAAAAGTATAATGGCACATATCCATCATTATAATATCATATGGAGTATCTTCACTGCCCTAAAAATCTTTTGTGCTCTGCCTATTCTCGTCTCCCCTCTTCCCTCCACACACACCACTGGCAACCACTGATCTTTTTTTTTTTTTTTTTTTTGGATCTGTATTGGAGTATAATTGCTTTACAATGTTGTGTTAGTTTCTGCTGTACAACAAAGTGAATCACCTATACATATACATATATCCCCATATCCCCTCCCTCTTGCATCTCCCTCCCACCCTCCCTATCCTACCCCTTTAGGTGGTCACAAAGCACCGAGCTGATCTCCCTGTGCTATGCAGCTGCTTCCCACTAGCTATCTATTTTACATTTGGTAGTGTATATATGTCACTGCTACTCTCTCACTTTGTCCCATCTTACCCTTCCCCCCCTCCCCGTGTCCTCAAGTCCATTCTCTACATCTGCGTCTTCATTCCTGCCCTGCCCCTAGGTTCATCAGAACCATTTTTTTTTTTAGATTCCATATATGTGCGTTAGCATACGGTATTTGTTTTTCTCTTTCTGACTTACTTCACTCTGTATGACAGTCTCTAGGTCCATCCACCTCACTACAAATAACTCAATTTCGTTTCTTTTTATGGCTGAGTAATAGTCCATTGTATATATGTGCCACATCTTCTTTATCCATTCATCTGTCAATGGATGCTTAGGTTGCTTCCATGTCCTGGCTATTGTAAATAGTGCTGCAATGAATATTGAACCATTGATCTTTTTATTCTCTCTGTAGTCTTGCCTTTTTTAGAATATCATATGGTTGGAATCATATAGTATGCATCCTTTACAGATTGGCTTCTTTCACTTAGTAATGTGCATTTAAGTTTCATTTCTTTTTAGTTGATTAATATTCTTCCATTGTCTAAATGTACTACGGTTTATTTATCCATTTACCTACTTAAGGACATCTTGTTTGCTTCCAAGTTGTGGCAGTTATGAGTGAAATGATATAAATGTATGTGTGCGGGTTTTTGTCTGGGCATAAGTTTTCAACTCCTCTTGGTAAATACCAAGGAACACGATTGCTGGGATGGTACGATGGTACAAATGTAAGAAACCTCCAAACTGTCTTCCAAAGTATCTGTACCATTTTGGATTTCCAGCAGCAATGAATGAGAGTTCCTCCATGTCCTCACCAGCATTTGGTGTTATCAGTGTTCCAGATTTTGGCCATTCTAATAGGTATGTAGTGGTATCTCATTGTTGTTTTAATTTGCGTTTCCTGATGACATGATATGGAGCATCTTTTCATATGCTTATTTGTCATCTGTGTATCTTTTTCGGTAAGGTGTCTGTTAAGCTCCTTGGCCCATTTTTTAATTGATAGCTGTGCTTTTTAGAGATGTATCTCTATAGCCCCGTACATTGCACTCTTCTACCCTAACCCTATGACTTTACTTATATTGAAATTACATGTTGTCTTCTCCCACGCTAGGCCATGAGCTCCTTAAGGGCAGGAACTGTGGCTGATAAATCTTTTTATTTTCAGCATGCCTCCCAGCTCCTGGTATGTCTGGGTGTTCAAGAAAGCTTTGTTGGACAGAACTGAACTCAGGCCAGTTGTGAGGTGTACTGTATCCTTGGTGACATGGGTGGGTGGGGAAGGCTGGAATGTGTGATTACATTTCAGCACCAATTCTCTGACGCTGACTAGGTTGATTCAGTTCTGACACTAACTACCCAACTTCCCAGAGTTAACACAGTCCCCACAAGTGAAGGACACAGTCCCACAGGATTACACCTTCCCACATCAGACCCCAGCCACAATTTTCAGGTAACTCCAAGAAACCCACACTTCTGCCTGGCCGTCTACAAATTGGGGGATTTGCATGACCTCCTCAGGTTCAGAAATTTGTTAGAATACCTCACAGAACTCAAGAAAAGCAGTACACTTGTGATTACCCTTTTATTATAGAGGATCCAAATGAATAGCCAGATGAAGAGGCACATAGGGCAACAGGATGGGGGAGAGGAGGGTGCAAGAGCATCTATCCCTGTGGAGTCAGGGTGCCCTCCAGTACATCAATCTATTCATCAATGAGGAACCTCCCCGAACTTCATTGTTCAGAGTTTTTAATTGAGGTTTCACTGCGTAAGCATTATTAAGTGAATCATTGGTCACATGATTGAACTCAATCCCCCCAGAGGTCAGGGGACCCAGCTGAAGTTCCACCCCTCTAATCATGTGGTTCACCTTTCTGGTGACCAGCCGCATCCTGAATCTATCTCAGGGCCCTGCCAGGAGTCACTTTACAAGCATAACAGAGGCACTCCTATCACTTGGGGAATTTTAAGGGATTTTTGAATTCTGTGCTAGGAACTGGGGGTAAAAGACAAATATATATTTTCTATTAGACCACAGTGATTATGTTAAAGAGGACTAGGGGAAATAATTGAGCTCCAGACCTGCCTCAAAGGGAGATGCTATCCAAAGAAAGGCAGAGGGAGGACTCCAGTGTGACTCAGGTTATCACTGATGATCAAGGCAGCCCTGGCTGTTGGGTGGTGTTGGGTAGGACGTGGCATTCAGACCAGTTAGTTGGCAGCATCTTGGCTCAGGATGGTTCATCCTTTTGAAGCAAGCCTTCCACCAGTGCCAGAAGGGGGGTGGAAGATAGGCTGATCCTATTCTCCAGACAGAAGGGTTGATAAGACACATTTGGTGGACTACCACCAAGGATGGCCACAATCCTGGCAGAACTCAAGTAGTGATCAGGGAAGGGAAGGGGCAAGATTAAGAGAACCGGCATTTATTAAGGGCTCCAATGATGGCCCGCTGTGCCAGGTTCTTTATACCTTCCACAGAGCCCCTTGAGGTAGAGGTTCAGTATTCATCTACATCTGCTTGTTGAGTCATGCTCTGTACCAGGCACTGCAGTAGGAACTGGGGATAAGACTGTGAATAAGCCTGATGTGGTATTTGTTCTTTGAGGAACTTTTAGTTGAGGATAGTTGCAAACTGGCAAGAACAGTAAAATGTGCTAAGCACAATGTAGGGTACTTGGGAAGTGCATAGAAAGAAGGTAACGGTATAAGAATCAGAGAGTGGTTAACTTACCTAAAGTCACGTAGCTGATAAGGGGTGGAGCCAGGAATTGAACCTAGGTTTTTTTGACTTCACAGCTAGTGTTTTCACAGTATCACACAGTCTAACCTGAAGAGGCACGGTGGTGGGAAGGGGTAGGGCTGTGCATCGTGGCTCCCAGCCCCAGGGACTGTGGCACTGGGACTCACTCCAGCCCTGCCCACTGGTGCATACTGATTGGCATGTGGATTGAGCGAAGCTGGGAGTGCCCATTGAGGAGCATATATGCTGACTGCTAAGTAGGGCTGCCTTGGAGGATCCACTGGGGATGGTTCTCCTTGGTTATTGCAGTTCTGCTGCAGAGCCCTAGGTGTTCTTACAGCATCTGCCTGCCTCTGCTCAGAGCCTGTTGAGGCAGCGCACCCTAGGATGGGCTTGGCTTCCATCCATGCTGCTAACTAGGAGGCGGATGCTGTGATGGACCATTTCCTCTTTTCACTTAATGAATGGGTAGCTCTGCTGAGCATACGGACCGGAGACAGGGCTCCAGTCTGGTCATTTGTAGCTTGAAGGGGGGTTGACAGAAAGAGAACTACAGCAACCTGCTCTCAGTTTCTAAGCCAGCAAGGCAAATTTCCAATTTCTGGGGAAAGACTTGGGCCACATGGTCCTAGCAGATACTATACTTGTGGACAAAAGCCTTGCCGTTACCACACAAAGCATCCTCTCCTGTAACACCTACTGTTTTGAAATCTCTCTTTTTTATCTGTTTCCTTCTCTCTTTTAAAAATGAAATTGATTCCCAATGTGGTCACTGAATATGCTTTTGGAAACCTCCACTGTCCGGGATGGTGTTTATTCTCCTTGGCCTCTTGGTCCCTTCTCCCTTTTGCTTCTCTAACAAATGACTGCATTGATTGTGCTCTGAATAGCGCTTGCCTTTGGTTTCTTGCAAGCTGAAATGGTAGAGATGTTTCTGTACAAAGGGGAATGATGTGAGGAGCCCTGCATATGTCAGCTGTTGGAGACCTTCTCCTGCAGGAGCATTCAGAGGAAAGATGGGGAGATTTTAGCCTGCAAGAAGTAACTCTGCAAGGCTCCACCAGGAAGCCAGGCAGGTACCTTCATACCCCAGGAGGCATCTGGTGTGGGGCAGCTGTGCCCAGACTCAGGCGTGAAATGCATTACAAGTCATTAATAATAAAGTACAAACAGTTGCCAGTTATGTACTTGTTGAAAGAACAGTTAGATTGGATATAGGGTTGTTCCTGTCATTAACTCTCATGATAATTAATTCCTTCATTTCTCAATGAGAGAAAAAAGGGGATGGAGTTACAACTAGCATGGACAGAATTGAGCATCATTCTATTTACAGCTATGAGAATGGGTCGAATATGTGAATGTCTTGTGTCTCTTGGGTCTATTGAAAACCAAAATGTGTGAGCCTGGGCTGTGGTGGAGTAAGTCCAGATTCCTTAGTGTTGCATAAAAGGTCCTAGCCTGCGTCGCCCTTTCCAGCTGTATCTCTGCCGGTTCTTTATTCAGATTCTGGGTACCAGGCATGCTGACCACTGATCTGGTGGTGCCCAAGCCGAGGAGGCTTGGCCCCATCTGGACTGTGTCACCTGAAGCTCGTGCTGCCCCCATCACCGTCCCGCCCCACCCCGCTCTCATAGAGGACTCGGTTCAGTTGTCCCTTCCCCACAGCTCAGTCCCAATGACCTTATCTGGCTTCCACTGCCCCTGTATTTCCCTCCATCACAACACTTCAGACTTTTATGCTATTCACTACATTGACACTCCTTAGGATAAAACCAGAACTTTGTATCCCTAGTGGCAGAATTTATTCATGTATTTGGAAGGAGGCGAAAGGGAGGGAGGAAGGAAAGAAAGAAAGAAAGACGGAAAGATGAAGGACAGATAAGCTAAATAGTCATGTGTACTTGGGTCCCATTCAGAGCTTTTCTGTGTAATCTCAAGCAAATCTCTTCAACTCTTGACCCTTTGTTTCTTCAGCTGGGGAAAAAAAGGTATAACAATAATAATAATACTTTTCTCACTGAATTATTACAAGGATTAATGAGAAAACATTTGTAAAGGGCCTAACAGTGTCTGGCCCTTGGAAAGCTAGAAATAAATGCTAGTTTCCTGCCCAAGTGGTCACTTTGGGCAAAGAAAAATAAAAAGGAATTCATGTGAAAGGAACTGGGAAAAATAATCTATAAAAGCAAAAAAAAAAAAAAAAAAAATTCAAATTTTAACTACTGCCCATTTTAGGGTAAGACATTTTTATCCTTTAAATATGAGGCAGAGAGTAATGTTGCAGATAGGAGATGATGTCTTGGGGCATTTTGTGACAGAAAAGGAAAAGATGTGTATTTTTTTTGTTTATCTTTTTCTGAGAACATTCACCACAAATGATGTCTCAAGGCCAAAGTAGGCAGGGTATGATTCTACTGAGAGCACAGATTAAGTATCCTCATGTTTCATCCTCCAAGGTCTTACCTCACACTTACTGTCTCAGGAGGGAAGGATGTGGAGATTAGGATTTCCGTAAATTGTGGATTCAAGCCCCATGTGGGCCAGACAGTCTGATTCTAGAGCATCATGGTTTTGTGAAAATATCACTGGATTTGGGAAGAAGAAACATCTCTATTATTACTGATCAGGTGACCTTGGACAGTCTGATTCCAGAGCATCATGGTTTTGTGAAAATATCACTAGATTTGGGAAGAAGAAACGTCTCTATTATTACTAATCAGGTGACCTTGGACATGTAATTTCTCTAAACTTCCGTTTCCTTGGTTGTACAATGGATATACTACTAATAATACCTGATATCAAGAGGTTGCTAAAAGGATCACATGTGATGATGGATAAGCAGTCTTTTGTGAAATCTGTGTGTTGTACCAAAGTCAATCATGGTTATGGTTGCTACCATCCAGGTCCACAATTCAGGCCTTACCCCACCTAACCCTCTTAGGAATTTTTGTCTTAGATCTTAGGATGAAACAGTGCAGTTGAATGTCTGATTTACAGCTCAGAGCACACAGTCTACCATTGCTATTCCAGTAGTGTCCTTGAAAAGATTCTCCTGGTTTTCCAGAAGGATTATAGCAACATGACCACAGCATGACCCGTCAAAGGACTTTTGGAACTGAGGAGACCACCGTGTCATAGCTACAACGGCACGCTTTCCGGTGCTTTGGCAACCTGGAAAACAGAGGCGACTGTTACCGACAGCCTTAAGCCAGGGCTCGTCCAGATAAACCTGGAGCACTTGTTCCCTAGCATTTATGTGCAGCAACCATTCTAGGCCCTGTGAAATCTTTTCTCAAGAAGCTGGTAGTATGGTGCATTATTTAGCTATTTTTGCATAATGAATCACCACAAACTTAGCGGCTTGAAACAACATACATTTATTATCTCACAGTTTCTAAGCGTCAGAAGTCTGGGCTTAGTCTGGCAGGGTCTTGTGCTCAGGGTCTCACGAGGCTACACGGTGTTGTCTGGGCTGTGTTCCTTCCTGGAGCTTGGATTTCTCTTCCAGGCTCATGTGGTTGTTAGCAGAATTTAGTCCCTGTGGTTGTAGGACTGAGGTGTCCATTTCCTTGCTGACGGCCATCCAGGGGTTGCACTCAGCTCATCAAGTCCATGCAGTTTCCTCCCATGTGGACCCCTCACAACATGGCGCTTCCATCTTTAAGGCCAACAGGAGAATCTCTGTCTCTCTCCAGTCTACCAAGATAGCGTCTTATAGAATTTATGTAATCACAGGAGCGGGAGACCACCCCATCACTGTTGCCATATTCTATTGACAAGAAGCAAGTGACAGGATCTGCCAGCATTCAAAAGGGAGGAAACTAGACAGAGGCATGGGTTATTGAGCAGTCACCTTACGGTGGATCGGTCACATATGGTATTAGGTAGGGACTCTAAATAAAGAAATTTTAAAGCACCGATTTACCTAATCTGAACTGGTCTAATTTGAAGTGAGAAAAATAAGAACAGTTTTGTGCATTTTTTAAAAAGCCATATTGATTGGATTTAAAGGCTATCTTTTATTTTGAGACAAACCTTCTATATTTTAGTGTCTAAATGCCTTTCTTTTATGAAACGACAGTCATAGTAGATATATTTTCAAACATATTCTTGGTGGGTAAAATATAAAGATAGCAACTCTAAAATGGTTCTTGTGCGTTTGCTTATTCATTTATTAGAAATTTCACTAATCTGTAAAAGTCCAAAACCCTGGAATTCCTAGTTTAACGTATTAGCTCCCAGTTACTGCCACTCTCGGGGCCTAGACTGTCTTCTATCAATGTAATAGAAAAAAGAAAGTTTAATATGATTCACTTAGGTTATTTACAGGCTAAGAATGGTTTTGTCAATGTCTTTCCCCAGCAAAGCTTTACCTTTACCCTGGATAATTCCAGGCCAGAGCAGGACACTAATCTGGCTCTGTAAAACCCTCACCCACACCTGTGCTGCCATCATCCTAAGGAAGAGGAGTGGGGGCTAAAGCCCCACCATATTTTGTCTCAGCCAGAGCTGCTGTGTCAAAGCAGCTCTTCCTCTTCTGCCATCTACTCTCTTACCCAGCTCTCTTCACAACACTCAGTTACTTTGTTTTCCTGTCATTGTGAACACAGAGCAGACTGTGCGAGGTGCTCAAATGTGGGTTATGGGAGCAAGAAAAAAGGAAAAGATAATTTTGCCCAGAATAGTAAACAAAGACGATTACTTATAAGAAATACTGTTTGAGCTGTCTCCTACAAAATGGGTAAGATTTTAAGAGGCAGATGTAGTGAAGATATTATAGGTAGATAAAGGCTTTTAAACCATAGCACACAAAACCAGGGAATGCTTTTTCTCTCCTCAGTGCCTTTGAACATGCTGTGTCTCCTGCCTTCAATGCCTTTCCCCAACCTTGTCCCATTGGTGAATACATAATTGACTTTCACAACACAGCTCAGACAGCTCTTTGAGAAATCCGCCTCTGCTTTCTATAGCATGGTATGGGGCTGTATTAGGGTACTTGTGACTCTTCTGTAATTATGTATCTCCTCTAGACTGTGAGCTCCTAGAGGCCGAGTATTATTATTCCTGTTACATCCCAGGTGCCTCTCAGTGTGTGACACCAGTACCCATGTTTGGATTAATGAATGAATGGTGATTTGGCCAAGGCAACATGAATGTGAGCTATATAAGGAGGGATAGCTGGATATCAGGGGGGATTAGTAGATGGGAACAGATCTTGGAAGAGTTTGCATGCAAATGCAATAATTTATTCCTCAGATTGAGGGGTCGCTGTCCCTAAACAAGACAGTGACACCATCAGAACCATGACTTAGGATGAATCATTTTATCAGGAAGATAAAAAATGACTACCAGCCTGCTTCTTCCATGGCTGTGATTGCATGAACCTGGAAGTTTGCCAAATATCTTCTGAGCTGTTTTTCTGTGATATTGCTCCATGTACCCGGCCTGTTTGTGTCTTGGTGCTCTGCTTCTGTGTTTTCAAATCGTTTCGTCATGTTTTCTTCCTACAGCTAAGGAATATGGTGACATAAATTGGAGTTAACTCCATGTTGTTTCTGAACCAGTAGGGAAGTGTAACTCAGGGCCTGTGTATCCACTGCCGATGGAGAGCCCGGGTTTGCCTGGTCCATTGTAGCAGGCTGACCTTCCCGTAGGCCTCAGGAGGTTGACCAAGCGGTACTAGAGTTAAAGTCAATTTCCCTAACGCACTTCAGTGTAGAACCTAAAGCACATAGTTTTTAATTTAAATATTCTTATCTTAGAGGAGGTGTAAGAAGTCCATTAAGATACTAGGTCATTTAAGTATTGTGAAGGAAGTAAGAGGTATTTAGGGAGGAAGTTAAAAGTGATGCACTCCTTTATGAAGGCTAGTTTCTTTTCTTAGGCAGTCTTCCAGTATGAATTATCTGTGTCAGCCTGAGAAGTCCCATTTTATAGTCCACAAAGCAGAGGCAACTCTCCCGCAATAAGACCTAAAGGCTCCGCTGGTGGTGGAGTGAGAATTTCACCATAATAGGAGGACATGAAAGCCCGAGAAGGCCCAGGTAGTATCTGTTGAATGAATGAGTGGATGAAATATACACAGCCTGCATTTCTACTGGAGCCTCTTTAGTGAGGAAATCAGAAGAGAAACCAGCTTTAGAAGAAAGAAAATCTGAATAGAAACCCCAGTCCTGCCATTTGTCAAGTACTCTGGGTCCAAACCCTTTCTGAATCCCCATTTTCTCATACGTAGAAATGGGGATAATAGAATATTTTGCAAGGTTATCTTGTAAGAAAATATATATAAAAATATCTTGTCAACGATGAAGTGGTATATAAATAAAAGGGGTGAGTATAAATATAGTCACTGTATCTTATTATCTTGTACTTTATTATAGGTATTTCTGAGTATGCCTTTTTTTCCCAAGCTAGATTGAAAACTCCTTGAGGCCAGGGACCTTGGTTGCCTGAACGCATGTTGACAATTTAATCCAGAGCCAAAATTGGCAATGTGTCATCTAATAAAAACATGTTTTACTTACAGGGAAACTAAAGAGAATATTTGAAAATGACACTATCCTAGGAAATCCAGGCCACATCTATAACTCTTCATGTTCCTTATAGAGCCTGACATAGTGCCATAACCTTAATGAATGTTGGTGGAATTGGATATATATATAATTATATAAAGGAGTCCCTTTACTTGACTTCCTGGTGTGCTCTAGGCACCGTGCTGGAGGCCTTACATATATTTAATCCTTGTAGCAATCCCAGAGAGGGAACATTCACTCCACTTTATAGGTGAGGCATCTGAAGGGATCAGGCGGGTAGGTAACCTTTCCAAGGTCACAGAGCTAGTAACCTGAAGAATAAAACCTCAGCCCATGTATTAGATTTTTAAAGGTCATTGTTCATTCCTAGCTTCTCCTTTAAGTGGTCATATCTCCCCATGCAAACAGCAGTGGGAATGTGTAAAATGCTGAGTAGGTCAAGGACATCTATTTCTGAAATTTATTCTGGTTAGTTCCTTTTCATCTACCAGCTGTGGTCTGACTTAACGGCTCTCCAATTAGTTTGGCCTTGCACTTCAGATCCTAGAGGGGTCTCCCATGGAGCCCTTTGTGGACATGCTGATCACAAACAGGTGTTTCACTGCCACTCATCCTTTTCACACACAGTCACTAGTCTGGACTTGGCCTGGGCTGGTCCAAAAAGGGACTTTCTGAAACCCCTGGACATTCCCCAGCACCAGTCTGAATTTGTGCAGAAGGAAGAAGGTAGGTGTGGGTCTGCCTGGGTTTAGCTGGGGAGGAATAAGCTTGATGGAAGGAGGCAAGTTTTTACTTTCAGTGATCACTGTGTTTCCATTAAGAGCGGGATGACCTTCTCAGAAAGGTTATAGAATCATTATTAGAGATCGTCAGAGCTGAGTAGACCCTGGATTAATGGGGACTTGGTAGGTTTCTATAAAAGGTGCTTGAACACAAAATTCATGGGCCAACACAAAGACATTTTTTCAAACCTCAAAGACTATGTGCTCAGAAAGTTTCTGGCTTCAGGAAGCTAATATCAGACCTAATTCACGGTGCAGAGTTTTCAGGCGAAGCTATCAAGGGCAGGGCTGGCATTCCAGGTGGTGCATTTATTTCCTCTTCTTCCACAGTCCCAGTACAGTTGGTTTGTTCTAGCAAGTCCTCCTGGGAACAAATGTTTTCTGTTTTTATTAAGTTTCTACTTGCAGATTCTTCCCGAATGCTTGTAGTCTCCATCTGATTTGGAAAACTGCTTTTTCCCTTACATGTTTCACATCAAGCTAATAGCATGCATCCATCACGGCATGGGAAGCTGTGAGATCACAGCTCAGGATCAAACCCCAACTCTAATAGTCTCCGGGGGATAACTGGACCTTCACAGGCTCAATCGGAGTATGAGAGAGATTGTTACTGGGTCCTGGGAGGTCAGCACTACGCAAGTGGTTGTTTAGTTTATTGTCCCCCAGTCTGGAATCCTGCATGGCCCTTGATGCTCAGATCTCACGAATTCTCAAATAACTTTCACTCTGTGTTTTGTTTCATTTTGTTTTTCTAATCTGAAACAGAAACCGTGCCCTCTTCCTCTAAAGCTGGGTAGGCCAACAGCAATGTCAAGTTTCTTTGCTTTGTATTGGAGCTCATTGTGACCATACTGGAAGGCTCTTGGTTACACTGGAGAAGAAAACTGGCAAAAGAAATGATGACTTAATAACTGGGGGTTGACAGACAAAACCTGTCCTCTATGAGGCTATTTATGATCCCCCCTCAAGCCAAAGGATAAGTGCGTGCTCTCTCCTTGGTGACCCCGTTATACTTTGTATCCCTGTGCATTACCTTTTTGTGCATCCGTTTCTCCACTTTGCGGTAACTTCTGAGGGCAGGGACTGTCTTACTCATCTCTAAGCCCCCAGTGACTAGCACAGGGCTTGCCTATAGTACACACTCAATGGATGATGGAAGTTTAAGAGAAAGAGGACCAGAGAGAAAAGGTGGTGGTGGGGGGATGGGGAGAAAGAGCTTGGAAGAGGAGGTGAATTAACAAGTGTAATAGTCTGGGTTCTGCAGAGAAACCAAACCAATAGGATATAGACATATGGAAATATATGTATATATGTGTGGGTGTGTATATATATATATATATATATATATATATATATATATATATATCTCATACCTGTATATGTAAATCATTATAAATATATAATAAGAGATGTATAAAGAATTAGCTCACATGACCATGGAGGCTGTGACATCCCATGATCTGCCAGCTGCGAGCTGAAGGCCCAGGAAAGCTGCTAGTGTAGTTCCAGTCTAGTCCTAAGGCCTGAGAACCAGGAGCCCTGATGGTGTAAGTCTCAGCCCAGGCACAGAAGAAGACGGATGTTCCAGCTCAACCATTCAGGCAGAGAGCGAATTCTCTGTTCCTCTACCTTTTTGTTCTATTTGGGCTGTCAGTGGATGGAGGGATGCCTACTCATATTAGGGAGGGCAGTTGGCTTTACTTGTCTACTGACTCAAATGCTAATCTCTTCCAGAAATATCCTTCCAGACACACCCAGAAATAATGTTTAACCCGACAGTTGGGCACCTCATGGCCCAGGCAAACTGACACATAAAATTAACTATCCCAACAACCAAAAAAAGAAAAAATGGTGCAATATTGGAAAGGTCCCTAGGTTAGTCAAATCACCTCATTTTGTAGGTAAAGCAACAGGGTCTGAAAGAGGTCACCGGCCTGTAACATAATGCAACGCAAGCTTTGTTCTGCACTTTTAGTACTTTCTGCTTCCTCTCTAATTCTTTCCCCAGGGAGAGAAAGGAGGAAGATGTGACCCATGTGACAAACTTCCTTTTGGGTTCTGGGTGGAGCCTGCGTGTTGTGTGATGGCAGACTTAGGTGAACTCTGGGAAAAGTGTTGCCTTGCTCCTCCTCCTTTTGGGTCTGCCCGGGGCCCAGAGGTCCGGACCCTGCCCCCCTGCCTGGCCTCTAGATCTGCACTGTCCAGGACGGGCCATGGAGCACCTGATATGTGGTTAGTCAAAAATGGGGTGTACTGGAAGCGCACCCCAGGTTTCCCCACCTCGGTACATAACAAAGAGAGTGTGAAATATCTCATTAATGATTTTTACGTTGATTACATGTTGAAATGATACTATATTGGGTTAAATAAAATGCATTCGTAAAATTCCACCTGTTTCTTTTCACTTTTTTCAACGTGGTTAGGAGAAAATTTTCAATTACGTCTGTAGCGCACATTTGATTTCTTTCGGACCTCACTGCTCTAGATCTTCTATTTTGGGCCCTCGGCAGCACAGTTCACCCAACACTTGGACTCATCTCCCACCTGCTGCACCCTAGTTCTTCTCCAGGTTGCGGCCAGCTCCCGCCCATCCCTCTTCCTGCCACTCTTCACTGGCCAGACCCGGTCCTCAGGACCTCAGTGCTCCCTTTTCTGTAGCTCAGTGTAGGATGGTAGAAATTGAGGTCAGATCCAGCCTTGAGTTCACATTCTGCCACGGATTAGCCACTTAACCTTGGGAAGGTTGATGTACCTTTTTGAATGCTGGATTCCCCTTGTTTAAAATGGGAGTAACGGTATCACCCTGACCATCTCATAGGGTGTTGTCAAGATAAGAGTCCGTATGAATATGCTTTGTAAATAACAAAGTGGCATGCGCATGTGATATTACCAGTGATTATATTTTAGTTTTTATATTGTCATCATTGTTGCCGTTATCCACCCCCTGCCCCAAACTTCCTGATCTCGGTTCCCCTCACCGAAGTGTGTGGCCATTTGAAAAATAAAAGGGTGGAGGCATTCCTCCAGCTCTGTGATTTTGTGGCAGGATGCAGGGTGCTGTGACGCAGAGAACGTGAGTTTGGGAACTGCCGGCTCACTGCTCTGGAACCGCAGCTGGATCTCTCTCTGCGCCCCCTCCACAGAGCGGCTGGAGTGGGTGGTGTTCCTGCTGATGTGAACACTGTAGTCTCTCCAGATGGTGCTGGGGGCAACTTTGGCCAAGTTGGGGTGTCGTATCATGGCCCTTGAGGTGTGGACCACATTGGGGCCTTCCCAGACCATGGCTGCCACGGGACCAGAGCTCAGGTAGCTGATGAGGGCTGGGTAGCAGGGCTACCTCTGCAGCTCAGGGTAGCGCTCAGTAAGGATGCCCTCTGGGGCCTGCAGCCCCTTCATCCCCACCAGCAGGAAGCCCAGCCTCTCCAAGTGCCGGATCCCATCCCCAGGGAGCTGCCACTGTCCCCATCTAGCTTCACCATCATCAGAGTCTGCTCCTGGATCCAAGAGGGCCCTCCCAAGCTGGGAGCAGGCTTGACCTGGGGCCCCAGGCCAAGGGCTGAGTGTAGTGAGGGGTGTACCCTGCCCAACAGCCAGGGAGAGAGTGATGGAGGCCCACATACATTTTGTTTTTAATTTTTATTGGAGTCTAGTTGATTTACAATGTTGTGTTAGTTTCAGGTGTACAGCAAAGTGAATCAATTATACTTATACATATATCCACTCTTGTTTAGATTCTTTTCCCATTTAGGTCATTACAGAATATTGAGTAGAGTTCCCTGTGCTGTACCGTAGGTCCTTGTTAATTATCTGTTTCATATAGCGGTGTGTATATGTTAATCCCAATCTCCTAATTTATCACTTCCCCCCACGTTTCCCCTTTGGTACCATAAGTTTGATTTTGAGATCTGTGAGTCTGTTTCTGTTTTGTAAATAAGTTCATTTGTATCATTTTTTTTAGTAGATTCCACATATAAGTAATATCATATGATATTTGTCTTTCTCTGTCTGACTTCACTTAGTATGATAATCTCTAGGTCCATCCGTGTTGCTGCAAATGGCATTATTCCATTCTTTTTTATGGCTGAGTAGTATTCCATTCTATAAATGCACCCCCTCTTCTTTATCTGTTCCTCTGTCGATGGACATTTAGGTTTATTGGACGTTTCCACAACACTTTGAAATTCATGTTTCTGTAGCCCTAGTTTGCAGATGACTAAAGGGAGACACCCAGCAGTTAAGTGATGTCTCCCAGGTCATCCGTCTGTAAAATGGCAAGGAGGATGTGAATGGGTACTTCTTACTCCTTCCTACACACCATGTTACATCTGATAAAATGAGAAGAGAAAGATCTTCCTTTATAAAAGAGTTCAGCATAACTGCCACCACTCTTCCCACCACGGCCTCTGTATGGAGGTTCCTCTCCAGACTGCCAGTGGGGTCCCACTGCTTCGCAGCAGTGAATCACTTGTGAGGCTCCAGCTCTTTCCTCTAAAAGCTCCCTCACTGAAGAGCCTAAACGAACCCTGAGTGTTTTCGTTGACTTTTCTGATCTTCCAACTCAAGTTAAAAGCATCATTTTGCTTCGCTGTCAGTCATTTTCACTTTTGTAAGAATTTTAAAGATGTATAAGCCCCTAAGGTGACAGTCCCAGCCTGACGCTGTCACTCTCAGCTGTGTCATATCGAATTCTGTCACTGAAGAGAAACAAAATGAAATGCGCCCAGGTGTAAAATTCCAGGCCTGTTCCTTCTTATCGATACCAGATTAGAATGGCAGTGTCTAATGTTATGAAATTGATGTGATGAAGATGGATGTTTTCACTTTAATGGGTGGGTAGTAGAATGTACCGTTTGTGTATTTATGCACAGACAGTGAAACCCATTTCATTTCGCCCCACTTGTACATTTTAAATATTTACTATTGGTAATTAGACTCGGTGCCTGTTAAAATGTAAATGCTCTCTCTTTTGCCCTCTTTCCAAAACCCAGTGAAGTTGACTGCAGTCACATGGTGTTTCCATCAAATTTACTGATAAGCCTGTTGGTTTGAGATGAACTTTTATCTGCATGTATATATGGGTGTGTGTGTGTCTAGGTACAGTTTCTTGCAGTGTTTCTCTAAATGCAGCTGATTTTTTGAGATGGCAAGCTGATGAATGAGGCCTTTGGTATACTGCTGATGAGACACAGTGATCTACAAGACATGGGGCTCTTAGAGCATTTACCAAGAAACTACTATCCCTCAATCCCCATGCGCCCAACAAGCTGGGTATGCTAGCTCCTGCTGACTTTACCTCCCAGGATGCAAGCTGCACTGTTTTACTTATTATTTTTGAGTTTTATCTTTATTCAGTAGAACAGTTTATTTTCAAGAGTTTTATGGCAGGAAAATATTAAATGACTGTCCTTTTCAAGTATGTTTTTGGTTATGCTTTCGAATTATAGCAATAGACATTATTCCCTTAAGTATTAATGGAAATTGAATGTCTTTAAATCACACAGTAATGATGACTAGCAACATGATGCTTATTAATATTAATACTAGTGCTGAGAGCATCTTCCACAGGTCAAGTTTTTAAGCACTGGTTCAGATATTTTTTTCTATCTTCCCATTTAATCTTCACCATAATCCTAGAAGTTAGACATTATCATCTCAGTTTTCTTAATGAGGAAACCAAGGCTTAAACAGGTTAATTCATTTGGCTAAGGTCACAACATTTGTAAGAAGCTAAACCGAGATTTCAGTTTCGGGCTCTTTAGTCCAAGCTATGTAGCTTTTCTATCATCATATAAAGACCTTTTCCTATAAAATTGTGTTGTGTTTATTTCACAGTAGACCAGGTAGGTTGAGGGATTGCCTGGCGTGTATGAGGGGAAAATGGAGGATGCAGGTATTGGGACCAGAGGAGAGGAACAATGACAAGCCATCGAATTAATAGTGAAAGGGCAGTGTGTTGCGAACTAGGCATTACGCTCCTTGGTTTCTCCCACTTTGCAGTTGCTGGTTATCCAGTAACAGTAATCAAAGTTCAAGAGCAGATTAAGGTCAAATAAAGCAGCCAAATGTTAGCTGTCAGATCTATTCAGCTCAGTGACGGGAGATGGGAGTTATATTACAGGGTGATCCCCTTAGCTCGCAAAACAAAGGTGTGGCGAGGAATTGAAACTGACTGCCAGGCATCCGTCTTTCCTTGTGATTAGGTAAAAGACGTTATTGACGGCAGCAAGCACACGCCACAGTAGAGGGACAGTTTTCAGTCCATGATTTTACTACAGCAAATACCCAGTTTGCAGTACAAAGAACGAACTTCCCCGATTCATTTAACTGTCTTTGCGGCAGAAGGAGAATGTGCGTTTAAGCAGAAAAAAAAAAAAAAAAAAAACCAGTGTGTTTAAAGCATATGGTTTGGGCTTTCCAAATGTTGCTTAAGGACAGTGGTGTTCAGTAAATGCCAGTCAATCCAGAGACACCGAGCATAATAATGCCACTTCCTCCCTGAATCAGCATCCCTCATGGCCTCTCTCGTCCTCTCCCATCCCTTCAGTTCATTCTGCCCTTCACCTCCTAGTCACTTATCCAGCTTGCTCTGTCCAGTTAGCCCCCATGGGACACTCAGTCTGTGCCAGGCCCCGTGCAATGTGCTGTGCGGGGGAGGGTGATTCTGAAAGGACAATGCCATCTGGAGCTCACCTTCCCAAGGAGGAACTAGCAGTTGAACTGTGTTCCCCATGTGGCCCCAGCAACAGCCTTTGACACCGTGCATTTGTCTCCAAAGCCTACAGTGGATTCAGAATTCCTTGTAGCCTTACCTGAACACTCCTCCCATAGTCCTCAAGGGTAAGGACATAGCTTTGGAATCAAAGAACCCTAGATTTGAATCTCAATCTTGCCTCATTTGAGCTCTCAGTCTTAACTCCTCTAGACCTCAGTTTCCTCTTCTATAAAATGGGGAGGGAAATCAATAAATGGGGATATCATGAAAACTAGACAAACAACACGCCGTGAAATCACTTGCCAGAGTACATGGCCTTTAAAGAGCACTCAGGAAAGAGTGGACTCCTTATCTTAACAAACATGTGCTGTGCATTGATCGTGTTCTGGATTCTATTCTGGATGTGTCACCTACAGAGGTGATCAAGGTGCAGGTGGTTTTAGTATGATGCTGAACGTAAGTGGTATGAGAGAAGGTATGCGTAAGGAGGTGCATGAAGATGAGATGCCTAAGGAGATGGCTCTCAGAGGATAAGAAGGGGTGGTCCAGGTGAGGAGGTCAGATGGCATTGGTCTTGCCTAAGGAAACACTGTGATCCACGGCATCAAGACAAGAAACCTCATTAGGAAGGGGAGCAGATGCTCCAGGCACCCATCCCCCAATATCCATTGTCCTCTGCCATGCCAGTGCTGAATGCCCATAGCTGCGTTTCTCTGCCGACTTTTCTGGAACTGAGGAAGGCCATTCTGCTGATCAGGGTTGCTGACATCCCTTGCAGCCCTTAACCAATGACCCTGGCAGTTGGTGGGATCATTGAGGGTTGTGTGTTTTATTCTGTTTTCTAGAGTTTTCTGGCATCTGGTCTAATCTGGTCCAACTTCTGTTGGCGGTCTTCTCTTCCCGTATCGCCTTCCCTTCCCCTGCCAGTGTTTCTTGCTTCTCCTAAGTCAGTTACCTGCACTGGAATCCTTATTTCAGGTCCTGCTTTAGGGTACCTCGAAGTAAGACGCGGAAGTATTTTCCCAGCTTGGTGTCTCAGGTCATATTCTATTTCAAGGTCTTTGACCTTCGTGTACACTTTGCACATGACCTGACATATCAGCCATCAGTTTGTCTTGAGCTGTGGCTTTATTCAACTTTTAAGAACTAAGCCCTTTAAGATATAAATACATAGTCCATCCCAAGACTTGCAGCCTGGCCAGAGGAAATAAATATCTAGCAAAGGCAGCTTAAACTCCTTTTGGAAAGAGAGAGGCTAGAAATTTAATTCATGAAATTATTTTTGTAAAAGGACATACAAGTTTTTTTCTGCTCTTCTTTTGAGGCAAGTCATGAACCGAAGAGCTCTAAGTTTCATCGTCTACGTTCCTATGCTATCTGGAGCAAATGGTATTTGTTAACAATAAAAATAAGTGTGGCTTTCATTAGAGTGCTCTACACGTGTCAGACATAGTACACACAACATGACACTTGTTTGTTACGATGCCCTATCTGACACAGGAACCTCAGAGGGGCTGAAGGAGCATGTAATTAAGCCCAGGTCTTCCTGACTTCAAAACTCTCCTGAGTTTCCTTTCTTCTACACACTACCTCTTGATAGAGCCCCACGCTTGGGACTCAGCTCTGATCTGTAGACACAGGCCAGCAACAGAAGCAAAAGGATTGTGGACTTTCACATGTGTCTTTAGAAGCAAAAGAAACCATGTGAAAGCCAGATCTGAGCTGCAACACAGTTCTTTGAGGAAAAGGAAAAGCCATGAGCCACAGCCTGGCACATGATGGTACTCATTTGTCTAGTCTAGTGAGAGGAACAGCAAATGGAGGAGACAGACCTGGTTCCTGAAATGTTAACTGAAATACAAAGGAGAGGTGAAAATAACGCGTTGGTGTTGAAGGCTCTGCCATTTTTTGTAGAAACTTACACTGTTCCCACATGACAGATCTTACCAATGAGGCAGTCGGAGTTAGGAATTTGTAGAGCTGTAATAGAGCCTAGATCCTTGGACTGCCCAGTGGGGCGCTGTCCGGTAGGTGGAGACCCCATTCCATCCTCCAGGCTGGGGAGGAGGCTGGTGATGAAAGGGATCATCTCCTGCATCCTAATGTCTTTAGTTCTGTTTGCTAAGCATCCCTTCCTTCCTTTCCCTCTCCCTTCTGTTTCCCTGCCTCCCCACCCTCTCCCTACCCCTACCTCTTCCCCAAAGACTTTCTAACAAGCTCTTACTTACCTCAATTACAGAACAAAACCAGCTTCCTGGTAACCCCTTTGGACTTCAATTAAAGGTATATTCAAATGTGTTCCGTGCTCTAGCGCCGTCCGCACTAAAAAGAACATAAGCACTTTTGCAGTGCTTAATGTAAACTTGTTGAAAAATGTACAGTATTTTTCATTGACTTCAAATTGGATAAATGCTTATTGAAAAGGATAAAGTGAATTGGTATTAGAGAGAGCGTTAAAAAAGAGAACGAGAAAGAGGAGAGCGAATAAAGACATGTGGTTTCTCAATGCAGATGCACTGATTTCTCTTTGCGGCCCTCCTCTGGTCACACTGTGTGAATGTACTTGGGGACATTGTACATATTCATGAAATTAAGTTTGTTAAGCCTGTGCACTGGAGATCCAAGTTGTATTGAAGTAGCCTTGACTTTGAGACCAGACAGTCTCAGGATGGCCACTTAGTTGCATGACCTTGAGCAAGGAAGTTGGCCTCTTTTGAGACTCAGTTTTGGTTATTAGAGAATTGGATGAGATGACGTATGGACACATCCTGCAGTCTCTGACACATAGTAGGTCGTCAATCACTCTTAGTTCTATTTCCAGGTAAGTAAACTCTCTGACTTTGGGGGCTCTAGTGGGGGGAACTTTTATACCCCATCCCCTGCTTGCCTCTCTTAAGTTCAGAGAGGGCTAGACCTATCTTTTTTGTTTACTACTCTACTCCATATCTAGCACATTGAAGGTGAGCAATAAATATTTGTTGGAAAGAATAAGGAGTGACATTAGCTGAACCAGTTCATTGCTATTGAGGTAGAGCTGCCAGGAAATCCAAGTTTGTGGGAGATTTTGATTTCCAGGGCTCATGAGAGACCCTGCCTCTTATTAGATGGTCTCACAAATTCTCCTTTGAATTGGGTGCAGAGGGATCTTCCCCTCATGCTTTACGATAACTGAGGAACTCTGTAATAATAAGAGAATACACGAAGGGACCAGATGCCTTCAGAGAGGAGCCCCTTTCTCTGAAATTCAGTTAACACCCTCCAATGGGTGGGCTTTAATTTCCCACAAAGCAGCCTTGTTTTCCAAAGGTGAGAGACTCATCTGCAAAACTGTTGCAACGATCTTTTTTCTCTTCATTGAGAGCTCCTTAAAATCAGTGTTGCCATTTGTATTTTAATGGGGGTGTGGATTGGAGAACGAGCCTCCTAGGCTTATATCTGATCACAGTGAATGAAAGACAACTTTGGTAAAAGTAAATGGCAGTAATAAACAGCACATCAGCCTTAGTCACAAATGCCAATTCAGCTTATATTTGTTGCTTGCCTATTCTCTGAAATACTTTGCATACATTTTCTCTAACCCTCGGGACAATCCCAGCAAAGCCTTTGTTAGGATCCCCACTGTACATAGAAGGAGCCTGAAATGACTTTCCTGAGATCATGTCATCAAATAAGTGCCCAGGTCTGGAATCAAACTCTGATGTCCCCAAATCCAGGTCTTTCCCCTTGATGTTTCAGGCATGGATTAAGTACTAACCTGCTAGAACCACTGGTAGTGACACTTAGCGTTTCTCTAAACTGGTGTTTCCATTTCTTGCTCTGTGAATCCTGAGGTCTGTGGAGGTGCCTCAGGAGCGGGAGGTCAAGGGCAAGCCTGAATAAATGGCACCCAGTGCCCCCCAACTCCCATTTCAAAAGAACTGTCTTATCTTTTTTAGATTTGGAGGTTTCCGAGTACTATTTAATTTGGAAAAAAAATTCTGCTGTTATTTTTTTTTAAACCACTGCTCTAAGGAGAGTTTGATCCAAACCCAGTAAGGCATGCCTCCTTGTCCTCACTAGTTTTCCAGAACTACAGTGGGTTGTGTTATGTCCTTCAAGGAAATAGGCATTGAGAGACATAGAGGATGAAAAAAGCATAGATATGGGTTTGTGTTGGAAGGGAGACAGTGTATCCGATGCAAAGGCCACAGAATGCAATAAGCTTTACCATTAATGAATCACTCATGAGGCCTTTCTAAGCTGTCAGGTGGGGATCGTACAAGGATCCCCACTGGTCAATTTGTTCTTGCAGTTTAGTTTACAGGCTGGCTCAGTTGGTCTTCTAGCTGCCACTGCCACTGTCACTCACGTGTGCTGTTGAGAGCAGCAGTGCGGGCAGCATGGTGACAGCCAGTCTCAGGGGTGACCGGTTCCCATCTCACCAAGGCCCCATTACTCACTGTCCCAGGCAGTGGCTCCCCGTTCAGCTCATCCACACACTTGTGTGTCAAGTCCCACACTTCACTTTCCTTGCCCTCAGGGAGCTTACAGTCTAGCAGGAAGAGATAGATGTACAAGCAAAGCTTAATGGAGAAGCCAAGAAAGCAGAGGGGGAGATGACAAGTAAGAGGAGACTTGAAGGATTAGTAAGAGTTTGTCTACTGGAGAGAGAATGAAGGGATCTTTCTGTCAGATTGTCCAAAACTTGGAGGTGTGACCAGTTGGCTTGCATTTATCCTGTGTGGCTGTGTTTGGGCGTGCGGGGGTTGTGTTCTTTCTTGCACTGCTTTGTAGTCAGTTTCCTCTGCCTGAATCCATCTCTAGGTGACCACCCCAACCTGCCCCCATATATTTCATCCACCTAACGCAGATCTCAACTAACATATGTCAACTTAAACCCCCTTTCCTTCAGGAGTCCCTATTATGGGACGTCCTAACACACATTTGGTTGAATTGATGGTCTGTCTGCCTGCCTTTGTTGTACTGGAAGATCTTGGTTAGCAAGGACTGTGCCTGCATGTTCATCACTGGGGAATGAAGAAATGATGGAACACATAGCGGGGAACGTGGGTTAAATCCAGATATGGCAAGCCTTCACTTTGGACTTCAACTTGAAAGCAACAGGGTCCCTCTGAACCTACTAAAGTGGGGAACTATATGATCTGATTTGTACAGAAAAAAGATAACTGGTACCAGTGTGATAACTTAACCACAGGTTTTCAGTGAGGATCAAATGAAATAATGAATGGATGTGTTTTTAAAAAATGCTCTTCTAAACTGTAAAGTGCTTATCCAAATGGAGGCTATAGATACTTTTTTTTCTTTTTTTTTGACACCTGCTGTTCAGAATTAGTATTTCAATGAATGAACCCTACCCGTAATCCTCCAGTTTCTAATCCTGATTCAACCGGTAATTCAGCAGTTAATTCCATATTACATTTTCTAGTCTTCCAGAGTGAATGCAGGTAAAGGGATCCTAGTTAGAGACCTGGCCTCTCTTTGCATTTCAATGCGCTCCCACGTGGAACTGCCAAATTCCAAAGTGCTATTAAAATGGACAGCACACCAGCAAAAATCTGTCCTCATCAAAAATTCAGGAAAATAAAATAAAAAGATGTAAGGCCACATTTTCAAAGGATTCAGCCTGACCCCCTTGTATTTTTTTGTGTATGCAAAATGTATTTTTTCACACCTGCAAGCACAGTCTCTGTAAGCCAACTATAGCTTCCAAATTGCCAAGGCTTAAAAAAAAAATCTGCTTTTCAAATTCAGCCCAGAAATCCAGCAATGAAACAAGAATGGGGTGGAGGGCTGCCTAAAACTATTTATAGGAATATTGGGGGAGATAATTACTACCTTGCAGCTTGTTCTGAAATACCTCTGCTTGGCAGAAATATGCGTACCACACATCAGAGATTGAAGGGAATCCTTAAAGATGGCGGAGTACTTGAATTTATGACAGTGGCAGCTTGAATGTCTTCCTTTTCCTTAACCTATTTTTTAAAACAGTCTGTGTAAGATGCTTTGGGAATTTAAACTGCATTCATTCATTCATTCACTCATTCATTCATTCGTGTATGTAATCATCTTTCATCTGAACTTCCATAGAGCTAACCTATTGAGTACCTGCCAGGTTTCAGGCTCTGTGCTAGGCTCTGCGGATTTAATGGTGAACACAAAGCCAGGTCCCTTTCTTATACATCTTCCAACTGAGTATGAATTATAGCCAGCTAATGATCTTTCAAAGAATTCTTTACAATTATGATAAGAGCTCTGGGAGAAAAATGCTACATCTGCCTAGAAAGGAAATTTTTATGGGGGCATGGAGTTTTGTCTCTTGTGTTCATGCTGAATTCTCAGGTCCTGCAACCGTCCTGACATGTGTTTTTGTATGAATTTTGAAACATAGAGTGTACTTTCAGAGCATAGATGAGAGAGCCTAACATCAGCAGTGAAGCCCAGGAAAGTGGAGTCTCCCGAGATGTGACATTAAAGCTAAGACTTGAAGAGTGAATGGGAATCAGCTGGTTAAGAACGGGCACAGGCAGGGAATAGAGAGTGTTCTGGGGGAGCGAAGAGTTTGTGAGAAGGCCTCCCAGGAAGGCAGCTGCATGCCCTTGACCAGCGAGTCTGGAGACGTAGGCAGGAGCTGGGTCACGTGGGATGTTGAAGGTGACGACCAACATGTGGAAGAAGTGCTTAAAGGGTCCTGATCTGGGATAGTCCTGCTGGTGGAATCCAGACAACTCTCCAGGGTGGTGGCATCTTGTGCACTGGGTCTTACAGGACTGGTTCCTGGGAAGGATTTGGAAGTTGATGGATACCATCTTTCGGCCAAGACGTACACCTGTAGACACACACCTAAGGTCCAGGGTAGCATGGTAGGCACAGAGTGAATGTTTTTTGACTAACAATGAATGAATGCTCATTCATGCCCAACATGAACGCCTGCCATGTGGCAAGCAAGAGGGGTTTCATTGACAAAGGTACAGAACCTTGATGGCAAGGGGTTCTCTTTGCACTTTTTCCAATGGCTTTGCAGAAGAAGCAGTGGCTTCTGGTGTCAGATCCAGCCCTTGGTGTTACTTAGCTGTGTGGCCTTGAGAGAATCACCTAAGCTCTCTGAATTTAATGTATGTAATGCATCAGGCACAGTGGCGGTCTCATGGTAAATGCTGCCTTAATTCTCTCATCGGCATTTATTCATTCAATAAACATCTGTTGCACGCCTAGTATTGCTCTGGCCCTGGGCTAAGTACTAAGGACCCTGTAATGAATTAGGACATTAAGAAAGATGTCTTGACTTGCCTACCTACTGCAGGTAGCTTTGCTTTGATTATCAAGTGAGCAAATGTATAAAGATGTTTTGTAAATTGGAAAGTGATGTATAAACATGAGTTGTTTTTTATTCTATAACCTTGCCTGTTTATTGATCATCACCTTCAAGCATTAACTTACAAAATTACACATGAAATCACTTGTGGGGCTGGTCAAATGTAATTATTAAAATTTTAGCTAGCATTTATCTTATTCAGTTCCAGGCACTGTCCTAAGGGCTTTACATATATTAACTCATTGAGTCCTTATCACACTTCCATGCAGAAACCGAGGCCCAGAAAGATGAAGGCGCTTGCCCCAGAGTGTACCAGGGGAAGCAGCAGACTCGGGTTTGAACCCAGAGTCACTCTGCCTCCAGATCATGTGCTGGTCACTAGTACATGACATAGAGCACCAAGACTAGATTTTTATTTCTTTGTCAGATTAATCATTGCTTACTGCCTCACCTCCCTGTCACAGACTAAATTGCATGTTACATGAGGGCTGAGACCATGTCGATGTTTACCCACTGTGCCTAGAACAGTGCCTGGTGCATAGTATGTGTTCAGTAAATATATGCTGGATGAATCCTTTCTATCAACTTAAACACACTATTTGATGCAAACAGATTGACCTCAGGCTAGAGTGTAGCTGAACCACAGCTATGAAGGGGCTAAAGATAGCCAAGGTGAGAAAAGGGCATAGTCACCAGTAATTTTAGATCTGCTAGGAGGCAGTATTTAGAAAGAGTTCCTTGCCTAAAGTTATTCTGATGATCTCATTTGAAATAGGGACTTGATTAAATGAAATACTGGTTTGATTCACATAGTCCTGTTAGAACTACAGCACTGACAGGGCTGATTGCTTAGAGACCAAGATCTCTTGGTCCCAAGCCCATAGGCTGCAGGTGTGCTCATGGTTCCAGGAGTATGGGGGACCTGGCTGTGGCCACACAGCTTGTCGATGGCAGAGGCAGGGCCAGAACCCAAGGTTTTGGCTCAGGAAATAAAGTGATGGCCTATTATACCCAGCAGTTTTGGAACTGCTGATTTAGTTCGTGTTCTATGTTTCCCCAGTTTTGAACCTTTGATTTGGAGGTCAGTTAGGTAATTAATATGGGTGTTGTTAGGAGAGCAGGGCACAACACCAGAGCTTCTCATTCTGGCCCCCATTTGTTATTCACCTCCTTGGTGAACTGAAGCAATCATATTATTCCGCTGCTTTAAACCCTTTCATTGGCTGCTCATGTCCTACGGGAAGATTCCCATGTTCACTGTACAGAAAGATGCTGCAGGTTACTCCTGCCTCATTGCCACCCTGCCCTGCTCGTAGCACCCCTCCCGAACTCAGGGCGCCCCACTGCCATGCCTGCACTCTGGCTTCCTTCCCTCCGCCTCTCCAGCCCTGCTCACCTCCCACTCAGATTATTAAACTCAGCAGAGACCTCACCTCCTCTAGGAAACCATCCTTGAGTTCTCCTCCCCAAGTTTTGAAGGCAGATCCCCTTTCCTCTTTCCACTCCCACCACCTGGTGGTTGCCTGGGGCTAATATCTGCTGTGAACTTTTTTTTTTTTTAACATCTTTATTGGAGTATAATTGCTTTACAATGGTGTGTTAGTTTCTGCTTTATAACAAAGTGAATCAGTTATACATAGACATATGTTCCCATATCTCTTCCCTCTTGCACCTCCCTCCCTCCCACCCTCCCTATCCCACCCCTCTAGGTGGTCACAAAGCGTCGAGCTGATCTCCCCGTGCTATGCGACTGCTTCCCACTAGCTATCTATTTTACATTTGGTGGTGTATATATGTCCATGCCACTCTCTCACTTTGTGCTGTGAACTTTTTGAGAGAAGGCTTAGTCTGGATTCCTCGGTGAAATCAGAGTTGACTTCAGTACATGGTAGACACTGAGTACATAATACATGTTTGTTCAAACAGATAAATAACCAGTTAACTAATTTGCTAGATGGCAGATCACACTGGGTGGGCCTCAGCTCTCTTTTGCCACTCTTGGGGACTCTTTAATTAGTGGCTTTTCCCTGAATATCCTGTACCTTTTCCACTCAACTGAGCCCTGACGCTCAACCTGGCCAGACCCCACCCCCTCCACAGACTCTGGACCCCCCCCTGAGAAGGCTTGTAAGACTCTATATATTGCATCTTGGACTAATTTGGGCCCCGCAATATGCTGCTGACTATTAGCACCACTTGGCACTAGGCTAGATCCATCCTGCAGTAGACCGGTCATTCTCCTCATTTAACGGGCAAGGAAACATGGGCTCAGACATGGGAGAACACTTGACCCACAGTCACAGTGACATGGAGCTGCCGTGGGGCTGAGGACTTCTGATTCCAGATCCTATCATCTCTTCTTTCCACATGGTCCAGTCTTTGGTGGCCGAGATTTTATTCCCCAGACACGCACAGTTGCCCTGTCAATATCCCATGATTTCACTATAGTCAGAGTTGTTCTTGCACCAGGAAGATGTGGAAGAAACGATCCAAGCAGAGCCCACAGTCCCCTTGCTTACTCACAGCTGTTATGGCGTGGTCACATTTCCCCCCGGTGTGACACGATTCCCCATAATGGTGGCCACTGGGCCATCAGGAGGCAAGCCAGCCGTTGCTTCCCTCCAAGTCGTTAAGTGAAGGTGACAAAGCACCCTGATGTGGAGCACGTCTCTCTGGAGCAGCCCCTGTGTGGCCCATGTGAGCTGCACAAGGCACTTTCTGATGCCCTGTTCCTGGCTGAAGTACCCTCTATGTGGATATCTTAAAAGATAGCTACTAGTTCATCCCCCTTTTTAAAAAATAGGTAGTTAGAACTTTTACTTTGCGAAAGAAGAAGTTACTCAAAGCTGCAGAAACCTTGTTCTTTTTTTTTTTAACATTTATTTTATCGAAGTGTAGTTGATTTACAATGTTGTGTTAATTTCTGCCGTAAGAAAAGCGATTTAGTTATACATCTATAAACATTCTTTTTGAGCCCTGTTCTTTTGATTCCATTTCAGAGGGGACCTTTTAACAACTTCTTAGCAAGATAACAAGGAAGTGACCTAGAGGGCTCCCACGGCGGGTAGTTGGGACTTAGGTACCATGGCAGTTTTGAGTCCAGGCACCACTCCTCGCTAATTGTAACCTTAGAAAGTGTTTTTCCCTTCCCCCAGCCTCAGTTTCCTCATCTGGTCAAGTCCAGTCTCTTCTCCACACAGCTGCCACAGGCTTTGTCTTTCAAAACAGATTTCGCAACACCACTGCCCTCCTTCGTCCCCTTCTGGGGGCCTCCGTGGTGCACACAGCTCACTGCAGGGTACTGGCCTTGACAGGCAGACCCTTGGGAGCTGGACTCAACTCGCGCTCTTCTCTTATTTGCTCCCCACACATTTCAGCACCCCACACATCCCTCCGTTCACCCAGGCTGCCTGCTTTTTCACGGGTCAGCACCTCTACCCACCGGATCTCTGCCTTCCCTTTGCCTTTCCTCTCTCTCTCCTTTGAAATACCTTGTCTCCTCCTTCAGATTCCAGCTGACATGCCACTTCCTCTGGAAATTCTTCATTCTCCCAGGAAAAGCTGATGCTTAACGTGTGTGTGTGTGTGTGTGTGTGTGTGTGTGTTGTGTGTTGGGCCAGGATGTGGATGGAGGGGACATTTCCAGGAAAGGGAACAGAGAATGCAAAGGAGAAAGAGTTTGGGGCCCTTGGGGACTGAGAGGAGGCTTATACTCCTGGTGTCTAGGGAGAGTAGTGGGAAGTGAGTCTCTAAACTGAGGGCTTTGGGGCCACGCTCAGGAGTTTGGATTTTATTCTGAATAGAGTAGGGAGGTTATGAGGGGTTTCATTATACTCTCTTTAATTATCTTGCTTTAGGACCATGTCTGTCTTCCCGGCTAGACTTCTTGAGGGCAGCATCATGCCTTCAGCCCCCCATCTCTTACTCTGTAGTGTGGTAGGTGTTAGTAAATGTTCAGTATTTAGTAGAATAGTTACAAAGAAGGGAAGGCTATGTTAATGAACCTAAGGCTGCTGGAAGTTACTAATATCCCTTCTCATTTCTTCCAGCTCATATTTTAATATCCTTCTACCTTACTGGTGTAAGTTTGGTAGACAGAGTTTATGAGAAAAGCAGGTTTTCATTGATTGTAGTTGATGTTTATTATGTGTACTCTAGCTTCATTATTTTATGTGCAAAGAATGTTTCTTAGGTGATATTCTTTGGGGAGATGATATGCAAAGAGATCTTCTCTTTCATTTGTACTAACACCTCTGCAGTTTGCTAAATCATCACCTTCCCATAGTTTAATTCACCATATTGCTTTCCAAAGCATTTCCCTTAAGATTACATTCCCTGGGTTTTAAAAATAACTGACTCTAAAACATACAAGTGAAGCTAAACAGGTGTTTGTCCCTTCAGCCCTTTGGTGTCTGTGTGTCTGCCTCTCATAGCTGAGTGATGGAACTTGCGGTCTTGAGAAGAGAAAGTTATTCAAAGGGGATATGAAACTACACTCTCTAATGAGTCTCTGGAAATGGAATGAGCTGAATCTGGCTCTGAAATTGGGCTCTACTACTAATTAGCAGTGTGGGATCTTGAATGAATCACTTAATATGTGAAAGCTCCAGTGTCCCTATTTGTAAGTTGAAGATAATTGTAACTAGTTCATGTTGTGGTTTTAACATCAGTTGTTTTTTTTTTTAACATCTTTATTGGAGTATAATTGCTTTACAATGGTGTGTTAGTTTCTGCTGTATAACAAAGTGAATCAGTTATACATATACATATGTTCCCATATCTCTTCCCTCTTGCGTCTCCCTCCCTCCCACCCTCCCTATCCCACCCCTCTAGGTGGTCACAAAGCGTCGAGCTGATCTCCCTGTGCTATGCGGCTGCTTCCCACTAGCTATCTGTTTTACATTTGGTGGTGTATATATGTCCATGCCACTCTCTCACTTTGTCACAGCTTACCCTTCCCCCTCCCCATATCCTCAAGTCCATTCTCTAGTAGGTCTGTGTCTTTATTCCCGTCTTACCCCTAGGTTCTTCATGACCTTTTAAAGAAGATGGGACACATATATACAGTGGAATATTACTCAGCCATAAAAAGAAACAAAATTGAGTTATTTGTAGTGAGGTGGATGGACCTAGAGTCTGTCATACAGAGTGAAGGAAGTCAGAAAGAGAAAAACAAAAACTGTATGCTAACACATATATATGGAATCTAAGAAAAAAAAAAAAAGGTCATTAACATCAGTTTTTAAAAAGAAAATGTACAAAGTGCTTGGAAAAGTTCTAACCCATAGTAAGTACTAAAGAAATGGTAGCTGTTATCATTAATAGTTAAAACTCTGCTTCTTGCTGGATGGCTTTAATCAAGTTAGTGAACTTTTGTGCTTCCATATCCTCATCTCTAAAATGGGGATAATGTTAGTAGTAATAGGTGTGTTGAGTGGATCCAGTGAGCAAGTACCCATGAAGTGTTTAGGGAGTGCCTGGCATATGGTAAATCCTTGATGAATGTTAGCTTCTCTTATTGCTAATATCAGTTATCATCATATATGGTTGCTCCCTACTTTCAAATGCCAAATAAAAGTCAATTTCCAGACTATATAAAGGCTAAGTTTTACACAAGCAAAAGGGACTGTATCAGACATTATTGATTCTTCACTTAATATGATGTGCCTACAAGTCAGGAATATTTTCATTTTCTGATTTATCTGAATGTTTGTCTTAGTTGTGGTAACTGTAGTATTTTGGAGTCTCGCCGGTTTGGTTGACCCCATTGAAAGATGCCCAATGGCTAAAGGCTCAAAAGTTATCTTCATTAAGCACAATTGTCTAGACCAGCTTTGGGCTGAGACTGAGAATTATTAAAGCCCTTTCATTAACCAAAGCTTCTCCTCTTTATGTTGTCTAAGACTTCATCAAATGATCCAATAATGTTTGCTGAGCTCCCTGACTAGCCAAGCCTCCACGCACCTTCCACTGATGTTGCCTGGTCATCTCCTTCTGCCACATGACAAATTAAGAAAGAGAAGAGAGGTTTGCTCAGACATGAGCCCGGCAACCTCAGCTCCAGCTCTGGCTGTGATACCATGGTGAGGACAGCCACACTGAGCTAGCATAGATAAAACTGGCCCCTCCCTAAATAGAGAATGCACAGTCATGTGCCAGAAATGCCTTTTTAAAAACAGCTTTATAGACGTGTAATTGATATGCAATATATTGACATATTTCAAGTGTACAATTTGATCCGTTTTGACATACGTATACACCTGTGAAGCCATGACCAAGATCAAGGTAACTAAACATCCATCATTTCCAAAAGTTTTCCTGCCCCTTTGTCATCTTCCCTTCTGCCCTTTACTTCTACCCCTGTCCTCAGGTAACAACTGCTCTGCTTTCTGTCACTGTAGATTTGCTTTCATTTTCTAGAATTTTATATCTACGAATTCATACAATTTGTACTCTTTTTTGCCAGGCTTACTTGACTGGGCATAATGATCTTTCTAAGGGAAATGTGAAGCCACACTACCCACGTACAAAGTTGTGTACTTGGACTGTTACTTGTAATAGCCACAGATTACTGAGTGTGTGCTTCCCTGGTGGCGCAGTGGTTAAGAATCCGCCTGCCAATGCAGGGGACATGGGTTCGAGCCCTGGTCCGGGAAGATCCGACATGCTGCAGAGCAACTAAGCCTGTGCGCCACAACTACTGAGCCTGCGCTCTAAAGCCCACGAGCCACAACTGCTGAGCCCATGCGCCACAACTACCGAAGCCCGCGCGCCCATAGCCCATGCTCCGCAACAAAGAGAAGCCACCGCAGTGAGGGGCCCGCGCACCGCAAGGAAGAGTAGCCCCCGCTCGCCCCAACTAGAGAAAGCCCGGGTGCAGCAACGAAGACCCAACACAGCCAAAAATAAATAAATAAAATAAACACATTTTTTTTAAATTAAAAAAAAAATACTGAGTGTATGTGCTACTCCTAGGGGTTCTATGACTGCCTCTCTTTAAATCCTCCTAATAACCCTATATTCTCATTTCATGGCTGAGGAAACTGAGTCTGAGGCTGGTTGCCCAAGGTCACACATGGGAGCTGTATTCTGACTTAAAACTTACTTCATTCACCTCGCTAGTGGCTGGTGACAGTTCGGGCTCTGGTGAGAAGCCAGATGCTGTTTTGGAGAGAAATGGGTTCAGTCTTGGGCCTTGCCACAGTGAGACTTTGCCCAAGTTATTGAACTGCTTTCCACCTTAGTTTCCTCTCTGTAAAATGGGAATATCATGGTATAAGGCCAACGTGTTCTTGAGAGAAATAAATAAGAGCACATTTAAATGCTCAGCCTGTGCACAGGAAGTGCTTGATGAATGTTAGGTCTCTTTGCTACCATTAATGAATGAAGGCAGAAAGAGTCCCCTTCAGTATTAAACAGATAACCTGTCAGCATCAGTGGACACCCTGTGTTGAGGAGTGTTCTAAAGGGTGAGAGCAAGAAAAAGAGGATAGAAGATCACGTTGAAAGTTATGTTGCTGTTTTGACCCAGCAGATTATTGCCTGGCTTCTACTAGACTCAACAATGTTTGATGAATAAATGATAGTGGAAGAAGGAATGAGCGTGCCATGTTGACGTAGCACCGGGGTGATTCAGAGAGACAGGGAAACCCAAATCAGGCAAGAGTATATTATATCTACCCATCCCTTTGAAGGT
The DNA here is from genome assembly GCF_028564815.1 of Eubalaena glacialis. Classification (NCBI taxonomy): domain Eukaryota; kingdom Metazoa; phylum Chordata; class Mammalia; order Artiodactyla; family Balaenidae; genus Eubalaena; species Eubalaena glacialis. The sequence goes on from NC_083718.1 coordinate 146,672,428, forward strand.
AGAACTTGGAAGGGTATTTTCTATTCAGTCATTTTCTGTTCATTATCCCAAGACCTAAGATCCAAAGGTTATTACCCTTCCACTGTTACAAATGACCATAAGTACCAATAGGGGTGTGGATGATAACAAGCCCCTTGTCCTGCCATCTGTCTGTAAGCAAAGCCTCAGGGGTGCAGCATGGGTTGCATCGTAAATGGTAATGCCGGGGCCGGCAGTGGGTGTGGCTATGTTCCCTGAGGACCGGCTGGAGATGTGCTACCACATCACCCATGGAATTGGGTTCTCTGCGTGGCTCACAACTGCCACTGTCACACAGGCCAGTGGGTTTCAGATGGTACGAGAATTTGAAGTTGGCACTGAGACTTGAGCTGTGCTAAGGAAGCTGGCTCAGTGAGAGGAAAGAATTGCGTACGCCTAAAATGTTAATGGATTTATTTTTTCTGAACGAAGACCCAAAGGGGGAAAGGGATTTTCCCAAAGTGGCACAGCATGTTAGAGGAAGAGCCATCTCGGGCCCTCACAGAGCAGGCCTGCCCTTTGCTCTTGCATCAGCCATCAAAGCCTCTCCTTTTATCACTGTCTTGGAGGGGAGGCGTCAGGAAAAGCATCGAATAATAAAATATCCAGCACTTTTTGAATGTGCCAGGGAATGGATATTCTAGGCACTTTGCGTGAAATAACCCATTTAATCCTCACAACAACCCCACGAACTAAGAATCACTATATACACATTTTGCAGATGAGGAAACAGAGGCACAGAGAGGTTAAAGTTACTTGACCAAGGCCACATCGCTAATAACTGCTGGGTCCAGGATCTCAGCCACGGTTTGGCTCAAGTTACCATGCTTTTACTCCATACTGTGGTGTTTCTCATTTGAATGAATTTATTTGTGAAAATTGATTAAATAATTAATTAATAGAGGGAATTCAGAAGTCTTTCCAAAGTTCATATACAAAAAGTTGGTTGGTGCTTTGAAAAATACGCATGATACCATGATATGGATGAACGTTGAAGACATTATGCTAAGTGAAATAATCTAGTTGCAAAAGGACAAATAGTGGATGATTCCACTTATGTGAGCTACCTGGAGTAGTCAAATTCGTGGAGTCGGAAAGTAGATTGGTAGTTGCCAGGGACTGGTGCGGGGAGGAGAAATGGAGAGTTGCTGTTTAATGGGTACAGGGTTTCAGTTTTGAAAGATGAAAAGAGTTCTGCAGATTGGTTGGACAACAATGTGAATATATTTAACACTACTGAACTGTATACTTAACATGGTTAAGAAGGTAAATTTTATGTTATGTGTATTTTACCACGATTTAAAAAATACAGGATGCAAGAAAAACACAACTTAATGGCTTTTAAAAAATAGGCATGGGGGCTTCCCTGGTGGCGCAGTGGTTGAGAATCTGCCTGCCAATGCAGGGGACACGGGTTCAAGCCCTGGTCTGGGAAGATCCCACATGCCGCGGAGCAACTAGGCCCGTGAGCCACAATAACTGAGCCTGCGCGTCTGGAGCATGTGCTCCGCAACAAGAGAGGCCGCGATGAAGAGTGGCCCCCAATTGGCCGCAACTAGAGAAAGCACTCGCACAGAAACGAAGACCCAACACAGCCATAAATAAATAAATAAATAAATAAATAAACCCAAAGTTTAAAAAAAAAAAATAGATGTAACACTCAAGATTTCAGCTTTAAAAAAAAAAAAAAAAAAAAAGGCATGATAATGGAATTGTAAGGTTTTTTAACAAGGGAGGGCTAAACTACCCACTCCAGCCTACCCCCAACCCTGCTGCACATCATCAGCACTGCTGTGCTCCTTGGTGCAGAAGGGGTAGGAAGGTACCCAGAAGGGCACTGCCACGTGCGGGTGGAGAACGTGGAACGTGGGGATGGCAGTGCTGTAATAAGAAAGACAAGTGGCCAAAGCAGAGGGAGGGTGATGCTGGCAACAGCAGCTCACGCTTACTGAGTGCTTTGCCTGTTTTAAGTCATTCAGTCCTCTTTCACAGGTGAGTAACCTGAGGCCCAGAGAAGTTAAATCACTTACCCAAAGGCACACCTATAGTAAGTGGAAGAGCTGGGATTTGAAGCCACCTGTGTAGGTCCAGAGCCCGTATTTTAACCACTGCATTCAGCTGCTGTGCTATGCTGCTTGTCTGACACTAACCGCAGTTCTTATGGTTTCAGCTCTTGCAGCGCAGCACTGTTATTACAGTACGGTCGTCTGTTCGATTTCACATCCATCCTATCTTTTGATTCTCACAGCAACCCTAGGAGATCAGCAGTGTGGGCCACTTAGTACAGATTAGGCAATTGGGGCTCAGCGACCTAAGCAGGGTCACTACCCCATGAGAACCAGGTTTCCTGCCCCGACTCTGCACCAGTGGTCCAGGACTGGTGGTACATCCTAAGCCTTGCATAGGTGTACTTTGACATTTTGATCAAGATGGAAAAATCTCCCATCACTGTTACGGAGCCATCAAGGAGGAAGCAAGTAGGAGCACGTAGCATCAGGAGCACATAGGAGGACACAGGGCGACCCTCACAAAGTGAGTCAGTGGGAAAGGAAGGGCTAATGGATAGCCAGACCCCAGTACAGACAGCGATTGGGCCATAGATATTGCTAATTTGTTGTTTTGAGTCTTTAAATCCATTCAAGCTCCCCTACAAATTCTCAGATCTGAAAGTGTGCCATGAGTACAAAAAGATAGAACATTGCACCATCCTGTGAGGTCTTAACAGCTGTGGGCATCTCCATATCTCAGTTAAGGAAACCAAGGCTGGGAAGCTAATGGCTTTTGATAAAATGCAAAATCCCAAAGTTGAGGAGCCAAAGTCAGGTCCCCCGTGAAGAGCTTCTATTTTCAAGTTCCTTTCTCATTAGCGTGCATTTCCCATCACTCGTGATTCCTATTGCTTTGCATTGTTATGGCAGCTGACAACTCACTGAATACATACACAGTGGCGTTATTTCACTTCCTGCTCTTCTGCGTCCTGTGAAGTAGTATGGCTGATGTGAACAGCTCCATTTTTCAGGTGAAGAAACTGAAACTCAGGGAGTTAAGGGACTTAACTCTGGCCAATAAGTAATTATCTCCAGATCTGAAGTCTCGTCTTTAGATCAGATGCACAGTCCTTTGTACCAAAACAACTCGTAATTCTGAAGGATCCCCAATTCTGCACTTAGCCAGTTGAGTCGTGGAGCCCCTTGGATGGCACTATAGCACACCGCCCCTCTAGACCCCTAACAGAGTTCAGCTTTGAATTGTATGTGCTTCTGCTTCTCCGTCCTCCTTTTGCGGTGGTCTCTGAGTGGTGGGTCTGCCTTCCTCTCTGCATTTCATCTTAGGTCTGTTGGATTTGGGCAATAAAGACTCATAGAGGTGGGTTGAATTGTTCCCTATTGAGGGAAAGTTTTGAACAGGCATTTTACAGAAGACAGAGTAGTCTCAGTAGCTAATGGGTCTTCCTGAGATTCACCAGGAGCTGGAACTTTTTCTTGAGAACAAGTACAGCAGTTTTAAGGTCTTGAAGACCCTGATTCTGATCCTGGCTCTGTTCCTTTCTTAGCTGTGTGACCTTGCCCAGGTCTCTTCACCTCTCTGTGTCTTAGCTTCCTCATCTACAGAATGTGGTTTAGAATGTCTGCTTTTGTGCTTAAGAAAATTGTGTGAGCGCATCCTTATGGAATGGGAAGCACTTTGCATATGTTGATTATAGTTGAAGCTGGCTTCTTCCCTCATTGTCTTTCCCTCTCTTCTCAGAATCACTGGTTCTCAGAGTGTGGTCCCCCGACCAGCAGATCAGTGTCATCAGGATACTTGGCAGGAACTCATATCTCAGGCACCTACTGACTCAGGAACTCTGGGGACCGGGTCGGTGATCTGTTCCTTAACAAGCCCCTGAGGTGATGCGATGCTCACTCAAGTTTGAGAACCATTTCTCTCAAGTGGACCTCTCTTTTGGGGTCTGTTCCTGTTTCTAGCTTTTGAGCAGGGACGAACATTGATTTGAACATTATGCGTCAGGCTTTTAGCCCTCCCCCAACACCAAATTCTGTTCAGTCCTAGCATGAGCTGCTATACACTCCCGGGTATCCTGCAGGATCACTCAGGCCATAATGGGCCATTATGGTGGTTTTGTTTATTTTATTTTTTCCCTCTACTATTCTCTGCCAACAAATGTTGAAATACTTCTGAGAGCTGGCCAAATACCCAGGTTTTGGACAAGCCTCCTTGTCTTCTTAATTACTCTCCTGTTTGCCTCCTTGGAATGCCTGTGCCCATGCATCCAGTCTCTTCTCCAGTTGGTGGATGGATGGGCCTAATTCTCCTCATCAGTGACAATGTGGTGGCACCTTTGTAGCTCCAGGCTCAATATCGTGACCTGCCTGCACTTTCACTGTCAGAGATGACAGGGGTCTCAGAAAAGCAGGTGGCAAGTGCTCGGGAGAATCTATTAGAGTTAGTGATTCCTGCAAAGCCATTTGCTCCAGACAAGAGATTGCGTACAAATAACTCTGTCTCAGTAAGCCAGGGTCTGTTATCCACTAATTATTTTTGGATTAGGAAGGGCTAACAGGACTTTGCCTTGGAAGCTCAGAATAATTTGGGTAGAAAACTAGCCTGCTGTGTTCCCCAGAGGAAAGAAGGATCTGTGAGATCAAGGTTTCAGCACTTTGATTGAAAGGAAACCATGCTCTTGTTTTTCTCTGATAAAGGTTGATACAAGACTACATTTATGTGATTTTCCAAATGTCAACTCTTGTATCTTGTGGTCAGATCACTTGGAGGATGCTGCTGCTGTGACATCAGCTTCAATGTTCTTATGGTAGAAAAAGTAGATTGCAAGGGACCAGAGAGGAGGGAAGGAGACCAATGATACGGAGGTGATTGGGATCATCCAGACAAGTGGTAACAAGGGCCCTGATTAAAGCTGTGGAGTGGAGTAGTCAAGTGAAGTCCAACAGGATTGGACTTGAATTTCTGTCCCCCAGCCCTCCCCACTCCTCTGAGCTCTGAGACCTTGGGCAAATTAAGTAAGAGTCTCCATTGGCTGATTTCTAAGCTGAGGGAAAATAAATAACCCTGTGGCATCATCATGAAGATTAAGTGAGAAACTTTTTAAGATGAATTTATTTTAGCAAAGGACCTGGTACATAGTAAAGACTCAACAAAGGCTAACTCTAATTATTCTTATTGAAATAGCGGCCATGAGTTAACATGGTGAGTGAGGCAAGGAGGAAAGTCTAGGACTGTGCCCCAGGAGTCTTTCTCGAGTCACTGGTAAATGGAACAATTTGGGATAATGAGAGAAACAAAATTGAAGTCAAGCCAAAGACCAGAAAGTAGCAAGGAGAAGCAAGGTAGATGTGATATAAAAGCACTGGGGCTTTGAATAGATTACACACACACACACACACACACACACACACACACACCCCCTCTGCATTGATGATGACATCAGACAAATGAGGTGTGAGAATATCCAAATGATGGCTCTCAGTGCCTTTTCTCTGGGTCATTACGAAACAGTCTCCAATTAGCTATGAGCCAAATTCTGGTCTTGCTTTTTTCTTTTTTTTTTCATTAGTTCAGGACCTTTTTTTCTCCCCAAAGCCCCACTTATAATTTCTTTCTTTCTTCCTTCCTTCTCTTATAGATCACACACATTGAATCATTATCATATAGTGATGACTCATGATGAAAATTTCCATTTCAGAGCGTAGGTGGTCAATGTGCTTAATTGGATGGGAAATCTAAACTCATTGTGAGGTGGATTATCAATGAGATGGTTTGCCTGAGAGGTCTCAGCACCCTACTCATGCACAGCACAGGGCCGCGGGGAATGGCCTTTCTTTTTTTCTCCTTTTGCTAAAGAGCCAGATGGACTTTGGGTAGAATCCCAGCTCAACCACTTATTGGGTAAGTAATTTTTAGTAATTTACTTAACCTCTTTTTTAGCCTTAGTTTTGCCTGCTATACAGTGGGGATACAAATATAAATATAGGTCATATATTTGCCAAGTCTTCCCTGATCTCCCAAGCCTGGGTTAGACGTGCCTCTGCTGTGTCCCCACGGCACCCTGGACATTCCTTGTCATGGGGTTTTGCATGTCCACTTAGAACTGTTCATATGATTGTCATCATTAGATATCTATGTCGTGTATCACTGTGTCCCCAGCTCTATCCTGAGTGCCCGGAGTGTAGAAGGTGCTCAGTAAATACTGGCTGCGTTGAATTGAATAGAGTGTCCTTGAGAAATTGCTTTGCCCTGCCCCTTCCACATGCCTGTTAGTCATCTCCAGTCTCAGGAGGTGACCGTGAAAAGATTCTTCCCCTACACAATTTTATTAATCACAGTCCTTGCAATTCGTTGACCACTTTATTGTTTCCAAAGCCCTTTCGTGTCTGGGGCATCCCTGGTCAGGGCTCGTGCAGCTGAAGGGGCAGAGTAGGGCTCAGCAGGCAGGCTTCAGGTCTCCATCATCACAGGTATGAAGTCAGGTAGGTCGAGGAGCTGCGATCTGAACCTGAGCTGGCATGACTCCACAGCCCACGCTCCCTCTCCTGCTTCCTCTCTCAGGGTTTGCTCTTAGGTTTATCTCCATCGCTCTCCCTGCCAATGCTCTTTACCACTTCTGTATTGGTTGCACGGACCAAGATGACGTGTTCACACAAGGTGTAGGAAAGCTTGCTCAACCTAAGGAGGCAAGGTGCCCTCCGATTCAAAGATCAGAGACCCTCCTCTTTCTTTAGAGATAAACGTAATCATTTTGATAACGTTGGTCAGTTTTGTTTTTTTCTTAAGTTGACCACTGATGCACCTGGGTTAATGGAGGGAAACGTTTTCCTTTCCGCAATTGGTTTTGGACTTCTACCCCCAGCCCCCAAACTTTATTCAGAAATTAACTTAACGGTTTTATTCTCCACTGGAATGTTCCTTGTGGGTGTGTCTGGGGTACTCTCCAGCCTCGGCCTGGCGATCTCAAAGGACAAGATAGCAACCCCCGGGGGGCATTGTCAGCCCCAAGGGAGGTGTGCTGTGTGAGCAGTGGCCACATGCCCAGATTTCCTAGAAAGTTTCCAGTTTTTAGTGTCCTGTTCCACAGGCCAACGAGCACATTGATGTCTTTGGTACATGCACTTTCCAGAATCACATGCAACTTGCTACGTAAAATGTGATGCCTTATAGTAAGATGCTGTGGGTTTTTGGTTTTTTTTTAAATAAATTTATTTATTTATTCATTTTTGGCTGCATTAGTTCTTCATTGCTGCAGATGGGCCCTCCCTAGTTGGGTCGAGCGGGGGCCACTCCTGGCTGCAGTGGGCGGGCTTCTCCTTGCGGTGGCTTCTCTTGTCATGGAGCACAGGCTCTAGGCTCGTGGGCTGCAGTAGTTGTGGCGCACGGGCTTATTAGTTGCAGTAGTTGTAGCGCACCGGCTTATTAGTTGCTCCGCAGCATGTGGGATCTTCCCAGGCCAGGGCTCGAACTCGTGTCCCCTGCATTGGCAGACGGACTCCCAACCACTGCGCCACCAGGGAAGCCCTGCTGTGGGTTTTTTACACCCAACCTTGTTAAAAAGATGAAACGAGGGGGTTTATAGAGATATGTACATTATAGGGCATATTAGTTATATAACTAATATGAACCGAGGAAAGAGATGATGGATAAAAATCATGCAGTAAGATCCTGTTGTTTGGTCTGAACTTCCTAGTGGTCAAAGAAAAAAGACAAACAGTTTTAAGATTTACAGTGTCTAGTCAAAACGAAGCTGCTCTGGAGAATCACAGAAGGTATGTGCTTCATTTAAAGTGGGTGCACATTTTTAAATTCAGTGTGCAGTATGAAGTTTTTATACTACTCTAACTTCAAAAGTGGAAAATGTATATCTGGGATCTTTTTAGATTGTACCTTTTTTGGGGGTGACAATAGCCATCAAAATTTGGCACTCCAGTACAAAATGGAAATCAAGCAGCCTCGAACTAAGCTTCAGGGAATTTTCAAGACAATAGAATAGACAGTCTGTTACTTCAATAGACAGTCTGTTTCTCAATTAAAGAGCATATATTATTCCTTATGTAACTGAAACAGAGTAGTTAATTTCCCAGCAAAACATCCTAAGACTCCTGGCAGGCCTTCACTTGGAATCCAGAATGTCTTTACATCACTAACGAATCTTTGCTAATTATAAAATTCTTGAAGTTGGGTACTGGAAGAAAGATGTTTTGCACACTTTACAAGTAATATGCCTCTGTGGAGGTGAACGCTGACTCGTGCATTTCAGGTTGTGGCTTATTTGGATATTCATAAGGCCCCTCTTTGCTGATTATGTCAGGACAACCTCTTTACTGAATTATGGATTGGGTATTTAATCAAGGCCTGTGCCTTATTATTAGCCGTGTAACGTTCCATTGTTTCAGTGGAAAATGGAATGTGTAAAACCTGATTCACATGAAAATCTATTGGCCCACTAATAAATAATGTTTTACAGAGCACTCTTTCATATCCCTGTAATCCTTATCTGCCAGGGAAGTGGGAATACATAAGCACACCTCACGCTGATGGATTGGGTCAGCACTCCCGTCAGGATGGTGGCCAGCTAGACTCCATGTGTGGGTTTTTGTGAGTTTGCTTCTCCTATTGTAATCCTGGACTCGAGAGTTGGGGCTGTTTGTGGACAAACACTGATACACGTTAGAGAGAGTTTATATTCTAATGTAATCGCTCAGTGAAGAGGCTTGATTTAGTCTAGTGATTTTGCCCACTTGGTTGCATCTTACACTTACGTAGAACACTTAAAAGATTATTGCCTGGGCTCCACCTCCTAAAACTTGGATTCACCTGGTCCAGGTGTCCCCAGGTGAATCCTGACATGCAGCCAAGATGAGGATCACTGAGTTGTGCTCTCAGCAGGGCCAACAGTTACCCTGTTTAATGGCTGTGAGTCCCAGCTCCATACTAGACTCTCTGAGGGTGGAAATCCTCCATGCTTTCTTCTTCTGGAATCTCAGACTCAGGAAGTCTGGTGGGGCATTTGTGGCTTGGGGGGGAAGGCTCAACTGGGAGACCTTGAAATCCAGGCTTGTGTCCTGGTGCTTCCTGGCTGGGAGCCACTGGGAAATCTACCTCTGTCTCTGGAAAAGAATCAGAAACCTTGTCAAATTGTGAATTTGGAATTGCTTACATGGGAGACAAGCTCATAAGTTCAATGCTCGAGTACCACCTCTAGCTGCATTATGTTAGTGAGTTTAAGGTGACTCATGGTGAAGAAGGGGATGGTAAGTAAGATTATGTCGTCAGGCCCTTTAGGTGGGAGGTGGTTCCTAAAGGTTTCTTCCAGTCTCATTTCTTGCCTCCCTAGGATTCCTTCCTCTCATCTTTCTTTCTCTGTCTTCTTTGCATGTAACTCTTGAAGATTTTCTTTAATGGTCTGTCCCCAAGATGGTTCTTTCTCTATGCCCAGGTATCCAAGCCAGAGGCACGTGAATCTTGAGTCTCCAAACTCTGTCTTCCTCTGTCCATTGCTGCCATTGCCACCTTATCACTGGTCTTTGGGCCTTCAGACTTTCTGTTCTCCAGAGTCTCATTTAGCAGCCAATGTTACCGTCCTAAGATGAAGTGACAGAGTAGCATGATGAGGGCCAAAAGAGAGAGTGTGCAGGATTCTCTGGGATCACAAAGGACGTTCCTAACTCGGTTAAAGATGGGGAGGCATTGAATCTCAGAAGACTTCCTGGAATAATTGCCATCTCCACCAAGTGCTGAAGGTTTATTTGGAGCTAGCTTGGCACAGAGAGCGAGAAGAGTTATATTGTTATAAAACAACATTTTAAAGGTTTTCTTTAACTAAAAGCAATTAACTCGGGTTACTTTTAATGGAGGAGGAATGAATTTTTTATTTGGGGAGAAGAGTGTCATCAGATTTCAGCCTCATCTAGAAACCCTGCAATTCCATATTCAGACTCCACGCAGCCTACGGGCACCCGGGGTTTGGAGCGGATTAGAAGTGAGGCCTCGGCACCCTGTTTAATGATGTGAGGCTGCGCTTCCAGGCTGTGGTGCTCAGTAAAAGCCTGCCGCTTCTATTTAAAGGAGATTCTAGCACAGCAGCTGAGGTGGATGGTGGATTAAGGCCTAACACAGCAATCTGCTAAACAGCTCAGGGACCGGGGAAACCCCCGAGGGCTACATCCCAGCCATTTAATGGCTTCTAGAAGCAGAGCTCAGGGAGGGGCAACAACAGGTGAGAAGTCAATTTCACCCTCACTGCTTGCCTGCGCGCTCCTGACGTGACCCTAGGAGAATTTATGTCAGGTGCAAAGTGTGTATTTGTCCCTGATTCAAATGGCAGCTCTAGTCTCCATTTCAGATTCATTCTTGCGCCTTTAGTTGCATTTTATGAAAAGTGGCTGTATTCACTATGAACCAATTTTCCTCTTGAGTTTTACTACTGAAATCATCCAAATAAATCACCTCGAATCCTCCATCCTACCTGCTTTAAAAGCTGGAGAGGGGGGAAACAGTGAAATCCTCTTAAAACATGCTTGCAACATTTTTGTGACTTGAGACGATGATTAGCTATTAAATTGAAATGTCTTCCTCCAGTGCTGTCCCACTGAACTTTCTGTGATGACAGAAATATTCTACATCTTTGCTCTCCAGTATGGTAGCCATTAGCCACATAGGCCTGTTAAGTACTTGAAATGTGGTTAGTATGACAGAAGAATCGAAATTTTTATTTTATTTAATTTTAATTACTTTAAATGTGAATAGCCATGTACTAGTGTCTACCATATTGGACAGCACCGTTCTAGACTCTGAATATACTAAGCTATCCTATACCTCTGTACCTTGGATCAAGGTTTTCTCTCTTTCCAAAATGTTCATCCCTGCATTCTTTCCAAGAAAACTTCTACTGGTCTGTAAGAATCAGCTCAGCTACTCTTCCTAAAAGCTTTCCTGAACCTGAGACTGAATTTGGTGCTGCTTCAGCTTTGTCCTCACTCCCACCATGGAACTCATCGTGCATTTTATTTTACATTGTACCATCTCTTGCCTTTGTCTTTTTCCTTTCATCTTCTCCATTAAACTGTAACGTCCTCCAGAGTAGGGGCTAAATCTCTCCTCCTGGTATCCCAAGGAATCTAGCACAGTAGCTGCTGCCTCCCACACAGTGAGGGGCCTTGTGATACAGGGTAAGCGGACAGGCAGTTCTGCATTCCAGCCCCTTTTCTGCTACTTACCAGTTCTGCAGCTTCGGCCAAGTCCACCTGGCTGAGCCTTAATTTTTTCACCTGTCAGTGGAGCATTATGATTCCTTCATTGTTCAAGAGGTTATGAGGATTACTGATAATATACATCAAGTCCCTGGGACATGGCAGGCCCTCCGTAATTGATAGCTACTATTACTAGATGTTCTGCAAATGTTTGAGCCTTTACGCCTGTAATTTCCTCAGGCACTTGAGTGCTAATCAGTGGGTTAAACAGTTGATTAGGATTCACTTTTTAGGACAACCCTAATAAGGCAGTTATGACTATCACATTTGGTGGTTGAAGTTGTACTCCACAGCTAGGAAGTGGCTTAGCTGGAATGCAAACCCAAGTTTGTCTGAATGCGAAGCCCATGCTAGACGTCCTTAATACCACTCTCACGTGGATTTGTACTTAATTCCAGGTAGCGATGCACATATTCAATTAAAACAGATCACGGGGGAAATCGCTTTAACACAGCCAACAGAATTCCCCTGAATGAGTAGATGGGGAGACTGCAATTGCATTCCTTGTACAGAGTTTCCATTCCCTGCTTGCAGTTTTTAGGTAAAGAGTTAAGGAAACATCTAATCCATTCTCTCAATTAGGTTGTGTAATAGATTGTCATGGGCATTTTCAAGATAAGTAGTATTCAATGATAGTGTTGTGAAGTGCATTGATCAGCTGCATCCCAGAAGTCTCATTGATTATCAGGTCTGTGTAAAGCAGAAAGGCTGCTCCTGTCTGATCCTTGGAGGGCTCAAACTTCAGGGTTTGAAGGTAGCTCATAGGAACTTCAAGTCAGGGCCCCGCTTTCCTAATCTATACAAATTAGCCTTGCTTTTGAAGACACTCATCCGGAGCCTGGATTCTGGGCCCTTTTATTGACACCACTGGGTTCCTTGCCCTAGAGTTGCTTTTTGTTTTCTGAACGTCACCTCCCTTCTCTGCCACTTTTATTGAGTGTCTACTACATAAAGACACTGGGTTTTATGGGCACTGGGTTAACCTGCTCTGGAAAGATACCTGTCACTGAGACAAAGCTAGACATTGACATCTGAGTAGAGAGCACCAATTTAAAAGGCCCACATGTGATGTTAGCGAACACCTATGGTAAGAAGTATCTGCCTTACTGAGAACCTTACATAGAGTATTAATCTTCACCACAATCCTATGCATTAGATACTGTTTATCCCCATTTTATAATTGGGGAAACAGACACAGAGAGATTACATAACTTGCCCAAGATCACACAGCCAGTAAGGGTTAGAGCTAGGATTTGAACCCAAGGAGCCCAGCTTCAGTCTTTGCTCATGACCACTGTGCTGTATTGCCTCCCCATTGTCATACAGATAGTTCCAATATGAGGTCAGATGGGATAAGTGGTAAGATTGGTTCCCAAACTAGTCTACATCAGAGGATCACCCAAATAGCTTTTTAGCAAAGACCGCTGCAGTAGATCACCCTAGGCTTGCTAAGTCTGAATCTCTAAGAGAGGGCCCAGAAAATGATATGCTTTTTTAAAAATGTCTCCAGATGATTTATATGGACAGCCAAGTTTGGGCATCACTACCATGAGAAAAGAAAGCACCAAGTGCTATGACAGTGCAGATGAAGGGGTGAAAGAAAGGTTAATTCTGTTACTGAACTCAGGTTTGGCTGCTAACGCTTGAAAGCCAATACTCGAAAGACAAGTGTTGGTTGGAAAAGGAAAGGTTGCTTTATTCAGGAGGCCAGCAACCTGGGGAGAAGGCAGACTCGTGTCCCAGAACCAACTCTGAAAATTCTGCTTGGCCATGAAAGTTTTTTAAAGGGAAAAGGGGAAATAATCTTAGTTAATCATTGATGTAGGGGGTCAGATTCTTCCTCATTTTCCATTGCGTGCAGATTTGCTGACTCCTTGTGATCTTCCTTTAGATGCTATCCTGTTCACACAGTTTGCTTGCGGGATTACTGAAAGGGAAGCTGGGGAAGAGATCTAGTCATCTGTTACTTATTCTTCATTCCTACTTCTTTAAGAAAAGAATCAACAGGTTAAACAAGGCATTGTTTGATCATGGACTTGCAAAGGCTGTCCAATTAGTGATGAATAGGGCATGTGCTATGCGGGTTAGGTTAAATATTGCCGAGTTATCTCACATCTGTAATTAAGTTTTTAAAGTTTCAGGGGAACAGAAATGGGCAAACAGGAAAGGGGCAGAAGAGCTGCTTACAGTTCTTCTGCAGAATTGTGGGGTAAGGAGAGAGTGGGTGTTAAGAAGAGCTGGCATTTGAACTGGGTATTAAAGAAACAAACAGGGCTTCCCTGGTGGTGCAGTGGTTAAGAATCCGCCTGCCAATGCAGGGGACACAGGTTCGAGCCCTGGTCCGGCAAGATCTCACATGCCGCGGAGCAACTAAGCCTGTGCGCCACAACTACTGAGCCCGCGTGCCACAACTACTGAAGCCCATGCGCCTAGAGCCCGTGCTCCACAAGAGAAGCCACTGCAATGAGAAGCCTGCGCACCACAACGAAGAGTAGCCCCCGCTCGCCACAACTAGAGAAAGTCCGCACGCAGAAACGAAGACACAACACAACCAAAAATAAATAAAATAAATAAATTTATATATATATATTAAAAAAAAACGAAGAGTGGTTAGCTTGGTATCTTCTGTGGGAATAAATCTGGATCATGCCTAGAAGCTGATAGGTTCTCAGGAGAGAGAGAAACGGGAACAGAGACACAGAGACACCCTTCTTACTTGCACTTCAGTAGAAGTGTATGTAGGGAGCTTGGTGACAGGATTGTCATTGTTACCCAGGACCAAAATTAGAGTAAAATATCTTATCCTATATGGCATGATTTCAGAGCCTTCACAAAATTGTTTCCGAAAATCCTTGCCCATCTGTCCACAAACCTTGAAATCTCTCGAAGTTCTACCTTTTAGTTTAAGCCTTTGCTTGCAGCTGGAAATTAAAAGGTCCTGGATGGCTGACACATTAAAACATTAAATATTAACATTGGCAGCACAACTGTTTTGACTTTTAGGGCATCTACCACTAGGGACAAAACAGAACTGAGGGTGGGGATGAAAATTGTTATTCTACAAAATAAGGTCTGGGTTAAAACTAGTTGTGAAAATAGTGTGAGAAGGTCTTGCTTGGGGGAGGGGAAGCCGGAGTCCAGGGCTCGGAGGACGAGACTGGGATCCCTTGGTCCCCTTTGCTGTGCTCTGTCACCTAAGGCTGGCCTGATCATTTCCAAAGTTTGCAAACCAAATTGTTCTTGGAGTCTACAGAAGAGCGAAGTGAAGATTTATAGCTTGGCAGAAGGATTAACACATCAGCCAGGGTGCAGAGAGTGTGTTAAGGAAAGGGTTCTTGCAAGGTCGCCATTTTTTTTCTTTTTCTTCCCTTTTTTCCCCCCTCAACTAGGACAAAAAGAAAACAAAAAAGAAAGACTAATTCGAAAACACCAGAACTGGTTTGTGAAAATCGGCATGCCGCTGTCATCCTCTGGTTGACTGATTAATGTCCTAGGGTCAGTGTTCACTATCTGTCCTTACGCTTTTCTTGTTTAAATAGTACTTTTCCTTAGTACGTGTAAAAACAAGCCATTGGAAAGTACTACAAACCTAGAGGAAACCAAAACTTCATACTGCCCCTCCCCCCAACACTCTCTCTCTCTCTCTCTCTCTCTCTCTCTCTCACACACACACACACACACACACACACACACACACACACACACACACACACACACGAGACAGGAAAAAGACATTTCAGTTTAATAGCTAATCATTGTCTCAAGTGCACAAAAATGTTGCAAAAATGTTTGCCCCCTCCCCCCGTTCACCCCTTGGCCCTTGTTCACCTCCACCCCACCTCCACCCCCACCCCGCTCGGCTGCTTCTCCTGTAGGGTTTTGATGGTTCTGTTTACATCAGTCTCAACAAGAGGTATGCTTGTTCTCGCTTGTGCAGAAAACATTGTTCCAGATTCAATCGACCGGGTTCATGTCCCCTCACATAGTTTTTAAGGTTATTTATTTAAATGTCTAATGTATCTTATTGTAACAGACATTGTTTTGCCAACATTGCCTATTTCAGTGGCAATGAAATTTTTTTAAGAGGATTTCACTGTTTCCCCCCTCTCCAGCTTTTAAAGCAGGTAGGATGGAGGATTCAAGGTGATTTATTTGGATGATTTCAGTAGTAAAACTCAAGAGGAAAATTGGTTCATAGTGAATACAGCCACTTTTCATAAAATGCAACTAAAGGCACAAGAACGAATCTGAAATGCAGACTAGAGCTGCCATTTGAATCAGGGACAAATACACACTTTGCACCTGACATAAATTCTCCTAGGGTCACGTCAGGAGCGCGCAGGCAAGCAATGAAGGTGAAATTGACTTCTCACCTGTTGTTGCCCCTCCCTGAGCTCTGCTTCTAGAAGCCATTAAATGGCTGGGATGTAGCCCTCGGGGGTTTCCCCGGTCCCTGAGCTGTTTAGCAGATTGCTGTGTTAGGCCTTAATCCACCATCCACCTCAGCTGCTGTGCTAGAATCTCCTTTAAATAGAAGCGGCAGGCTTTTACTGAGCACCACAGCCTGGAAGAGCAGCCTCACATCATTAAACAGGGTGCCGAGGCCTCACTTCTAATCCGCTCCAAACCCCGGGTGCCCGTAGGCTGCGTGGAGTCTGAATATGGAATTGCAGGGTTTCTAGATGAGGCTGAAATCTGATGACACTCTTCTCCCCAAATAAAAAATTCATTCCTCCTCCATTGAAAGTAACCCGAGTTAATTGCTTTTAGTTAAAGAAAACCTTTAAAATGTTGTGTTTCGTTCTCAGCTAGCCTTTAATCTCTAGGAGGTAGGTGTGGGGGCTTCCCTTTTATTGTACCTAATGGGTGCCTCGCACTTTGTTAGGTGTCTTCCATATGTGATTGTATACCTTTGGGGTTCTTTTTTTTCAGTTTTGTATTATGTAACATGATAAAGATAGAAAAAATACAGAAAAATGAATAAGACGTAAATGGACAGCCTAATGAATGATTATGAAATGAACACCTACAAAACGCATATCCAAATCAAGACATTACAACAGAACTAGCACCCCAGAATTGTCCCATGTCCCTTCTTAATCATAGTCACCCGCTTCCCTCTAACAAATGAGGAAACCATATTCTCAGTTTTTGACAAAGATGCCATAAAATGCATAAAGCTGTAGGAAACATAAAGAGGATTGAGTCCATAACTGAATAGTCAAGGGTGGTCAAGTACCTAAAGTTTATTTATAGTACCTATATTGTGATTTTAGGGGAATATGTAATATGCAACACTCAAACATCTAATATATCTTGTATCTTACTGTTTTGGAGGTGAACAGCTTTTGTAAAAAAAAAATTCATGGAATGACATGTACTTTGGTCTGGACAGGAAAGTAAACCAGCAAAAACAAACAAACAAAACCTAAAACAAAATAAAAACAGTGATGACAATAATATCTCCTCCTACCTTTTGCAGAATGCTGATTCTGGACCGGATACTGGACTAAGCAGTTTCCTTAAGTTGTTCCCAATGCATTTTTCCATGAGTGTGTGCTTTAGAGTTCTTTCCTCATCCTGCCCCTATGACCTTGTTACTTGTACATGTTTGCCTTGGAGGTACAGGAAGACAGCAATCTTTCTGAGAAATTCTCCAGGTTGGGCCATTGTTATGCTATGTTGGGGCCCTACTATTTCAGCGCAGACATGCCATGCATTTCTGGTGTTCACCAAAGAGCTAAATGCAAAGGCTTTAGTTGTAATTTGGATGTAATTTTTTGTGGTGATATAAATACGACTCTATTTGAAGTGGGTTGAATTAGAAAACTCATGAATAAATGCTTTGACATAATCAGAATTATATAGCAAGGAACTGACCTACTTTTCAGGAAGGCTCCCCCAGAGTTCCTTGGGTAATAGTTCATTAACCCAACAGAGAAATCTTCCTGTTAATAGAACTTAGCAGAGAAGATTGGAATCTGCAGTTGGTCAGGCAATCCAAAAAAAATCATTTAAAATCTGAAATCATTAAAAAAAATGAGTCATGCTTTCCTTTGCATTTTATTTCAGCTGAAGCTATATAATAAGTGTACATCAATTTATTGACCTTTTGATGTCAGTATAAGGACTTTTCTTGGAATACAGTTTTGCTAATTGGAATGCTGTCTACTCTTCTAATAAAATCCATGCCCATGAAACATGTCTTCTATGATTACCAGTTTTGGTTTCTTTAATGTGGCGTGAGGATTTTAAAACACTTGCAAAGTAACCAGAGTGTAGAATCCATCTGGGTCTGTGTGCTTTTTTCACTTAATTTTTTTTCACCACTTGCCCATTTTGATTGTTTCCAATTATTGAACTTCATTTTCATAGAAATAACACCCCCCTTTTTTTGTATTCATGTTTCACTGATATATATAATATTTAATAATTATATACTTACTATAACAAGTATAACTCTCATAGGCAGGTATGGTAACAAATGTATGAGACTCTTGGTAAACACCTAACTTAACAGAATCAAACAGAAATCAAGTAGCCCACCTAACATTAGTGTTCATAGTGAAGCCAGCATCAGATAGTGAGAGGGGTCAAATCCAGCACATTGGTTACTTAAGAGGTTTTCTCCTGTACCTCTCCTACAGAGTTGTTCTGAGGATTTGATATAAGTTAAAGTAAGGCATATAAATTACATGACTAGGATAAAAAAAAGTGATGAGTACATAGTAGGATCTCAGAAAACTGTAGCTTAAATTTTTCCTCTTTTCTCACTCCCATCAATTCAATCACTATATTTTCATTGGTTTAAATCTTTAGTTTTTCTACTAGCCTATGAGCTTGCTGAGGATAAAGGGCATGTCAGCGTCATTTGCTTTCTCTCCACTCTATTGCTTGGCATCTAGTAGGCCTTCTGAAAATGTGTGTTAATTTTTGCAGTTGAACAAGGTTGGGGAACTCTTAGGGGAGGGCAGGAGAATTCTGGCCAAGAGGCCTGTGTCTGGGGTGGGGATGCCAAGAGCAAATGCTAGGGGTTGACATGTGGACAGGTGAGGGAGTTTGGAGATGCCATCACAGGTGCCAAGTGTATAAGGCCAGTGACGTGATCCCGATGGGAATGGTGGGGACACAAGTTCCAAGTCAGTCTGATTTTCTCAAGCACCCTTCTGGGAAGCTCCTGCCTTTTGGTTTCAGTCTAGCCTGCTGCCAGCTAAGATCAATTTATCAAACTTCTTATGCAGAGGTTTGCCACCAGACAAGAGAATGCTTGCAAAAGGAAACAAAACATGATTCCAATCCTAGGAACTTCTTAAGGGCAGTGACCATACGCTACTCATTTTTAGATCTAAGTCTATAAAAAGGCAAAAGAGAAATTTCATGAAATTCCAGACTTTCAAATCAAACAGTCAAGAGCCTCACAGCCCCCTGCATGGACTGAACTTGCCGCGATTCTTCCTTCCTGGTGAAAAATACACTCTCCAGTTGTTGGCAACTCTTAATAAGAATCAAATCCTCTTTATTGAAACCATGTCTAAACAGTAAAATGTTGCTTGGGCCCCTATGCCAAGTTAGAAAGAAAGGAAATGAAGTGGCCTTTATGAAGTGTCGAGAGGAAGACCCTTTCTGCTCTAGCTTGCTTTAATTTGAGAAAGCTCTCTAGCACGAGCCACAGAATGCACTCTCGTCTCTCACCTGCTTTTCTCTCTGGCAGTTAGCTCTCACTCCACCTGGGGGGTGTTTCTGGCTTTGATAACCCATGATCTGGTATCCGCACTGCTTTGGGGGTAAGTGACTGGTAGCGAGGGTCGTGTCCTCTGATCACTATGCCTGTAACATACAGCTCTATTTTCCTGATGTCAGGGCTCATTATGAAGGACCAACACTTGGGACTAGTCATCAGTGGCAGCAGGCAGACCAGGTAACCAAATATTTTATTACGGTCGGAGGTTATGTAGCAGAAAGAGCACGGACTGGGTCATCATGTTCAGGTTCACATGTCAGCTCCATTCTTCCTACCTATGCAGTTTGGCCAAATCACTCCACCTTGCTGAGCTTCCACTTCCTCATCAGTAGACAGGGAAGCATAATGTCTTTTTTTCCCCATGAAATTGTTTTGAAGATCAAATGAGCTAACATGGATAAAGCGCTTGCGTTATGAATTGAGTTGTGTTCTCCCCCCAATTTTCATATGCTGAAGTCCTAACTCCCAGCACCTCAGAATGTGACCTTACTTGACAATAGGGTTGTTGCAGATGTAATTAATTAGCATGATACCATCAGGGCGGGTCCTAATCCCATATGACTGCTGTCCTCACAAAAAGGGGAAATTAGTACGTAGAGACAGACACAGAGCGAGAATCCTATGTGAAGATGAATGGCAGAAATTGGAGTGATGCATCTATAAGCCAAGAAACGCCAAAGATTGCCATCAAAAGCCAGCCAAGAGACATGGAACAGAGTCTCTCTCACAGCCCTCAGAGGGAACCAACCCTGTCGACACCTTGACCTTGGACTTCTAGCTTCCAGAAGTGTAAGACTATAAATTTCTGTTGTTTAAAGCTGCTTATTTGTGGTACTTTGTTCCAACAGCCCTAGGACACTGATGAACATCTGTCAGTCAATTTTAGTTCTTGACCTTTCTTCACTCTGTCCCTCTTCCTCCTGTGGCCTCCTTTAAATATATCCACGTTAAGTGTGCTGCAGGACTCTCTGCAGGGACATACACCTGGGTGTGCAGCACACGCCATTTCTGATCTTCCCAAGAGCACAGAGAAGAGGCATCCTCTTTTCTCTGATATGTAATAGGTATTTTTTAATCCTCTGGGTAGTGTGTGCAGTCATCTTCGGCACACACATCCTGCTGCGGGAGATTTGACAATAAGAACAGCCTCGTGATGCCGACCTGAAAAGGAACAGCAGATATAAACACATGGCTGTTTCTGTCATCTTGAAACAACATTTTTTCAGGCATCTCAGAGAGCTGGGAAAAGAGGGATTCTTTTCTTCAAGGTCTCCTGTTTCTCCACTAGCAGGAAAAGATATTCGCAGGTGTGTGGAGTCAGCAGGAGGTACCAAGGAGAGCTGCTTCCCTGAAACCATCCTGAGTGATTTGCATTGTACGCAGTGACTACAGACCACCTCACTTTGCCATTCATATTAATTGAGCAATTTTTAAATGTAAAAGGGAGCTCCTTCTGGGTTCATGGTCAAGGCCATGCCCTGGTGCTTCACTGGGCATTTCCTTGAAATTGGCCCTATTTGGTACAGCTTTGCTTTAGTGTTGATGCTACATGGAAAAACCTCCACCTGACTGGACGATAGCATCCTGTCACCACTCTCAGCAGCTTTAATGTAAAGAAATTCAAACTCTGGGAACCAGCAGCCCTGATCCACTGACTCAGAGGAGAGTTTTCCAGCCACAACACCAAACAGTCCCCTCTTTTCTCCAGAGCCATATTGAACCCTTTGCCTTGATCTGAGAACCTAGGATCTCAGCTCCTTCAAGTGTTCCAGGCGGCAGTGAGGGAGCCAGGGCCCCCGCAGAGCGAACCGCCTGCAGGCTGCAAAATTCCAGCGGAGAGAGGATTTTTGAAGTATCAAAAGCTCCACACCTGTGGGTGATTTCCATGCAGAGACAGAGAGCAAGAGTAGCCAACCCATGACCTCTCCAAAACTCACATCTATCCCAGCCCTTCGAGGTACAGAGCCATCCCTTTTGTTGTCCCAGACATTGCAGGAATACAAAGAAGATGAGGTATGTATAGGTTTGGCAGAGAAAAGAGACAATGGGGCCATCTCAGAGGGCACTTTAGCTGGACTCAGAGATGTGCCTTCCAATCCTACACCTGCCAAGTGACTAGGTGGGAAAGCTTTTCAAAGCCCCTGTACCTGCCAGCATCGCAGTATCTTTATTTGTAAAATAGGTTCATAATAAGTACCTGACAGGTCTGTTGCCAGGATTTTGTGCAATAGCGTAGGTGAATGTGCCTTGCACTTATGTGTGTATCTGTCAGCCTGTTTTCTCTCTCCCCCATCTATCATCTGTCACATTTATTGAATGATTCCTATATGTTAAGCACTTTGCTAAGGTATATTATATTCATCAATTACATACCTAAAGGAGGCAGGGTGTTGTTCATGGTTAAAAATCACACTACTTGAGTTCAAATAACTTCCAGCTGTCTGTGTGACCTTGGCCAAGCCCCTTTACCTCTGTAAGCCTTGGTTTCCTCGTTTGTGTAGTAGGGAGGCTAACAGTGTCTATGCTAAGGGATTTTTGTGAGAAATCAGTGAGGTGATGCTTGCAAAATATGTGCACCAAGCCTGGCACATAGTAAGTGCTCAATAAATATTAGCAAAAACAAAAAGAACTTGTTGAAGAGTGAGTTTCTCTGTAACTGCTAAGGGGATACACATACCTGTAAGGTTGTTGGGTGACTCCGTCTGCGACTAGATTTTAGCTGTGTTAGAAAATGTGTTTTGTAAATCAATTGAGTTCTTTGGTTTAATGTGTGTGTGTGCCTGTTTCAGTTTATTTATGTGTATTTCTTCAGTTCATAAGAAACTTTTCAATGTGAACTAAAGGGAAAGGGGCAGTTGGGAATGTCTGGGAATGGAATTCATAGATTGAGGGAGAGAGATCAAGGGAAAAATAGCATTTTGGAAGGAACTCAATTCATCACATAAGAGAGAACCAGGAGGCAAGACTCTCAGCATTTTGGACTGGTGGGGTAAGAGAGGCTCTTGCTCGTGACAAAGGAAACGTGCAGGAAAATGCACGGGTGTGCAAACATGGAGGATGTATTTGGGGACCTGGGTTCCAATGGGCTTTATTTGACTGAAGCCAGGATCTTATGTTGGGGGAAATGGGAGTGAGGAATTAAAAATGGGTTTTCTTTCTAATTGAAAAGACTGTGGTCTTCACAAGGGCAGGGAATGTGTCCATAAAGCTCGCCTCTAGCTCCCCAATGCTTAGCAAGTAGGTGTACAGTAAATATTTGATGAAACATTGAATCAACGAATGAGAAATTTCTGTTTCATTTGGTTTGGAGGGAAGGGGAACCTTTGAAGACTTGTGAATAATGGAATGACATTTATAAATGTATACTGTCTGAAGAGCATCTTATAGTTCTCTATCAGATGGACTGGGGTAGGGGAAAAGTCGTCAGGTAAACCAGTTTACCTGAAAAATTGTCAGGTCAACCAGGGTACCATGGAATTGTCTAGGGGGAGGTATAAGGACCAGAATAAATGTGGTGACAGTGAGGACATTTTAGAAATATCATTTACAATTCTTAGAACCTGTGTGAAAGCCACAGTAAGGTGAAAGGGAGATGAAAGTCTCTCCAGAGTGTCTACCTGGGTGAAGGATAGACTGCCCGTGACATTCATTTATTTGACACATGTTACCTGCCTTGCACTGGGGACTGTCTTAGACACTGAAGACTCAATTATGAATAAGAATCACAAGTGGTACATCAGACCTACGAGTAATTGCACAGTGTGCTGGGTGTTGTCGCCGTTGTTGCCGTAAACGAATAGTTA
This sequence comes from Eubalaena glacialis, assembly GCF_028564815.1. Lineage (NCBI taxonomy): Eukaryota > Metazoa > Chordata > Mammalia > Artiodactyla > Balaenidae > Eubalaena > Eubalaena glacialis. The sequence continues at coordinate 146,695,251 of NC_083718.1, forward strand.
GGTTGTACGGCGACTGCACTTAAACTTGGCCTGGTGAGGCTTCGTGGGGGATGGTGGTGGGGAGGTGGCAGTGGTACTTGGCACTGAAACGGAAGAGCCAGTTTGAGTAAAGGAGAAATTGCTCATCTCAGTTCTGTACATATTACATTCTGTTCATTGTAAGAAATTTAGATGCCAGAATTTAGAAGGCAGATGAGAAGGTGGGCATGGATGGAGCTCAGGAGAGGCGTTGAAGATAAATATGTTGACAAAGGTGTCACGTAGGAGAGGGTGAGATTGTCAAGTACGAAATAAAGACCCTGGACAGAATGTTAGAGAAAACCTCTGTTAAGGATCTGGAAAGAAAGGATGCACTGGTTAGGGAAGGAGGAGAACCAAGATGGTCACAGAAGCATAAGAAGAGCGACTTCTTCAAGAAAGAGGAGGCAGTGAGATGTCCAGTTGTATGGAGGGGCTAAGGAGAGTGAGCGTGGAGAGAGGACCATTGCAATAATAATTCCTTGATGAGTTGGCCTTCATGAGAGCACATCCCATGTCATCGACTCCTTAGTGGCCTGTTGCTGTGGCATTTTTAGTGGCTTTGAAACCAGATAAGTCAGTTTGTAGATTGTCCAGGTCCTGGTTGCCTTTGAGATGCTTCACTTGTCACTGAGTCCTTTCCTAAAAAGGGGGTAAAAGACTGAGTTCCGGCCCATAATGCAGTTCTGACCATGTCATAATCATGTCCCTGAACAAAGACATCCTGAACACCCACAGAAAAAATCTGACCTGGGCTTCACAACCCTCCAAAATCTGAGCCCAGACTGCACAGGTGGTGGATCGTAGTGGAAAGAGCATGAACTTTGGAGTCAGACGGGCACCACTGAATGCAGCCCTCTTGCTGGCTGTCTGACTTGGACAACTCATGCCCCTCTCTGACTCCCAGTATATTTTCTGTACATAGGCATCATCTGTCATGTGCCTAGTACCATTCCTGGCTCAGGAGGGATGCCCAATAATGTGGAGCAGTTACTACTGTGCAGAGTTAGATAAAGGCTCCTTTGCAACTTTTCTGATCCTGCTTTTGCCTTTAACCATGATGGAGGCTCTTCCTCCATCCCCACTTCACGTAAATCATGCGTGTCATTTGAGACCCGGCTTTAGTCCCACCTCTCCCTGAAAACTTCCTCCAAGGACCTTGCTTCAAAGTCCTGTTTCCCTCCTCCAAATCCCTAGGACAATACTCAGTATAATATATATGCTAGTTATTCCTGGGCCAACCTGGGCCATGACTTCTAGTGTTCTTAACTTGTTTTCCTATCTTGATTTCTTGTTTCAGTTTTAAGAGGTTCATGTATTACTTCCCTGACTCGACTGTAAATTCCTTGAGGGTAGAGAAAGGCCTTATAATTTATTGCATCTATAATTTGTAGCTCTTTTTTTCTTCTTTTTTCTTTTTTGTCTTTCCATTCTTTGGAAGACATGGCCTAGCAGGGAAAATACATTATTTAGAGTCACAAAGGCCTGGGTTGGAAATAATTGGCAGCCAAATAAAGATTATGTGACATGGAAGAAATTACCTACCCACTGGGAACACTGCTTTCTTCATCTCTAAAATTGAAAAAATAATAATACCCCCCTCATAGTGTCATTGACGGCATAAACACTGCATAATTGGTCCTCAGTTATGATGTTTGTCACCACTTCCCTGGGCCTTACTAAGTGTGCAATAATGAATATATCTATTTTGTCAGGATACCTTAAAAGATTTGCTCTGGAAGGCTTTGCATCCCACAGTCCCACACAGAAATGCCCATGCAGCCAGCCCTGTCCCATCCATCAGAATGTGGGATTCTTCCCTGTTCCTCTCTTAGTACATTGGTGGCACCTTCATTTATGAAACACCGTCTTTTTATGAAACTGTGTTTCTTCCTTTAGACTGGGGACTTCTTAAAGGGAGTAATTCCATTTACTCATCTCCTCAGGGAGACAACTTAGGTAGAGTGGAGAACACAGACAGATGTGGAAACAAACATAGCTGGAGTGAATCCTGGTGAATCACATCTTCTTATTGGCTATGTGAACTCTGGGCAGGTTTCTTGACCTCAGAAGCCTGTATCCTCATCTGCACAAAGGGAGGTCATAGTACCCCTTAGGGCTGTTTTATGAACTAAATGAAAAGTAATGTATGCAAAAATGTTTATCACTGTACCTGGAACATAGCAGATGTTTAATACATGGGCAGCTCCAGCCCCGGGATGTCAGTTACATAAAAGATGCTCACAAGGTGTTGGCTGGATTAAACTAAAAAAGATTTAATACTTATTTCTGTTTTCCATTGATCCATTATATCTTACTATTGCTGATTATCAACACTTGTCACATTTTCTCCCTGGCACTTTACTACAGTAGTTTAAGAAGCATTAGGATTGTGCTTGCAACCATATTGAGCTCTTTGGAAGGGAGGTGCTTTGTTGAAATTAGCAAGGCTGTGTAGGCATTCATGCTTTTGTTATCTGATCAAAAAGACTTGTCTGTTTTTCCTTGTTGGCAGAAAGGAGACAAAAAGAAGTTGCTTAGAAGATAATAGGCTCTTACATATAAAATTAACTGAAAGCTAAAGTTAGTCTCCAGGGAGATAAACTACAAAATTAAGCAATTTGAGGTTTGAGATCTTGGTGATGACAGCAGGGGAAAGATCATCAAAATCCAAATTCTTTCTCTTCTCATGACTGTATTAGCAGGTATGAAGCTAGGGAGAGAGAATCAGAGATAAAGCAGATTCCCTGGGGCAGTGACCTGGGTACCACCATCTACATCCCTTCCCTTCTGCAAGCATTTAGTGACTGTCTCCTGGCCACGCAGAGGTGGGCGAGGAGCCAGATGTACAGAAATTCACATCCATTATTAATGAAAGCTTTGTTGTTGCAAGTAATGAAAGTCAACTTGAATGGACTTAAACATAACAGAGGGACACATCATAAGGACTGAGAGTTGTCTCACAGACCTAAGGAAGGGCATGTGTGAGCTGAGCCTCTGGAAAGATGAACTAGGAATTTTCAATCAGTAAGGACCCCAACAGTAATTTCTCTCTATGGTCACTTCTTCCAGAACATATTTTCCCTTGGCTTTTTATATGATTGCCTTTCTCTTACCTAGGCCAATGGCAGGAAAAGTTGGCCACCCAGAATTCTATAATCTAGTCACAAGGAAAGATTGACTCCTTTCTCTGCTTCAATTCTCAGTTCCCAAGGATGGGGCTCTGATCAACACAGCTTGGCCCAGGTGTCACCATCTGGTTCAATCAAGAGGGGCCAGAGGGTCGGGTCATGTTGTATAAACACGGCCACCGTGATGATACCTCTGTGGGAGAGGGCGGTCAGCTGGGGGTTCAATCACTGAGATTGGACAGATATCTTAAAAGTTGTCTAGTCTTGATGAATGAGGCCAGGTCCCAACTCTCACATAGTCAGTGAGATAAAAGCAGTAAAAAAGAAGGAAAAAAGCGGTGGTTTTATACGATGATGTCATGCTCAGAAGAAGCCATGGTTTTTCAGCATTGACATGGTTCAGTCTGAACTCTCAGGCTACATTTCAACTGGAGTGAAAAGAACTCATATTTATGGAGCACCTCTATGCCAGATGGACCACTGTCACACATCCAGGTTACATTCCTAAACATCCAGGTAGGTCTTGTCTATTCCATACTATAGATAAGAAACTTACTGTGACGTAGTGGGGCCTGGGGCCCTCGTGGCAGAACAGGCAACAGGAGGTTGCATCTGTCCGCTCCGGAATCCCACACACGCTCCACACAACTGGAATTTGAAAGGCCTCGAAGGGAACATTAAGTCACCCGGTTCCTTTGGCTTTGTCTCCATCACTGATTGAAATGGCTTTGTCTCAGGAAGAGACACTGCCTTCCACTCGGGGTCCCTAAGCCAGATTCAAGAGTCATACTTGATTCCTCCCTTTTCCTGTCTCTCCCACAGACAATCTATGAATGAGCCCTGTCTGCTTTTCCTGCAGTGTCTGTTTTGATTCAGCCCATTTCGCTATGTCTTAATCCACCCTCCTCGTCTCCTCTCTCACCTGGATCACTATGATACCTCCTGCTTCGACTTCACCCCCTTTTGCCAAAGAGCAGTCGGAGAAATCATTACAAAATGCAGCCATACAGGACAGGAATAAAGGCGCAGACGTAGAGAATGGACTCGAGGACACGGCGGGGGTGGGGGGGAAGGTAAGCTGGGACGAAGTGAGAGAGTGGCGTGGACATATATACACTACCAAATGTAAAATAGCTAGCTAGTGGGAAGCAGCTGCATAGCACAGGGAGATCAGCTCAGTGCTTTGTGACCTCCTAGAGGGGTGGGATAGGAATGGGGGGAGGGAGACGCAAGAGGGAGGGGATATGGGGATATATGTATACGTATAGCTGATTCACTTTGTTATACAGCAGAAACTAACACAACAACGTAAAGCAATTATACTCCAATAAAGATGTTTAAAAAAATAAATGCGGCCATATGCCTGCATAACCCCCGCCCCCCGCCCTACTATGGCGTTTCGCTGGGCTTAGAACTGAATCCACACTCCTTACCTGACCTTCTAAAGTGACACATGAAGGAGCCCTGCCTCCCTCTTTCCTGCAGCTCCCATCCTCTCCCCCTTGGTTCTGCTCCCATCACACTAGCTTCTTTCTGCTTTGTAAACAGGCCAAACGCACTCCCTCTCGGCATGACTGCCCTTTTCTCGTTGTTCACATCCCCTTTCAAATGTCATTTCTCCAGAAATGCCTTCCTGGACCAGCCTGTCGAAATTAATTGTTCCCCACCCTGCCCCCAGTCACTCTTCATCTCATCAAACTGTTTTATCATCTTCATAACACTTATCACTCTCTGGAAGGATCTCGTTCATTATTTATTTACCGGCTAATTCTCTTCCTTTCCCCTTCAGATGAGAAGCTCTAGGAGAGCAGGGGCTTTCTCTCTCTTGTCTATGACTCTTCCCTGGGACCTGGGCCAGTGCCATGTAGTAGGCATTCAACACATGTTTGTGGCATGAATGAATGACTATTAGGCTGCCTGTGTTAGAAATCCAGGGGCGTCAGGGTGGGGCCTGTACCCTTGCATTCATTACTGGCAATGTCAGGGGCGGGGCACTTAGTCACTGTCTATTCCAGCGCATTCCACTTAAACCCTCCATCACTGGGATTTATCTCTGAGTTTAATCAAATGTAACTTATATCGCAGCCTCCTCAGTAAATAATTGATTTTCCCTCTCTGTCGTCTTCATCACAAATACTTCTTTGTACTCTAAAGAAATCATTTAATCAGTCGATAGCATACACAGCCCTCTTGTTTAGAAGGCAGATGGAAGATAAAGCGTGGGTCTCGATCCCACCAGAATCTTCCAGGACCAAAATAATCTACCTTAAAAAATAGTCTGCAAGCAAGTTGGCAGCAGAGAGACCCAATTAAACGCTCTTGTTTTCTTTTTTTTTTTTTTTTTTTTTTCTGATGGAGATGACCGCGTTAAAGTTGTAGCTGATGCAGAAGAAAGTTCTCAGCCAGTGGCAGGCTGCACATGAAAGTAGAAACCCTCGTTCATTTGTGGTTTAATTAACCTCTGTCTGGGTCCGAGAGCAGGCTTTCAAATGCCGAGCATTCACGCATGTGGGGTGAGAACTTAAGACTCAGGGGGTTCAACTGTCCTGCGCTCTGCTGTGACCTCAGCTCACTGACTAAATCCCACTCTCCTGCTTCTCTCTGTGCTCTCAGTCATCTGGCTTTCCGTGGGCAACATGTCCAGAGCTTACAGGGATTCATGTGTAATCCAAGTCCTACAGACTTCCTTCCTTCGCCCTCATTGTTTCCCCCAATGAAGAACATTGGGAGAGGTAAATTTCGCATCTGTGTTCACACGTTTGTCTGTTTGGAGCCCACACGTCTCCGGAGTGGAAGAAGGGCGGGGGGAATAATGAAGTGTCAACTCTGATACATGTAGAAAGACTCCATGGAGGCGTTCTCACAGGGAAAAATCCATCTTCCTACTGTCTTCAGGAGGAGTTCTCAGTATTGTATCTCTTTGCACTGTTTTAATTGGAAAGATCTTAACTGTCCAATGATAAGGGGTTGGTTAGATAAATTACGCTACATCTATAAAATGGGGGTGTCAGGCAGCCACTAAGAATCATGTTCCAAGAAATATTAATATGGAAGAAAAGATACACTGCCCTGCCAAATGGAAGAAGCAAGCTACAGATGTACAGTATGAAAACATTTTTGAGAAATGTGCATTTGTGTGTGTATACTTAGGAAAAAGTTTGGAAGGGCATATACTCAAATGCAACCACAGATAACCCTGGAAGTTACTCTGGATAACTTTCCCTCTTTTTCCTCTCCTGTGTTTTCCAAATTTTAAGATTTGAGCATGTTCCTCTTTGTAATTGGAAAAAAAAAAAAACAGTTGTTTTAAAGAATGGAAATAGAAAAAGTTTAAAAACGTATCTGTTATTTTTTCATTGGAAAACAAGATCATCTTCACTTGTCATCAGCTCCCAGGGCTTTGTAGATGCCTAGTATCTGCTGTCATGTGCATTTGCCAAAGGGAGACAAGTTGTGAACTTTAGAAAAGCAAACCCCACTGTACCTCCCAGTTCTGGTGGCAGTGAGGATCACCGCGCTCACTCTGACAGACTCAGCTGCCCGCGACGGCTGGCGAACACTCCACAGTTTTGCCAGGGGCCTTTGAGTTGCATTTGGTGAGAGACCGTTAGCTCTGGATTTGCCTTCTTGCTTAGGCTTAGCCTCGTGGAACATCAAAGCAGGTTACATCATTGGGGCACTCGGCACTGCCCCCCCGCCCCGAGCCCTCTTCCCGTCACTCTTGGATTATTGCAGGCACTTGCTAGCTTGCATCTCCACATCAAGACCCCCTCTCGGGCTTCCCTGGTGGCGCAGTGGTTAAGAATCCGCCTGCCAATGCAGGGGACACGGGTTCGAGCCCTGGTCCGGGAAGATCCCACATGCCACGGACCAACTAAGCCCCTGGGCCACAACTGCTGAGCCTGTGCTCTAGAGCCCGCGAGCCACAACTACTGAGCCTGTGTGCCACAACTACTGAAGCCCGCACACCTAGAGCCCGTGCTCCACAACAAGAGAAGCCACCGCAGTGAGAAGCCCGCACACCACAACGAAGAGTAGCCCCCGCTTGCTGCAACTAGAGAAAGCCCGCGCACAGCAACGAAGACCCAATGCAGCCAAAAATAAATAAATAAATTTATAAAGAAAAAAAAAAGACCCCCTCTCTATCGTCTGTCAGAACTCTGTCCCTCAAATGCACTGACTTTGTACTGTCTTCCATCGAGTTCCCAGGAAACCAGTGGTGGAGATGGAGATTTGCTCTAGGAAACTTATTGGGGAAGTGCCTTCAGAATCAACACCGATGGGGAGTACGGGTAGCAGGGCTGAGCTAGAGGGAGGAGTTGAACCCTGATGCAGCTGCAACAAAGGCCCCAGCTGATCTCACTATCCACAGGGAGCTCTTGAGTGGCCTTCAGCGTCATCCCCAACTGAGGCTTGGGGCTTGGATTTTTATACTCAGCCTCATCTAATCCAGTTATTGATTGGATGCAAGCTTCATGGGGGGTGGGAAGCGAGGTGAGGGGAACATGGCCTTGGGTGAGGTGACGCTTTGGTGGAGGAGAGTTCCCTGAGAGCAGCTCACCCAAGAGCCTTCCTGGGTCAGCATGTCAGCTGGGGGATGAGTCTTCAGACCTAAAGCTGGGTCTGGGAGACACACCACATGTAGCCTGCAGTTTACAGAAAAGGAAGTGAAAATATTGTCAACATATGATACCGTCCAGGAGCTGTACCACTGTGTTGGGTGCTTCACACATATGATTGCATAGAGTTCTTACAGTAATCCTGCAGGAGGAACGTAATTATCGTCATTTGCGGAGAGATGAAGTGACTTGCTCTAGGCCAGGAGGCTCCGAATGACAAAGAGCTGAGGACCCAGGTCTCTTCCTGGACTGTGTTCTTTCCCCTTCATCACCCTGCTGCTCCCCCACCCTTATATGCATCATCCTGTCTGGCCTTCATCCCTGCAGCACCACAACCATAATAGGACCCTTTCTGTTGCAAATGACAGAGACAAAAATAAATTCAATGACTGTGGATTCAGACCTGTCCTTCCCCTGCCTTCTGCAATCCTATTTCTTACCCAGCCTCAAGTTTCACAATCTCTTCCTTAAAACTTTTGTTCTGTTTTGTTTTCTTTTTTTGTGTGTGTTTGTTTTTCTGCTAGTTTTGTTTTTTTGTTTTTTTGTTTTTTTTAGTTTCTTATTGGGGTAACATTGGTTTATAACATTATATAAGTTTCATGTATCCAACCTTATAATTCTACTTCTATATATGCTACAGTGTGCTCCCCACCAAAACTTTCCATCCATCACCATATAGTTGATTCCCTTTACCCATTTTTCCCTCCCTCCAGCCCCTTCCCCTCTGGGAACCACTGCTCTGTTCTCTGCATCTACCTGTTTGCCTTAAAACTTCTTTGGATTAACTGCATTGATTTTTCAGCACTCCTGACTCTGCCTTTTCTGAGCTCTGTGTTCTTGGGCCAGTCTTTACCTCTTGGAGCCTTAATTTTCTCATCTGTAAGAAGGGACTAATAGTGCATGTCATGCTAGGTTGTGAGGAATAAGAGGACAATGAGGGGAACGTACATATTGTTCAAAGCCCATTCTGTGCCTTGCACTGTGGCATCAACATGAGATAAAATATTGCACACCTGGTGCATTCCCTTACACCCTTAGTGGCAGCACATACTGGCTTTACCTTCTCTGCCCCTTGGCCACTAGGAAAAAGACCCAAGCCCAGCCATACAAAGACCTGAGAAAGCGAATGGTGTGTGCCATCCTCAGGCTCTCGGTAAGCAAGTGTGAACAAGGAAAGCTGCAGATTAGAAGCCAGGCTGGTTAGTCCTTGACAGGCCCAAGTTAGCAGGATATACCAAGCTCCTAGGCCTTCATGGTAGACTTCAGAAGGACTCGGCAATGGAGGGTTATAGACGTCTTTATAATCTTAAAACTGGAAGGTTTCTCCCTTTTTCTGTCTCACTGCTTCTTCCTCTTACATGGAGGTATGATTGGCTATTTTTCTATTATACCTGACTTGTGTTCGAAAAACGTTGCTAGGGGTTGTAGTGCCACTAGCCTGTTTAATAGCACCTGAGACTTTGGGCACCATGATGAAAACTTAAACTTGACTTTCCAAAGTGATAAAACGCTATGTCTATATGTTTGGGGGAGGGTGTTGGAAACTCTGGGTAAGGAAAGTGAGAGCACTTTCCCTTACTCAGTATACTTCCTTCTTCAGCAAATATTTATTGAGTACCCACTCAGTGCCAGGCACTGTCCTAGTTGTTTGGGATGCACAGAGAGGACAACAGAAGACAATGCCAGCCCTCCAGGAGCTTACTTACAGTCCAGCTAGTGGGATTCCCTGGCCTACGTCCTTTCTGCCTCAACATGCTCTCCTGCACCAGGGGTCACCACATGGGGCACGATGCACGCCCCACACTTATTGAGCATGGTAGTCTCTTCAGTTTCCCTTCACAGAAACTTTAAAATGGTGTTTGAAAGGACAGTGCTAGGAAATTGTTGGTCTAAGGATCTGTTGGAGTGGTATGACGTGGCCAATGATTGTTTCCTTCTGTTATTGAGCTTATTAATGATGTCATACAATTTTTATAATAGATTTTTAAAGTTAAATAGCAGCTGGCAGAAAAGAAGAACCAAATAAATACTAGTAGACCTTTGTCTATTAGGATAATGAAAGAAGGCCCAACTGTCAGAGCATAAGAATTGGGTCACATATGGGGTCACCAAGGGATCCTGCCTTGTACTTCTGTGGTTCGTAATCTGACTCTGCCTCAGAATCATTGGCCAAACTTTGAAAATGCAGATTGCCAGTCCCTCACATTAGAATCTCTGGAATCTTAGGACTTGGTTTGCTACAGAGAGGTGCACACGGATGCCAGATACCCTTTATACAGAGTTCTTTCCATAAGTACCAGAGAGGAGAACTTTTAAAGAAAATGTATGTATGAGTCATAGGTTGAATATTATTTTAGCTTTTGAATTAGTTTACCTTTTAGCAATGATGACAGCAACCATGTTCATAAAAGTGCCTTTTAGCAGCCCTCTAAGTGTGTCATTTCCCTTGTTCTGCCCACTACCCAGCTAGTTAATTACACAAAAATCAGCATTCTCCCCTACACAGTCAGCATACATAATTTCTTGTCCATTGCATATCAACACCTGGGTAATGGCAAGATAGAATTCTAAGTAAAATAAGTTATCTCTGCTCCTGGGCCCTGAAATTCCCCCCACAATCTGTTCTTACATTGGACAACCTAACAGACAATAGAGCGCTCTCAGCAATGGATAGAATGATGTTGGCTAGGCTGGGGGATGCGGGTGGGGGGAAACCTCTTTGAGATTTTCTTATCATCAAGATGGATGGCCTAGTAATTCAGAGAGATATGCAGAAGGAGGGAGGATGTCTCAGTTTGGGTACTAGGTTAATAATTCATAAGGTGATCTCCCTATAGCCTTCAGGAAGGAACATCCTGTTCCTAATTGCACCCTTATTCCCAGGCCAAAAAAAAAAATTACCAAACAGCTGGGACCATCACTTCTAATGCGGTATGACTTTGCTGTGGTTAGCTCTGGGCCACTGGTGCTTAATGTGAAATATATTATTTGGGGAGGAGGAAGGCAGTAAAGATTTATTGAAAGACTGCCACGTGCCAGGGAGTGTGCTAAGAGCAAAATGTGTATTGTCTCATGTAATTCTTCTAACTGTCCTAGAGAGGAGTGCAAATAACTATAGTGTTGTACAGATGGAGAATCTAACACTCAAAAGTTAAACGCCTTTCCTGGAATCGCACACACACAGGTGGTCACAGAGCTACTGCCGTGCCTTCTGACTGCAGCGTTAGGCAACCACACCCCTCACTGGCAGCATGGCCTTGTACCGCTGACCCTGCTTCCCTGTGCTTCTGTCCCCTCTTCCTCTGAATGGGATGCAGTCTTTGCCTTCGAGGTTGTTCTGAATTTTCAATAAGACAGTATGTGGAAATGAGACAGACATCCTTGTTTTCGGATATCATCCAGCTTTTTCTTCCTCCTTCCTCATTCTAGCCTCCCCGTTACAGACTGAATGTTTGTGTCTCCTCCCCCCACACCCTCTAAAATTCATGTATTGAAGCTCTACCTGCCAATGTGATGGTATTGGAAGTGGGGCCTTTGGGAGGTAATTAGGGTTAGATGAGGTCATGAGGGTGGGGCCCCCTTGGTGGGATTAGTGCCCTTATAAGAAGAGGAAGAGAGATCAGAGCTCTCTCACATGCTCTTTCTCTCCACTAAGTGAAGATACAGCAAGAGGGCAGCCATCTGCAAGCCAGAAAGAGGGACCTTACCCAGAACCAAATCTGCCAGCACCTTGATCTTGGACTTCACAGGCTCCAGAACTATGAAAAATCTGTGCCTGTCATTTAAGCCACCCAGTGTGTGGTATTTTGTTACAGCAGCCTCAGCTAAGACACTTCCTTTGATGTTTAAGTATCTAAAAAAGAGGAGTGAATACTCAGCTTGATATAAGAAATATCTTGATGTTGACCTCTACTAGACAGGAAAATACTGTAACTGTCAAAAGTTAAAAGAATTAAAAGGATCCACAGCCAGACTGCCCACGTTAGAAAAAACAGTCTTGGCTCTTGTGTGTGCTTCTGTGGCCATGCTCATTATCTGGGATGAGTGGGGGAGGTAAAGAGAGAACAGTCTTGGGTGTGAAATCTCATTTGTTTGGCCATTAGCCATCTTTAGTGAACAGCGTGGAGTGGGAGACTGATTACGACTCCAGTCGATTCTGTGGGCTCTCTGCCTCAGTGTCATGAAAAATGCTAATTGCCTGCTTCTTTGGGCTCCTGACTTCTGACAGAGGGGCTTGTTTTTGTTGAAGTTTCTGCAAGGTCACTCCCAGTGTGGGACCTCCATGCTGGCAGTGCCTTCTGCTCCAAGACAGGGACGTGGTGTTCTTCCTGACAGCATCCTTGAGGCCTTTTCAAAATGGGGAGTTTACTCGGAGTTTAGCCCTGGGGACTGTCTCCATTTAAATTCAGAGTCATTTCCCGGGTTATGAGATGAGCAGGTTGTGATGAGGCTGAGAACCGCTCTTCCCTAATGGCAGGAAGTGCAGTCAACAGTGAACTAACTAAAGGTGTGACATTTACTTTATCCCATTAGGACTTCTATTCCTTGAAGACTTAGTGAATCATACTCATGGAATGGATTTGAGATAAAGTCTGTACGGAAGGGGTTTGTAGTGACCCTGTACACTTTCCCAGTGTGATCCAGACTCTGGGAGTCCACTAGCCTCTTTTGAATAAATAAATAAATGCATTCATGTATTGAATTATTCAATACAGCTGGGAACTGTGGGTCCACTCTATGCCAAGCACCATGCTAGGTTCAGAGAACACAGATGAATCAATCCCTGCCCCCACCCTCAGGGAGCTAACATGTAGAGGAGACAGGCATGAAGACAAAGTCAGTGAGGTGCCCTGGTGCTGTGATAGATGCTGTGAGCGAATTGAGTGAAAATGTGTCTATTTGTTAGGCAAATGCCAGGCTCCGGGGATACCTTGGCTAACAAATCTAACACAGTCCAGGCCTTTCTGGAGCTTACAGAGGAATGAGAAGGAGGAATTTAAACGGATTATTACAAATGAGATTAATTTGTTGCAAGAAGGCAGGGGGACTATCAGGAGAATACTATGGACACATCTCAGAGGGGACGTCCCAGGTAGATCTCTGGGATGGAGAAACCTGGACACATGGCATTGTGCTGAGACCTCAGGTGTCGAAGGGGAGGGGATGGGGGATGGGGGAGGATAGGGAAGGGTGGTGGCTTCAAGGCCCAAAGAACAGCAGGTGTAAAACTGCAGAGCACAGTGTGCTTAGAGCATGGCTTGTTGGAGGATCTGGATGAAGGCCACTGTGGCGGGAATGTGAAAAGTAAAAGGGAGGGTGGTCCAAAATGAGGTTGATGAGTTCAACAGGGACCACCATATTTATGGGGGCCTTGCAGGATATTTAAGGAGGTTCATTTTACTTATACAGAAATATACCTATTTTAGAGCTGTATGCTCAAAAATCTTTTACTGATAGAGATGTGATTTAAAAAAAAAGAAAAGAAAAGAAAAAAGCCCTGGAGACCTGCTTCTATGGACTCGGGCAGACCTGGGATTAAATCCTGGCTCTAGTACTTACCGAGGTGAATCAATTTAAGCAACATGACCTCTCTGAATTTCTGGCTCTGGATCTAAAATATGTGGATAGGACCCACATACGATTGCCTTAACAGTAAACTGAGCTCTACAAAGCACAGCATACAATTCTGGCCATGGTTAGAGTCTCTAAATATTAGTTTTAAATGTCATCATAGACGGTTAGCTCTCAGAGATCTCTGGAGAGCATTGTCTCTCTATGAATGCTCATTGGTACATGAGGAGACTGAGCCCCCAAGAGGATAAACGACTTACACATAATCACATAGGTGAAGGTATAGGAACAGAGACCACACTTGAATCCAGGCCTCCTTACTTCCCAGCCAGTTACTGCTTTTCTTCCATGGGGTGTGGTTTCCAGGCATAAACCCTGTATCTTCCTCCTTTGGAATTCCAATCAGTGGTATATTGAAAATTCAATTCTCAGATTACTTGGAGAGTTTTGGATTAAGATTCTTGACAAAGCATCCCTTATAGTGATTGTTCATCACTGTTGTCTGTTTATGGAACCTAGTAAAGCCAGTGCACCAGGGCAGAAATCTTCAAACCATTCCGCTTAGGCTCCTTTCCTCTGATGTGAGTAGGAAAGCACTAATAAGTTGGTGCCCCTCAGGCCCTCCCTGTCTCCCCGGCATGTACACCCAGCCACAAATGCAACTGAGCAGTGTTTCTCCCACTTAAGGAGATCCCTTGGAAACATTTAAAAAGAGAGTCTTGGGCTTTTAAGAAAACAAAGAAAACTCTATGAAAATACCTTTGCTGCATAATATCTTTTATTATTACTGATTTTTATCCTTTGTGAACTGGTAACATGTTTAAAATATTATCAATTTGAAAACCCCAAATCAAAACTTTGTTGTGAAATTCTCACTCTGAGGACCCAGTTTGAGAAATAACACCTCCAAAGAAATTTTCTACATAAAAAGGTTGCTGTTCGACCACTTGCTGTTCCTGGTGAGCTTCCAGAATTACGAATGTCTGAATCAACTCAGTCTACTGTGTCCCTCCCACTAGGCTCAGATCTCAATGGGTGGGATTTAGGAATGTGTTTTTTTGTGTCTATGTGGGGTGTGTGTGTGTGTGTGTGTGTGTGTGTGTTTTAAACAGGTGATTCTTCATTAAACTAGAATTAGAAAATGACTGCAATAATCTATTGACTTTTCCACTAGAATGTAAGCTCCATGAGTAGAGGGATATTTATATATTTTGGTCACTGCTGTATCTTTAGCACCTTAGAACTTATAGTGAGCACTCATTATATATATATATATATATATATGTATATGTATATATATATATATATATATATATATATATATATATAAGTGAATGATAAATCAATAATCAATCAATGAGAGCCTTATACTTCCCCAAATGTTGCTACACTATTGTTTTAATCTAATCCTCACAACAGACCATAACATAAATAGCTCCTGTGGCCTAAAGAACAAAGCCCAAAAGCTTTAGCTTGGCTTCCAAAGCCCTTCATGATTAGACCCCTCCAGCCTTTGTCAGCATCACTCAAGCCATGGTTTGAACACAGTACTTTGTAAGCACATTGATTGTCTCAGGCTTACCCCAAATCAATCTAATCAAAATCTGTGGAGTGATATTTATGAAAGCTGCCTAGATGATTCTAAAACATAGTTAGGGTTGAGAAACACTCAGTCTAACCTAATTACTCACTGTCTCTGAATATTACCGTAATCTTCGTTCCTCTAGGAAGCAGCTTCCTTGCTTCTCTACCTGTTGAATCCCTGCTTTTTCACCAGCCTCCCTCAAACGGCATCTCAACTCTGCAGCTGTTGCTAATCCTCTCCTCACCAGACAGAAACAATTCCTCTTCCCCTCAGCTCTATATGACATTCACAGTCCTGGTCATATTTTGTAAAGCTATGTGTGTCTCCTTCTGAATTGTGGCTTCCAGACAGGAGAAGAGACACTTTTCACTTACCTAGGTACCACAGAAAGCTAGCACAGTGCCTTGCACAAAGAACACTTTGAGGCAGTGCAGTGTAAAGATGGTGATAATATAATTAGGGTGACCACACAATTCACCATCCAAACTGGGATACGTTTGAGAGTAATGAGGGGTGCTAGTAATAATAGCGTCAGGACAAAAGGTATAAACAGGGACTGTCCCAGACAAACTGGAAGTATGAGCACCTAGATAACAATGGCCAACAGTGACTAGCTCTTAGTGTTTGCCTGTCACTCTCCTACATGCTGTCTGTGTGTCATTTCTTTGACCTAAACAACGACCCTATGTGGGAGCAACTGTTTTTATCTGCACTGAACAGAGAAAGATGCCGTGGAAGACATGTAAAGGAACTTACCTAAGGCAACACAATTGGGGGGGGGGGTGGGAGAGGTGGGACTTGAACTCAGGTCCTCTGAATCCAGAGCTCATGCTGCCCAGTGGAGGAGCTCAGGCCTCAGAGTACGACAGGATGAAGCTCTATTCACAGCTCAGCTTGAAATAACTTTAGGTACCTCTCTGGCTTTAGTGTCTTCATCCATAGAATGATGGCAATGCCTCCTTCCAGTAACCCTGGAGGATTAAATGGGACATGGTATGAGAAGATCAGGCGAGGTGTGTGTGCTTGTGATGTACTTGTCTTAAGAGAAAGCTATCTGCCAGTTTACTGTAGGCTCCATCAGACATCTATTCAAATAGCTGTGACACAAAGCGAGAAGTAGTAAGTGCTATGACAGGTCACAGGAGACCCCATAGCCTAATGGGTAAAAGCATGACATTTTGCCTGAGACCTGGGTCCAAATTCAGGCTGTCATATTTGAATAGACATTTCTCCAAAGAAGATAGGCACATGGGCAATGAGCACATGAAAAGATGCTCTGTATCATTAGTCCTGAGGAAAATGAAAAATGCAACCATGAGGAGATTTCACTAAACACCTACTAGGATGGCTAAAGTCTAAAAAAAAAAAAAAGACAATAAAAGATGTAGCAAGAACAGCTGGTAGAGAAACTGGAACCCTCATACTTTGCTTGCGGGATTCTAAACTGGTAGAGCCACTTTGGAAAAACAGCTTGACAGTTCTTCAAAAAGTTAAACAGAGTTACCATATGACCCAGCAATTTCTCTCCTAGGTATAATCCTAAGAGAATTGAAGAAATATGGCTATGTAAAAACTGGTACAGAAATGTTCATTATAGCACTATTCTTAATAGCAAAGAAATAGAAACTGTTTAAATGTCCATCAGCTGTTGTGGTATATCCATACAATGGAATATTATTCAGAAAGAAAAAGACAAAGTACTGATACATGCTATTAAATGGAATAATCTTGAAAATGTGATGCTAAGTGAAGGAAGCCAGTCACAAAGGACCACATATTGTATGATCCCACTTATATGAAATGTAATTTGCCTCCAGAACAGGCAAGTCTATAGAGACAGAAAGTAGATTAGTGGTTGCCTAGGGCTGGTGGGCTTGGGGAAGATGGGGAATAACTGCTAATGTGTACAGGGTTTCTTTCTGGGTTGATGAAAATGTTATGAAATTAGCTAGCAGTGATGGTTGTATAACTCTATGAATGTACTAAAATCACTGAATTGTACACTTTAAAAGAGTGAATTGAATGGTATGGGAATTAAATCTCAATAAAGCTGTTATCTAAAAAAATTCAGGCAATGCCCTTGGCTTTGGGTATTGGTGTCATCTTCTATAAAATAGGGCTTATGACAGAGACTAACTCAAAGAGCAGATGTGAGGATTAAAAAAGAGATTGCATGTAAAACTCTTGGCACAATGACTGGTATCATAAATGCTCGATAATAGATGATTTTCCTTAAATACTTGACCTTTCTCCTGTCCATCCTGAAGCAGAGGGTCAGTGGTGCTTTCAGCAAAATAGGCTGGGGATTCATGATAACTTAGGATGCATGAAGATTGACCCTCTCCCTAACACTCTCAAGTCGTATGTGCCTCTGAAGGAACAGCCTTATGGCTCTGATCTCTGTTATTTATTTCTTAACTTACATATTTGAGACCTTGCTCAAGATGTGCTCATGAAAAATTACCCTTTTAATGGTGGAGCATTTAATGAGAAACCGGATTATCTACTGCATAAGTGCCCTTCATACAAATTAGCTTGGCCCTGGGTCCTAATCTAAATTGGGCTCTCTACTTTCCTCTAAATGACCTAATATTTTCTTATTAATCTCTGCCCTCGTTCACCTGATCTGGCTCTGCTTCCTCTTACGAAGCATGCTCCTCAACAGAGCTCTGTGCCCTGACAAATGTTTCTTAAGGCTGTCTTTGTATCTGACTTACGGACATTTTTCGGACATGACCTGGAGGCTGGAAGCTGTTTCTTCCATTTTCAAGCCATCTCTCCGATGGAGTTTTAATGCTGCCAGTGTATTAAATATCAACAGATTTGGGCCAGGTGAGTTTTGGTAGAAGTTTAGATGGGGCTTCACAGGGAAGTCAGATAGATGAGAAGCAGTTAATCATCGTGGTTAAGAGAACAGGCTTGAAGACACAGAACACAAGCAAACCATAAGCCTGGGCTTTGGCATCAGGCAGATCTGGGTTCAGGTCCCACTCAGTGAGTTTGGACAAATTACTTGGCCTCTCAAACCTTCAATATAGATCCTTGTCTATAAAACCTAAGTAATAGTACCTACCTCTAGGATTATTTCCAGAGCTAAACAAGTTGGTGCATATAATGAGCTTTGTACAGGACATGATAAATCCTACCTGGTATTGTTATTATACTTAAACTTTGGAGGAAGTTCCAAATAGTGAAAGGGATGCTATTAGTGACTGAAATAGTGTCAGGAATTGAAGAGGCAGAGATGGTATTTGTGATAGAATAAGGTAGAGTAAGATAACCTTCCCAAGAAATAGATCAAACCATAGGCCACTCCCACCAAATATTGCATAATAATGCAGGGAGAGGTGACCTGTGGTGCCCACAGCTAGATGTCTGTACGTAGAGGGTATATCATGGCAAATGTTCTTCTCTTTGTTGGTAGCCTTAGTCTCTGACATCTGCCCTCACTGATCCCGGAGGCTTAATTTTTACATTGATTACACATTCAGACGAATCATCCATGTGTTATATTTGCTTTATGGAAAGTAATTCAAGAAGTTTAATATGCTAGAAGTCAGCAAGGATGCGGTAGAAAAAATACCAAATGGGATTTGGGGATGACAGGTCCAGGCCTAACTATGCAGACGTCCTTCTTTTGTGTTTTCCTGCTCTCAGCATTGTATCTTCTATGTGCTTCTTTTACTGAGCTGATAACAGGGGCGACAACTACCATTTATAGAAAACTTACCATGTGAATCCATGCTTTGCACATACTATCTCATTTAAGTTACTATTCATAATAACTCCTAAAGTAGATATTTAATCTTCATTCAACAGTTAAGGAAATAGAGGCTTGGCAGATAGTTTAGTTGGCTTACAAGTGAGAGAGCCATGATTTGAAATGAGGATATCTGGCTCTAAAGCTTATACCTTCTTACACATCTAGCATAATGCACTACACATTTTTGTTTGCAGTCATCAAAAACTTGAGCCTCTTGGGGCATAGACTTTATCTCATTCATCTGTTGCCAGTGAGTAATAGCATCTGGCACAGAAGCGATGCTCAGTAAGGGATGAATGAATAAATGAATGAAATGCAAGCCATGTTTCGTCAGTAGAAAAGCATTATATGATGGTTAGCTATTGCTGTTGGTTTTTTTTCTATTTTAAATGTGTCCTCAAATAATTCTCAACCCCACATAATGGAAAGGCCTCAGTTTGTCCATCATGTGGAGAGAAGAAATGGGCTGAATTATCTCCAGTGTCCTCAGGTCTAAGTGTCAGACTGATGAAAGAAGGCGTGATAGAGGAGGTATCAGAAGTTGAAGTTAATGATATTCCAGGAGATGAATATCAGAAGCCTAGGGCATTCCAGGTTTTAAGAACCACATGAGCAATGCCCCAACCTGACTCCTTTGATGGGAGTTTGCTGAAGTTAGAGATTTGAATTCCTATGTATTCTTTTTTTTTTTTTTTTTTCTGACTGTGAGCATGGACAAGCTATTTGAACTCTGTGACCTTCATCTTTGTCATCTGGGAAATGGATATGGTTGAGTCGTTGTGAAGAGGGGGTAAAGTTTATAAAACATCTCACAAGAAAGATGTGCTAAGTTCACAGTAACTTTATTGTCTTCATTTTATGTGGATGTATTTGAACTTCTGGTTGATGTGTCTCAGCAAAATATTATGCTAATAATTATTGAGAAAGCTGTTACGAGGTGTGGGCGCACCGTACCAAGGAGTATGGAAGCCTCTTTCTGTACACGCATGAGTTAGCAGAAGAGACATTGTAAAATCATTTTTTGATAATTGCCCCCGAGTCACTGCTTGATACAAAGCAATTACTTTGGAGTCTCACTATAAAACAGCCCATGGAATTGGGTGTAAGGAGGGTCTTGGACCCGGGCCAAAGTCATATTAAATGCTGGAAATGCCGGAGAGCCTCAGGGCTAATACTATTCTAACAAGAATGTCAGACATAAACTCCTAGTGGGTGATGATCATTTGTTGATGACCTAGTGTGTATCAAAATCCGTATTGGGTACTTTATACGTGTCATCATGTTTATTTATCTTAATGCCCCTTTGGGATTGGTTATTTTTAACTCTTTTTTTTTTTTTTTTTTTTTTTCTGCCTGAGAAAATGGAGTCTCAGAGAGAATTGTGTAATTTGCCTGAGGATTTAAAAGGATAGAGCCAGAATTTGCATACAGGAGTCTTACCATTCTTTTGTCCGTGGTCCAATGATTTGACTTTCATAGCATGTAGGTGAACCAGAGAACCAATCTCGGAGCTGCGGATATTTAAAGCCAATGGGGCCTGAACACCTACATATCTGAATCCTGCATTTCTCTCTTTTTAGGTCAGGATCGCAGTGAAGCCACTTTGATAAAGAGGTTTAAAGGTGAAGGGGTCCGGTACAAGGCCAAACTGATCGGGATTGATGAGGTTTCCGCAGCTCGGGGAGACAAGTTATGCCAAGACTCCATGATGAAACTCAAGGTACTGTGCAAGCATTTTAATTTAAATAGTGTGGGTTTGATATGACCGAGAGGAAGAAATGATTACAGTCATTCTGGTAAACATTTTTTTTTATTCATATACTGGTATATTACTTGGTACACTGATGACTCACTGCATTTATTTATTGGGAGGACATGTCAATCATTTAGCAAATGTTTGTTGAGCATCTCCTATGTGGAGGTATTTTGCTAGCCCCTGTTGTACAGTTTTTGAGCATATCACATTTTATTCAATTGTATCTTCACTGTGCAATGCCTGCAAAAATAAAAGTACAAAATCATCAGATTGTACTGTCACTCAGAGTTTATAAATTTTCTACTTTATTTTTCAATAAATTTTATATATTTTACCATATGATGAATATGGTAAAAGATGATATATAAATAAAAAAGCTGATTTTATTCATTCTTGAAATTTCTATTAATGTCCCCCAAATACTTTAAAGGGAAAATGTTATAAAAAGTGATACGTAACTAGATATTGATATTTGGCGGTATCACAAAGAGATTGCTGGTTTTAAATGCTTTAAAGAAGGCTTTTCATTGAGAAAACTAAGAGAGAAATTGAGAAAATTTTTAATATGCAAAATAAGAAAATTATGTTATTAAATAGCCTTTAAAAACATACAAAATTGAACATTGTTTGTTCCCAGATTCTGGTCTCTATGTAGTCTATGTCTCTTTTTTAAAGAAGTAATATAAAATATGAGAAAAACAGATGATTTAGCAAGAAGTTTATAAGCTATCTTATGCACTTAAGACCTATAATTTAATTATTTTCCTGATTATAGAATTCAAAAAATGCTCATTGTAAAAATTTTGAAAATACAGAAAAGTATGAGGGAAAATTAAACTTATCCACAATCCCACCACAAAAAGAAAAATCATTGTCAGCATTTTTGTGTGTAACTAACACTCTCTCTTTGTATTTTTATATACATTTGTGTATATGTATATGAATCATACACATATATGTAGTGTAATTGGAATTACTATTTATAGTTTCGTATCTTGTTTTCTTTCTCCCTAATAATATATCATGAGCATTTTTTCTTATCTTCTAATAGTCCCTGAGGATACAACTTGGTCAATGTAATTTTTTTTAATGTAAGAAAAAGGGAAGAAAAGAAAAAAGAAAAGAAGGCTGGTCAAGTGCCTACTAATATTAAATGAGACAATATCTATAAAACACCCTCTACATTGCCTTTTCTTTGATAGATGCTTAATAAAGCACAGGTATTAATTTTGTTTATACTGTGCACATTTTCTCAACAGTTTAACATGTATATCAGATGCTAAGACTCCCTGTAGTATAGCTGTAGGAATCATTCTTTTTAAAAACTCTTAATTTTCTAAACTGTGTATCATTACTTTCTTTTTTTTTTTTTTTAGCTGTTACACAGCAAACTTTATTTTAATAGTTATGAATCTACTACAAGGCCTACTAGAAAAAGGTATAAAAGACATTAAAATCATGAGTTCACAGATCGTCTCCTTGGAAGAGGTTAATGTATCCTTTTATAAAAAGTAATTAAGCAGGACTTCCCTGGTGGTGCAGTGGATAAGACTCCACGCTCCCAATGCAGGGGACCCGGGTTTGATCCCCGGTCAGGGAACTAGATCCCACGTGCATGCCGCAACTAAGAGTTCGCATGCCGCAACTAAGAGTTCGCGTGCAGCAACTAAGACCTGATGCAACCAAATAAATAAATATTTAAAAAAAAAAATAATAATAATAATTAAGCAATGTTATAAGATTTTAGGACAGTCCAGTAATGAGCCCCCTTCTTCTGCCAAGTTCAAGTCTGAGTGATAAATACGCAAAGGAGTCCAACAGGAAGAATTCTAAATTCCAGCTTCATGACTGATAAATGCTGGTCTGGAGGATGTGACGTAGACACACAGCCACAGGGCATCCTTGAAAGAGACAGGCCATTCCACTTGGTTTGTGGGGTAGTTGGATAACTGCAGTGCTCCATGTTCACGCACCCTGACCCCTGCTCTGCCCCAAAGCAGGGCTGTGATTCACGCAGGAGGTAAGACCAGAATGCAGCCTCTCTACCAGCGGGTAGACTGCAGAGAGAGAACCCAGAAAGACTGAGCCAAGCAGACCCTAGTCAAGAATGGGGATAAAGGCCTGGATCTTGATTCTTGCTGAAGTTGCTCCTTACTGAGTATGAGGCCAGGCAAATGGAGATTTGCTTTTGACAAATATTAATTGAAAGACATCAAGAAGCTCTCCAGTGGCCTGGTTCTCACCCAGAGCCACAAGTCTGCTGAGAACAAGAAAGAGGCTGGTGCATCTCCCCCCAGTATCCTAGTAGATAGCGTTCAGCAGGCATGGGTCACGGAGCACCTCACTGACAGCTGCCTTCATAGAAGCATGGAGGTCTCAGCGTATGTGAGACAGGAGTTGGCCTGTGTGCCCTGAAGTTCTCTCTCAGGATTAACACTGGGCCAGGCTAGCTGTACCAGGCCTGGCCAGGATTGCCGACCTTGGGTGTGTATGTTGGGGGGGGTGGGGCGAGGGAGGGGGGGTGTTACCTTCAGTGAAGTGCCCCATCTGTCACCCCTTATAACTGTGAGGTCCCCAAAGCTCTGGAGAGTTGGTCCAACCATAACACGCTCCTGTCAAATGCTCTGAACTTGTTGACGGTTCTTGGTTCCCAGACAATTGTCTTTTCGTTATTTGCAAGTTGCAGAGAAGAATGTTGACATTTCTGTTCCCAGTAGTGTTTCTTTAAGAAACAGAGAAACATAAATGATCGATTCTCCATTTGGCCACTTGCCCAGGAAGGAAAGACAAAGTAGTACAAAATGCCTGTTAGCCTTGCAAAAGGCCCACTTGTTCATGTCAGGCCATAGGAGAAAGTTTTTTTTTTAATCTGTTTTTCTTTGCTAGGCTCTCTGAAGCTGGTGCCTCTTCCTGTTTTAGAGAGTTTTCTCTTGGATTATAGAGATTTAAGAGGGGATTCATAATGTGAGTGTGAGTGAGCCATTACCTGTCCACCAGCGAAGCCACATTGTCATTGTATTTTAATTTAGTCAACAACGCACTTTTACATATATTATCTCTTTCGCTCTTATGAGGTAGCTGTTAGCCTCCCTGTTTTGTAAATAAGAAATCTGAGGCTCACGGAAGTTATAGGATTTGCCCCAGAACCTTCATTTAATCTGGGATAAGCCCAGAATTCAAGCCTGTATCTCCAGATGCCCAGTGTTTGATAAGATATAGTTTAGTGCTTCGTTCTATTCTGTTTTGTATCTGCGTTGAATCTATCCTGGTTCCCCAACTAGAGTTTAAGCTCCTACCAGTAAGCTACATAGCCACACATCATTGACTTCCAAAGCAGTCAACTTTCAGAGGTATGGGGCAAAATGGTGGTGGTTGAAGCTATGGGAGAGATGGGCTGATTACAGAGCCCTAAGTAAATCTATTAGTCAGGGTCCTGTAAGAAACACCCAGCCCGACTAGGTCAGATGAGGACACTTTAATGCAGGAGCGACATACAAAGGTTAGGCAAGGTTAAGGTAGCAAACAAGAGCTGGCGAGGCACTGGAAACTAAAAACAGTGGGAAGCTGTTACCATCCTAGGATGAGATCTATTTACTGGAACCCAGGGAGGGCGAGATTGAGGACAAAGTCCCTTCCCTCGCCAAGCAAAAATAAGCTACTCCTGGAGATTGTGGAACAAGGATGGGAAGGAGGCTGGATGATATACCCTGACCTCTCTCCTTCCACCCTCTGTTTTCCTGTCTGTGCCTTCCTGGGTGGAATCCAGAGGGCAGGAAGCTCAGAGGACCTGGCAATGCAGACCACAGGGGCCAGTCTCTGGGCACAAAGCAAGGCAGAGGAGGATATTTGTATTCTCCTTCTTACCTCGGAAAAGTGAAACTTAGGATGAGTTTTCCCCCAAAGATCTACAACTGATAACCAGTAGGGCTGAGATTGGAGACCAGGTTTAGTTCACGGAGCTTTCTGGAATAGCATTCTAGGTTTTCAGCTATTCAGGTTGCATACCTGCTTGACGTGTTCCCTGGAGATCACAGTCATCCCATCATGTGCATACACCCTGCTGGGTGAGGTTTCTCAGAGTCCTTTCCTGTGCATCATCTTATTGGATTCTCACGGCAACCCCTGAGCTGGACAGGGCAGGCTATCAACCCTGCCTGGCATGCCTGACCCCTTCCCTGTGTATAAAATCCTCCAGCAAGATGCTGCCTCTGTGTGACTCCCTTAGGGACACCTGCATCAGTCATTTCATACAGTGCCCAGCACATGGCATTGCTTCATAGAATCAGTATTAGTATTAGAGGTGATGGTCACGGTCATTTGCTGAGCTCTCCTTGCACGCTGCACCCCATGCTAGGTGAGGTATGTGCACGCTTCACTCTTAGGAAGTAAGAAGTATTCTCATTTTAGAGTTCTCCTTCACTACTGAGTTTGGAAGCTGGTGGTTCCACCTTTTTTTCATCCATGCCTCCCCAAAGAGCCCTTCCAGAAGATTATAATAGAAGGAACCCTAACACTGGAATTCGAAAGGTCACTGTTTGAATTCCCTCTATATGTCTTCTTAGTTCCTTGAGGTTTGGGGTGTTCACTTGGCCCCCCGATCTTATGTTTGGTCATTTGTAAAATAAGGGATATAATTTTTCCTTCCCAGGCATGTGGGATGGGCTGAATTATATGACGTATAAGAGAACTCCTACCATTTGGTAGGTACCCAAGAAAACATCTGACTCCTTCATTTCCAGGTTGCCAACAGTGACTTTGTAGGTCAGGTGGCTAATATTAGGCACAGAAACCCCAAAAGACACCTACATCCATAGCTTCCGATTCCCCAGCCAGCCCTGTCCCTTGGCCCTTCGTCAGTTCTACATAACAGCCCTGAATCATCTGTGGGGCGGTGAGCCCCTGCAGCGTGCTGTCTGGTGGCAGGCTTGCTTGGACTTCATGCAGTTTTTCAGGGCTTAACTCAGGGTCCTGTCTCTCAACATGCCTGATAAAATTGGAGTTTTATTTCCCCAAGGATCACACCATGTGGATCATCCTTCTCTCTTGCATTTGTCCTGGGAAGCTGTACCATCAGCAGCCCCAAGCAGAAGTGCTCCTGAAAAATGCACGCTGGCTCTTTCCATCCCTCTTTACCTGCAGCCACCTTCTGCCAGGGAGTTCTTTGATAGCCACTTGGTCAGCATCACTATGTGCTGGGAATTAGCACAATTTGATGTTGTGGTAATTCTAAGAGCTAGGGGTTGTTAGGACCATCTTGGAGATGGGGACATTAAAGCTACTCTTCTTAACCAAAGGTGCAAGCCTCTCCCCACCACGAGCTGTGATGTCTTCATGTTGCGAGGACTTAAACAAGAAAGAGAGGCTCCCTACCCTTTGACACAGTCCTTTCAATGCTTCCATTTATAATGGGGCTTCCATTATGATGGAGCTACTTCTTGTTCTCTCTTTTGCGTAGGCCTGGATAGTGAAGTTGAAGGTTAGGCTGTGTAGGGATGGCAGCATCAGTTATTTTACTCCAAATCCAGCCAGGAACACAGATTTCAAATCAAGTTTTCATAGGTTCAAAGCCTGGCTTGTTCATTACCCAAGTGAGGGGAAAGTCACTTCACTTTTTTGAGTGCCTTTTTAATTCCAGGCTCCGTTCTCGACACTGGGCGCGTAGAATGAATAAAACGAAGTTCTGTGCCCAGTTGAGCTTTTGTTCTGTTGGGCAAAGGCAGTCAGTCAACAAATGAATATACAATATGCCAGTGGGTACGACGAGGAAAAAAGATGCAGGGGCAAAGAATGGGATGCAGTTTGGTGTGGAGAGTGGAGGGGTCAGAGGCCGTATCTCTGATCAGGTGACATTGAAGAGAAATAAGAACTACCCCTGGGATTGCAAAGACATCCTTTGACCCTTCTCCCATGTCCTTAAAACCATCCCTCAGTGAATTTATGGGAAAGCAAGCAGCACGCTGAGGAATCTAGAAACCTTTGAACAAGAGGAAGGGTTAAAGAGACAGGAGACTTTGCTTTGGGGTGAGTCACTCTCTTTAACTATTTAGAGGGCAGTCATTGGAGGAGGAATCTTATGTCAGTGAGTACCATCCCTGAAGGGTCAAAAGAGGAACACTGGGTAGGGTTACAGGAAAGAGATCTGGGCTCGCTAGAAAGAAGACACACGTAAAGGAATAATAACTGCCCCCTGCACCAAGAGTCTTGAGAGTGGACCTGTGGCCTCAGCTTTCTCACCTGCTCTCTGTACCATCTTGGGACTGTCCACCCAGCTTTTCGGGCATCAGTTTTCTCGTCTGTTGGTAGAGAAATTTGGACTGATTAGTTTGAAAGTTTTCTCTGACTTCAACATTCTGTACATTCACATGTCAGAGGTGCTTGAGAATGAATGGGAGACTCCTGAGGGAGTGAATTTCCTACTGCTAGGTACCAAACAGGAACTGGACCACGAACGCTAAGGGACAGTCATTCATTTACTAGAAGAAATTAATTTTTATGACATCCCTACAGTGTACCAGGTGTTGTGCTAGGTACTTTCCATAAGTTTTCATTTAATTCTCTCAATCATGCGAGAGAAGTATTTACACTTGAGAAAGTAGAGTTGAGAGTTAAGTCATTTGTCCAAGATCACAGCCGGGAGTATAATCCAGATGTTTCCATTCTGCAGAATATTTCCAGTACCCAAAGGGAGGATAATCACACAACCTCAAGGGAATGCCCTTTCCTTGTGCCTTATGGTCATACCTCTCACTCTATTTGCTGAGACTGAGGTCGAGAACACGCTGTTCTGAGAACAGCACAAAGGACTTTTATCTCTTGGAAGTATGAAATCATGATTATTTTAGACTTTTCTACTCCTAAAAGAGTCCAGAATGATAACTGTTGAGAATTGGGCTTACTCACCCTCTGTGGAGGCTAATAGGGATGAAGGGGCTGGAAGCCTCAAAACATCGAATGCAGAGTCTGCAACAGCCCTGGAGCGTAAATCCCTTGAATGTCCTCATCCTCTGAGTTGTACCCTAATATGATGCCCATGCTTGCCTGTAATTGGCCACCACAGAGGCTGATTTAAAAAGCAAGTGTCTTTACTCTTAACTTGCATAATATCAACTTTGGCGAGGACTCTTTTTTTTTTTTTTTTTGGTAATAAATTTTATTTTTATTTATTTATTTAGTTTTGGCTGTGTTGGGTCTTCGTTTCTGTGCGAGGGCTTTCTCTATTTGTGGCGAGCGGGGGCCACTCTTCATCGCGGTGCGCGGGCCTTTCACTGTCGCGGCCTCTCTTGTTGCGGAGCACAGGCTCCAGACGCGCAGGCTCAGTAGTTGTGGCTCACGGGCCCAGCTGCTCCGCGGCATGTGGGATCTTCCCAGACCAGGGCTCGAACCCGTGTCCCCTGCATTGGCAGGGAGATTCTCAACCACTGCGCCACTAGGGAAGCCCTGGCGAGGACTCTTGATAGCACATTCATGTAACAATAATTTCCTGAGTGTCTCCTGACCTCCAGGGACTGTCCTGGGTACGAGGAAGAGAGCAGTGAGCAGAGTAACATACCTACCTTTTGTGACATCTACCTTCAAATTGACTCATACACATATCTTCAGTTTACAAAAAATTTGGAAAAGTGGGGAAACAGATTTTTAAGAAGTGGAATGCACTTGGTAGGTACTTTCCTTGAAAGCACAGGAATGATTGGAAAAATGGTAGAAGAACACACAAAATGTGTGGGTAAAAACTGCAAACCTTAGACATATGACCATCACATTTTTCCAAACAAAATTGAGACATGCAGTCTGGCAATATTTTTTCTTTTCTTTCTGATCTCTAAAATGAATTCATATGAAAACTTTTTCCAGAAGTATAAAATTAAAATCACATTTAGGAATGTATTCCATGACTCATCTTTATTTAAAAGGTTAAAACCGTATCTAATACAGAACCCAGCAACGATTTTAACAAGAGGACCATATTCTGTTTATCCTGGGGTCTTGAATTCTGAGCTGAGCATCTAGGCACAAAGTAGGCACTCTATAAATCTTGGTTCGTCCAATGAATACATGTTCAAATATCTATTTCTACAGTTTTCGAGCAGTGAGGACAAGTATTACCCTAAAACATAAAGAAAATGCAAGCCCGTCGGGGAAGGCAGCATGGAAGTGGGGAGGGAGTGGAGTGTGCATGACTGGTGGCTTCGGTTCATGATATCGGACATGCCTTTGGGACCGGAGGGAATTTTCAAATGAAAACACTAAAGTAAAAACCACATCCTTCCTTTCAACAGGGCGTTGTTGCTGGCGCTCGTTCCAAAGGAGAACACAAACAGAAAATCTTTTTAACCATCTCCTTTGGAGGAATCAAAATCTTTGATGAGAAGACAGGGGTAAGTAAAAGAATCACATGGCATGGTGAAATTGAATCCACTGACAGATGTGCCCTTAAAAGCCTCTACTCTCTGGGCAGAGATATCAAACAAGCATAAAAACACATAAAGCAACTGACAAACTTGATCAACTGTGATTGTCCATCAAAGGGAGGCTCTTCCCTGACTTGGCCACAGTGTGACTGCACCAACACAGTGTGACTGTGTTTCTTACAGTGTAATTGGGATAAAAGTGTCACACAGTCCTGGTAATGCAATAGGGAGATTGATGTGCTTTGAAGAGCAGTGGGTAATGTGACAGTTTAAGTTAAATTTCTTTGTGTGCTGGCAACTTTAATGACATGCATCCTAGAGGGAGATGCACAGGGGTCATTTGACTTGGTCAAAGCATCCAGACTCTCTTGAGTTGAACCTGTGGCACCTTGCAATTGCTGTCATCAAAAAGAATAAATGGAGTTTTCAGTCTTGAAAAAAATCTATCACTGCATGATCAGGAAATGTAAGGGCTGATCTGTTTGTTAAACCCACTGAAGTAGTGGTTTGTATTTTCATCAACCGCCCGGCAGCAGTTAGCTCCCAGCTTCATCCCCAGGACTTGCCTTGCATTGTTGGCCTTGTTCATTGATGGTAAGGGAAAAACAGAAAAGCGTTCTGTTCTTTGATCTGTTTTGTCCAGAGAGCAAGAGTCAGATGGACATGTTTTCCTTTTATTCATTCAATGCTTTATATAGCTTCTAACACACCTCCACTTATATCACCTCCTTTGAACTTCACAGGTAATTTGTCAAGCACTGTATAAACAATACTCAACTAGCCGAGTTACCTAACCTTGTCATTTTGCATTATAATTTTCTCGCCTTTGTTCTGACTCATATTAGGATACCAGTGGGTAGTAGGATGATAATTTAACAGTAAAAAATGGATTTTCTTGAAGAAAAGTTATTCCTGAATAATAATAGCACAGACATTTGTACACCCATGTTCATAGCAGCATTATTCACAATGGCCAAAAGGTAGAAGCAACCCAACTGTCCATCTATGGATGAATGGATAGACAAAATATGGGGTGTGTGTGTGTGTGTGTGTGTGTGTGTGTGTGTGTGTAATGGAATATTATTAAGCAGTAAAAAGGAAGTTCTGACCTGTGCTACAACGTGGAAGACATTATGCAAAGTAAAAAAAGCCAGTCACACATAGACAAATTCAGTAGGATTCCACTTAAATGAGGTATCTAGAGGAGTCAAATTCACAGAGACAGAAAGTAGAATGGTGGTTGACTGGGCCTGGGGGGAGGGGTGATAAAGAGTTAGTGTTTAATGAGTACAGAGTTAAAAGTCTGGGGAGAGGGAAACAGTGCTGGCGATGGATGGCTGTGCTGGCTGCTCAACAATATGAGCATATGGCATACTTTATGCCACTGAACTGTGCACTTAAAAATGGTTATAATGGTAAATTTTATGTTATGTATATATTACCACAATAAAAAAATCTAGTAATAATAATTACCGTTTGTTGAGTACATACTAGGTACATATTAGTCACTTTGCATACGTTATTCAGTTCTGTCCTCACAAGGGTCCTATGAGAGAGTAATAATAACAGGTACTGCATCAAGCACATAGTATGTTCCAGTCATTGTTGTACGCCGTTTAGAAGTACCAATCCATTTAATCCTTACAACAACCCTATGAGTAGATAGTGTTGTTATCTCCATTTTATAGTTGAAGATATTAAGGAGAGAAAAGGATATGTAACTTGCTGGAAGTAGGTGGTGGTGGAGACAGGATTACAACCTAGGCGGTCTGGCTTATGAGTCCAACCACAATGTCTGTTATCTCTCAGGGTAAGTGACTTTCTCAGGTTCATCCAGCATGTAGGAGGCAGAGCTGGGATTTAGCCTCCAGTTGACCTGAGTCAAAAATCAAAGCAATTGGGCTTCCCTGGTGGCGCAATGGTTGAGAATCTGCCTGCCAATGCAGGGGACACGGGTTCGAGCCCTGGTCCAGGAAGATCCCACATGCCGCGGAGCAACTAGGCCCGTGAGCCACAACTACTGAGCCTGCGCGTCTGGAGCCTGTGCTCCCAACGAGAGAGGCCGTGATAGTGAGAGGCCCGTGCACCGCGATGAAGAGTGGCCCCCGCTTGCCGCAACTAGAGAAAGCCCTCGCACAGAAATGAAGACCCAACACAGCCAAAAATAAATAAATAAATAAATAAATAAAAATAAATTGCTTAAAAAAAAAAAATCAAAGCAATTGACCTCTATGTTATAGGAAAGGTGGACCTACCTGGGGATGCCTTGGTAAAGGGAGTTTAGAACGAGGGCACAAGCATCAGTAGTCAAGGAGCTTGAAGGCAGCAAGATTAAGAGCCTAATGTAAGCCTCTTCTGCTTTAATAAAAGTATGGTTTCTAAAACTAGGGAAGATTTTCCTTTTCCTGGGCAGACTATAGTTTGGAGACCTGTGCTCAGTTCTGAACCTCACATTTTAGAAAAGATATAGTCGAATTAAAGTATATCCTGATGAGGGGACCAAGGCAGTTGGGGGACTGAAAACTATGCTGGGCCAACACTTCTGAACACAGATGTGGCCACGTGGGATCCTGGGTAACACACAGGAGGCAGAGAGCTTTGGGCTTGTAGAAACTTGGAGGATATCATTGACCCCTTAGCATCCTTCATGGTAGGGATCCAAGGAGCGTGGATCAAGCCTAACTGAGAGATGCTTTCACAAGGATTTATATGCCCAGTATACGTCATCATCTCTAGTCTCTTCCCAAGTCCATGCCTGCCCATCACATGACACTGATATCACATCACCAAAGGGACTGGAGTAAAGCAGAGTATCAGATATTTTATTTTGTCTAGGGCCATGTTTTTGGCTTTGCTATTCCATCACGTACCCTACCATCAAATAGTTCTCATCACCAAACTTTAACTAATGAGGAGAGGTAGTTTATATTCTTTACCTTTCTCTAAATCCTCACTCAAGAGTGGCTAACCTGGCCCCAAAGAAAGATACCACCAAACCTTATAATGTGATTTTTTGATGCTTTATCTGGACACAAAGAGAGCAGCAATAAAGTCATTATTTCAGCTCAAAGCCATTTGGCTTTGTTGAAAAAAAATGTCATCTCCTAGTGGAGAATCGGGATGAAGGCAGAGTTGAATGTTTTCTGTCTGGCTTAGTCTGCTCCAGTTCTGTTTGATTAACCTTAGGCCCTGTATCGTTGGGCTTCTGCTACCCTAGCTTGTTAATTTGTCTCAACACAAGCCTGGGGAAAACTGGTGGAGAGAATCGAACGTTTAAGCCTGAAGTAGAGAGGATGGTGGGAGCAAGGCACTCCATATTAATAGCGTTCATCTCTCCAAAGAGTTGTCTAGTAGAAAAAGAAGCTGACTTGTTCTGTGTGACTCAAGGGACAGAACCAAGACCAGGTGATAGAAGTTTCTGGGAAGCAGTTTCAGTTTATGAGGAAGAAGAATTTCCTGCAAGTCAGAGCTGTTCAGCATGTAGATGGACCACCTTCTGTGCAAGGGAGTTCACCAGCCCTAGGAGGATTCAAGCAACAGTCATATTATGGGGATATTTTGGAAGGAAGTCAAGTAGAAGATGAGATGTTGACCAAAGTCACATCTTTGGGGAATCACCAAAGTTGATTCCCCAGACTAGTTTAATAGTCTGTTTCTCCCTTAAAGTCAACCCTATCGATGTGATTTATCTTCAGATAAATGGAGGTTTTTCAAAACCTCCATTGGAGATTATGAGCAGGAACGGTTTACTGAACCTTTGTCATTGCACAGCAGGGGACCGGCTGAATTATGCAGGATAAGAGTCTAAGTGAAGTGTTTTGTCCTACATATCAAAGAAATGAAAAACTGGGTCTTTGTCATTTGGAATGACAAATTTTAGTTGTTTATCATGTCTAAAGTATTCCTGCTCAAGCTTGGCTGCACTATTTTTTTCAAAACCAAGAAAAGAAACATTAGCAGAACGTGACAATAGCTACAATTTTAAAAATCCAAAAGCTGTCAGAAGCGTTTTGATCCCAATTAAAGAGACCCTTTGCAGCAATTTACACCTTGTCTTGAATTTCAGAGGGTTCTTGATCCCAAACCTTATGTGAGTAAATTTTATTATTAGTATGTTGCAGGAAGTAAATCAATATCAAAAGCTGTTCATATGTTCAGGTATCTAGGTATTGCTAATATGTCAAAAGGATCAGTGAGAATGCAGAATATGTCATAAATGAACTCATTGTTACTAGGAATAGTAGGAGCAGTAGCACTTGCAGTAGAAATGGTTTCATGTCAGTATGTTACTAGGTCCTCAAATCAGACCAGTGGACACCAAGGCAGGAGTGATGTCATCTTCATTTCACAAATAAGGAAACTGGGATTCTGGGAGTGTTCCTGACTTGGCTGGAGACTCAGATCAGACCTTCCAACCCCAAATCCTATGTCTTTCCAGGGAAACTCACTAGCTTTCTTCTCTCCCCACTTATAATTTTATTCCATAGAATTATTATAATTTGTGCCATTAAAAAATCAGAAATATTGGGACTTCCGTGGTGGCTCAGTGGTTAAGAATCTGCCTGCCAATGCAGGAGACACGGGTTTGAGCCCTGGTCTGGGAAGATCACACATGCCGCGGAGCAACTAAGACCGTGCACCACGACTACTGAGCCTGTGCTCTAGAGCCCATGAGCCACAACTACTGAGCCCGCATGCCGCAACTACTGAAGCCGTGCGCCTAGAGCCTGTGCTCTGCAACAAAGAGAAGCCACTGCAATGAGAAGCCCACACACCTCAACAAAGAGTAGCCCCCGCTCACCGCAACTAGAGAAAGCCCGCGCGCGGCAACGAAGACCCAACACAGCCAAAAATAAATAAATAAATAACTTTTTAAAAATCATAAATATTGCAGGAGCCTAAAGACGAGTCTGTTTCTCAGGATAGAGGGCAGCGGTCTGTATCAACTTTTCCAGATAATGCAACATCTTGTTGCCACAATCACAGATGGATTTTGCTTGTTCATTTAGTTTAGCCAACACTGATTTGGCACTATTATTTGCACCATTCTAAGTACATTATAGCAATTCTATGAAGTAAATGCTATTATCATCACCATTTTACAGATGAGAAAACTGAGGTCCAGATAATTAATTACACAGCTCTCAAGTGGCAGAGCTGAGATTCAAACCCAGGTAGTCTCATCCAGAGTACTTAATGCTAGTAATATATCACACCTTTCTTAGTGTGTTTGGGCTGCTATAACAAAAATACTATAAACTAGGTGGCTTATAAACAGCAAATGTTTATTTCACAGTCCTAGAGGCTGGAAAGTCCAGGATCATAGCCCCAGGATTTGGTGTCTGGTGAGAGCCCACTTCCTCATAGATGGTGCCTTTTTCTATGTCCTCTTATGATGCAAGGGGGAGAGGGGGAGGATGCTTACTAGGGCCTCTTTTATAAGGGCACTAATCCCATGTATAAGGGCTCCACCATCATGACCTAATAAGC
Organism: Eubalaena glacialis; assembly: GCF_028564815.1. Classification (NCBI taxonomy): domain Eukaryota; kingdom Metazoa; phylum Chordata; class Mammalia; order Artiodactyla; family Balaenidae; genus Eubalaena; species Eubalaena glacialis. Next base: position 146,729,592 of record NC_083718.1, read on the forward strand.
TCTCAAAGGCCCCACCTCCTAACACCATCACCTTGAGGGTTAGAATTTCAGCATATGAAATTTGAGGGGATATAAACATTTCAGACCATAGCGATATCAAAGTTTGTAAATGATTTCCTTTTATATGTATTAGAGCAGATTCAATATTATCCCTGTCTTACTGTCACCATTATTCACTTTCATTTTAATGAGCTTTCCTGAGTGAAGATAAAAGAGGTGGAGTTACAACTGGGACTGTCTTGTGGATAGAATGTTGGCAGTGTAACCAGTACATGGTCAGGCAAGAGCATATCGGATGCCTGTTTTACGCCACATGATTATCTGTTTCCTGAGGATTCAAAGATGAAGAAGATGTGTCCTTGCCCCTGAGGTGTTCACAGTCTGGTGGTGAAACCAGACTCACAAAATGAACTGACAGCTGCTGAGACACAGGTGTGAATGGAGTTGTCGGTACTCAGGGGATGGAGACCGAGCTTTGCCTGGAATAGTCAGGGGTTTTCACAGAAAAGGGCACACTGACTTGGCAGTGGAGGAGTGAGTTGGAGAGGACCAGGTAAACGAATCAGGGAAGAGAAAAACGTATTCCTAAATGCACAAATGTCTAAAGGAGAAAGATATGTGTGTGTGTTCATTTTTCCCTTCAGGAAATATTTATTGAACACGTCTATCAACACACATATGAACAAGGCTGTATCTTTTTGTTCATCACTGTTATCTATCTGGTTAGCACATGATGCCCACATAGTAGGTGTTCAGTAGTACTTACTGCACAGAAAATAAAATGACTTAGTGATTACGACTCAGCAAATGTACACAGAAAAACTAGGGCATAGCACGGGAGAGGTGGAGAGTGGCCCAGAATTGAATATTGTCCCTCATAATAGAGGGGTAATGATGTTTTAACTGTAATGGCTGCACTTACATTTCACGGCTGATTTAATAATTTATTCTTCAGTGAAAACCAAATATCACCTTATTCGTGTCTCTTCAAAAACAGGACCGTTCTTCCTTTATTTCTAACTAGATATTTTGAGTGGACTTGGGGAGAGCAGCTGAGGTGGAGCAAAGGAAACTGGTCCTAGGGAGGGAGACAAGTAGGAAGATGAAGGCATTGCAGAGCAGGATGCTGGGACCTAGGACACCCCTGTCATCCTGAGAGCCATTGAAACAGTACATAGGACTCTCACAAGATGACTAGCCTATAAGCAGGACCGTCTATAGCAGGCTTTTGTGGATTCTGTCTCATTCGACACCCAACAATTCTTGGAGGTTTTATTACCCCCCTTTTACAGATGAGTCATCTAAGGTACAAGGGGTGAGTGGCTTGCCCGAGGCTACTATGAGTAGCAAGAATTGAATTCAAATTCATATTTATAACTCCTAAGCTTGTTTTGTTTCTTTTACTCCAGAGATTCTCCACTTGACTGGTTCTATCCCCAGAAGGGGCTGCTTTGGAATTTCATGTAGGCATTTTGGGTGGTCACGACTTTTGGGGAAGGGGGTGGTGATGCAGGAATTTACTAGGGGCAAGGATGCTAGCCACTCTGCAACGTACAGGACATTCACACACAACACAGATGTTTCCTGTGCCATATGACTTTAAATGTCTTATCACACATTCACGTAGATGAAAAACCTGTTTATAATTACCTGAAATCTAAAACCTAACTCTACTTTATCTATAAAAAAGTGATTTTGTACAATATTCATAGTAGTGAATTTTCCAGAAATGCAGCTAAACAGAGAGAAAGATGTGTTTTGTTCTGTTGAAACCTCATCAAGAGTTGGTCATCACTTTGGAAAGCCACTCCCCTGTGATGCTTTTCACATTTGAGTTCCCAACAGGGCACTACTCCATCAGTTTCATGTATAGCTATCATGTTCACCATAACTGGACTTATATGGCACATCTTTAAAAATGTCAAATATAAAGGGAAGAGTTGAATGATCTCTTAAAACTGAATTTATTCATTATAAGAAAGCACAAACATAAGACAATGTCATTATGTTCTTCTATTGTAGTTGTAACTAAGCCTTTATATGTAGAAATTCACATTATTTTTTATTAGAAATCATCTTCTTTTATTTCTCCTTTATAAGTAGGATATTTTGATTTGCTTAAACTTCATGTGTACAGGTAGATTATGTAATCATTTCCAGATAATAAAAGAAGAATTACAAAATATTGGTTTATAAGAAGGAGGTGTTGGGTCAGATAAGGTTAAGAATCCCTGTCTAGACCATGCTGCCATTTTCATTGGTTCATTCATTCATTCATTCCACAAATGCTTATTGAGTGAAAGAGATATTTTACGTGATGGATAGGGATGAACTAGCCTGAAACCTTTTCTTCAAGGAACCTACAACCTAGGAGGCAAGACATATGTACATAACTAAAAACTCAAAGCAAGAATAACAATATAAGAGAAAAATATAACATTATCATGAGAGTTCAAAAAAAGAAATGATTTCTTCCATCTGAAAAGAAATATGGAATGATTTAGGAACAAAGGGCTGAACTTTGAAGGATGGGCAGGGTTTCAAGTGAGAGATATAAGAGGACCAGTATCCAGGCAAAGGGAATTAATGGGGAGTGTTTACTAAGGCCCTAAAGTGAGAAAGTCATGAAGAAGGGCAGGTGTGGAGAAGAGTTGAGATGTCTGGATATTCTGGATTGGAGGATGTGTGATGGCTCTCAGTGAGATAAAACTGAGAGGGTTGGCAGGGCCCGATTGCGAGGCCTGGAATGTACGACTAAAGAGTTTTGGTTCAATCATGTCCATTACAGCCTGAGTTATTACTCAGTGTATTCTGTGGCCCTGAAGCTGCACTAGCTATACAGAGAGGTAGGTACAGTGACTCTAAGGCCACCCTCGACCCATCGGATGTCTTTGTACAAATCAGGGAAAAGTCCCTTTCTTTAAGGCTCATTGCCTGGGATGACTTGCTGGGAAACGGTTGCAATAAATATACATGTTTTTGATGACTATACGATGACTACCTCCCCGTAGATCTATGCAGTGTACCCCCTGCCCAGCTGTACGTAGCAGACCTGGGAGTATCATTCGTGCATGAGCAGAATGCCGGGGGTACCATCTTGCCAGGTCCTGTACCGACCATTCACTGCCCAGCTTGCAGGACTAGCAAAAGGAGACCCCTCCACTCTGTATATCCCTTTGCCCTTCTTCACTCAGTGAACACCTCAAGGTCCAGTAACGTCAACAACAGTAGCAACAGCAACACAGCACGACAGTGACCACTTATCAAGCCCTTTCTTGAGCCAGGTGCTTTAGTAAACTAAGTGCTTTATGCATTTCGTCCTCCGAGCAGGATTCATGTTGGGTCTGTCTGAATCCACAGCCCACACTCCTCACTGGTATGGTACTGGCACCAGAGAGTGGGCATGGTGGAAGGAGCTGCCTTGGATCCGTTCCTGCCCAGCTCTGTGGTTATAAAGCAATTTTTATGAATGACCTTGTACCTCTTTTACTCATCTGTAAGATGGGGATAATCAAAGTACCTATGTCTTAGGATTGGTGCAAGATTAAATGAGGATTTAATTTAATCCCCTAAGACTTAGAATAGTGCCTGGTATAATAAAAAGCTCTAGGTGTTAATATTATATTATTAGCGCTCTTATCCCCTCTCTGATATGGACTTTCTTATGTCCTCCCTTAAGAATTAAGAAATCCTTTCATATTCCTCCTACGGCATCCTCTGTTCACCTTTATCACAGCACACGGTTGTCTGTATCAGAATGAGTTGACCCATGCTTCCATCAGACTACAGGCTCCACGAGGCCCCTGGTCTCATCCATTGCTGTATCTGCAGGATTTCACACAGGTCCTGGTATGTGACAGAGATGCTAATGGCACATTGAAGGAAGGGAGGAAAGGCAGTCAGGGAGAGATGGAACAAAAGCGAGGGAAGGATGGAACAGGAAGTAACGAATAAGTAAACTTATAATGAAATGCTCATTGTCTGGACTAGATATTGGAGCCCAAGATGCTACGTACCAAAGATGCAAGTTTTGCCATGCAGGCAGTGAGCATGGAAAGAATAATATATGTGATTCAGAGTACCCTGGTCCTAGGATGTCAGGGGTTGAAGGTCCCTTAGGCATTGACTAACCCACTCATTTACAAGTGAAGAAACTCAGAAGCCAAAGAGAAGAGGCGATTCCTGAAGGACTTCCCTAGTGGCACAGCGGTTAAGACTCCACACTCCCAATTCAGGGGGCCTGGGTTCAATCCCTGGTCAGGGAACTAGATCCCACATGCATGGTGCGACTAAGACCTGGCGCAGCCAAATAAATAAATAAATAAATAAATGTTATAAAAAAGAAAAGAAAAAAATGTAAGTGGCTCCTGAGACCTCCCAGCAAATTGTATGCAAAACACCTAGGCTTGAACATCGAATCTGAGTCACTCTCTAATGCCCACAAAACAGGAAGAGGAAAGCATCCTCTTCCCTTCCTCCTCTTCCTTACTTTGCCTTCCTTCCTCATTACCTTTTTCTCTTTCTCTCTCTACCATCTCCATATTCTTTGCTCATTTGCTTCAACGTTCAGGCTCCCAAAGCCCGACAGCTGCCCCAGGTCCCTTTTAATATCAAAGAGACTGAACATCTGAGGGAAAAAATTGGGCCTCTATATGTTTAGTGTCTTGTTGGATGATATTGGATTTTAATTTATCACAATAAAAAATCAATTTATAGCTCAAATCCAACATATTTTTAGAAATTGGCCCTGTCAGGAAGCTGCCTCTGTTAGATAATTCAGACGGGGGTTAATTCATGACAGGGGAAAAAAATGGATATTCATATTACCCTGGAAAGTGAGACCACGAATGTTTTCAAGCAGATTTGATAAACTCAGAAATGTACTATCTTTCCCTTAATGAATCATTTTATCAATTTTGGTCTTTAAGGAGGTAAAGAGGTACTATGTTCTGGGCTGGCTGCTTTTACACCCTTGGTCTCATTTAATTCAATCCCCTAAGAACTCAGCTAAGAAAGTATTATTTTTCCTGTTAAACAGATGAGGAAACTGAGACACAGAGAGGTTAAGGGAATTGCACAAGGCTGAATATCCAACAAATTGCAGAGCCAGGCACTGACTCCGGCTTGGCAGGGTAATAAGACCTGTGTTCTTTTCAGTTCCCAGTGTGGTCTCTCTCCTTTTCAAGGACATACTTAGGGCCTCTGGAAAGCAAGTGACCGTTTGTTTATTCTCCAGGGGGGAAATCTAACTGCTCTGAGGGTTTCTGTCATGCAGACCAGCCCTGTGACTAAAGGTTTATCAGCTACTCTTTGGGCCTCTGAGGGGTGTGTGAGCCGCTGGTCTCAAAGTGGCAGCGCCTGGGTGTGCAGTGTGACCTCGGGGATGGCTCCTCTGCCTAGTCTCTGGGACTCTCTCCTCATCTGAACCCTGGGGTCATTCCTCAGACCTTTTCTTAAAGGTCCAGATAGTGAGCGGAGTGGGCTTTACGGTCTCCCGTAACCATTTACTTTGGCCACTGTTATGTGACGGCCCCTGCAGACAATGTGTAGACAAAGGAGCTTGGTGTCTGCTGGCTCTGGTCTGGATGATTACCGAGGAGCTTCTAATCTCCTCATTGTGACCCCATGACGAGCTCTGTAGGAGAGCAGGATGAGGACCCGCTGAAGATCTCTGGTCTTCATCTCTGGGCCCTTTGTTCCCTGCTCTTTGGTGGCTGACTTTGGGGATGAATGCTTTTTATAAACTTTGATGATAAATATTCAGCTCTGGGAATTGGGTTAGTTATTTCTACCATTTGTGGAGCGCTAATTGCCAGACACTGTGCTAAGTGCTTCACATATATTTTTTCTCATTGAATTCTTGCAATCCATTGTTTAGTAACATATTATCATTCCCATTTTACAGATGAGGTGACTGACCCTCAGGGAGGTTCAGTCACTTGACCAGGACTACTCTTAAATTTTGATCCATTTGTTTATTCAGCAGATGTTCATTGAATACCTACTGTGTGCCAAGGAGTATTCTCAGGGGTGTGCAGACATTGGTAAATAAAAGGAAGGACTCTACCTTGTAGAGTTTACATTCTAATGCGGGGAGACAGGCAAGAAACAATAGACATACGTCAATAATATACTCTGTTAGAAAGTAATCAGCGCTATGAAAAAAGATAAAAGTAGAGCGAGGTCACAGCATTTTCCCACTGTACTTCCTTTGTCCTTGAAAAAGGGCCTGTGACATACATGCCTCGTAAATCACAGATATGAACATGCTCTGGGAGCTTCCTATAGTTTTGAGGGTCAACTGAGTAATGGAAAAAGACACTTCTGAAAATTCTCATCCAAATTCCAGGGGCCGTTACACGTGATAAATCAGAGCTGTCAGTTTGGGTGTCTCTGCTTTTATTTAGAAGGCTGATTGCTTTATATGGGGTCTACTGTTTATTGTTTTCCTATCTCGCACATTTATTTTAAATTTTAATTTAAAACTCATTTTCCATGACTGTGCCTCGGTTATTTAATAGGTGCTTCTATTTTTATGAAGACACCCCTTACAGGAACTGTGTGTGTAGAAATGGTGATGCTATAATTAGGCCCAGCACTGATAAGATGGTTCTCTGTGCTTCTCTCAAGTACTTCTCTGTGGCGGCCCGAGGTGGAGGAGCATTAATAATTCTGGGGACAATAAAGGAATGTGTTTCCTAGAAGGTGAGCCCAGGTCAAGGTGAGAGCCTGGTAAAATCCACCAGAGGAGAGACTCTGTCTGGGGAAGTGTGCATGGTGGAACCTGGGGCCTGGATGACCAGTGTTATGCAAAGAAGTCTGGGTTTGTTGTCAGAGGGCCTGAATTTGTATCGTCACTCGGTTAAAAAGGTACAGATCGAGCTGTAATGATAAAAACAACAACGACAATAATAGTGATGATAGCGATAGCACTTACCGTTGTCCCAGATCTTGTCTTAAGTGCTTTACGCACATCTCATTTCATACTTTTATGAATCACTGAACCTCTTAGTGGCTCTGTGTTCTCCTCTGGAGTATATGAGCAGTAATTAACTAGCCAAGCTTTATAGCAGTCTTGCCAAATAGAGGTATTATCTCTGGTTTACACAGGATGGCACTGAGTTTCAGAGAGGTGCAGTGAACTGCTAAGACGACTCAGTTAATGAGGGCTGCCCTGTCCACCACATTTATTTCATTTCACACTGGTTTGCTGGCCACAACAAGGAAGCTGGTGTGTGAGTCTGTCTTACATGGATGGTTAGATGTTACCTGGAATAAAACACTTCGGTGATATCCTGGCTGACTTTTTCATCATTTGTTCTTTTGTGCTGTAGTTACTGACCTTATTCATTCATTCATTTAAATAAAAATATTTATTTGTATATATGTTGATGCTAGAATTAAAAAATACATATATATGTTTTAAAATTCTAGCATCAACAGTGAGATAAATCTAATGCCCTCCCATTTTTATGTCTTATGCTCATGGTCACTACTTCTTTCTTGCACCTTTCCCTGCTTTTCTATAGATTAGGAATAACCATGCTAAGCTGGTAAAGCATTTTTGCATTCCCTGATTACTTACAAACATGAAAAGTAGAGAGAATTTTAAACAAAGAAACAAACAAAAATCCTAGACTATGAGTAATTGGAAGCCAGGGTCCATTATTTGGTTACTCGTATATCTACCACCTTCTGGTACGTGGTAAGCTCCCAGGAGATATTTGTGGAATTGTGCTGAATTCCTTCATTGTAGAAGTCAAGCAGACCTCTGATCCACCTTCTTGTCTAGCTGTGTCCACCTAAAACCTTTGGGCATTGTGGGTGGCATCTAGATTCTAAGAAGAATTATCTCCCTGAGAACAGTAAATAGCAGCTTCATCCCCTCTGCCATGGGCTTCAGTGATACAACCCATTTTACTCAAGCCATATCCGCCCTTCCCAGGGTTCCTTTAACTTCGAGATGAATAGAAGATTATATAAAATGTATTAAAGGTTACATGTAATATATTCAATCTCAATTTCCGGTGTTATTAATGATCTTAATGCATAGGTCATTTGTTTCCCCCCATTTTCCTTTCTCTTTCCCCATCCATCTAATTTGCCTTTATCTTCTTCCTCATCCCTTTTCTATGCTCTCATATGCATGTAGATATAGTCACTTTTTTTCTATTGCTGTATATATTTTCCAGAGGCATTATTAAGTACCCACTATGTATAAGATAGCAAGTATAGCCAGCTATAAAAGAAGTGTAATATATTATGTGAATGAGGGAAAGGTAATATCTAATTGAAGGGAAGGAAAGAAACTAACATTTATTGAGCAACTACTATGTGTTGAATTCTATACTAAATATTACAAGTAAGTTCCTGGAGGATAAAAATTCTTGCCTTCTCCCAGCAGGGGGAGCTTTCCCTAGGGGTGGGAGTCCTTTCAGGGTCCTGGGGTCTGCGCCTCAGAATTTTGATGCCTGGGCACTCTGCAGCCTGGAGCATGTACAAGTATGCTTTGATGCAAAGGATGAGAGAGAGGAGGTTAGCCTAGGAGAGCTGATGAGGTGGTGAGGGATGACCTAGGAGTGTTATATCCACTGTGCTGAGTGAGTTACATGCATGGTCTCCTTCAGTCCTTATGATCACACTGTGAACTACATATAGGTATTACCAACTCCATTCTGGATGGAGCCCTGAACATGGAGGGTGGAGGAGAATAGAGGTGCTCCAGGCACTGAGGACAAAGGCCAGTGACCTCACAGTTCTGACTTGAGCCCAGGGTTTCAATCCGTCTGATGAGCCCACATCAGATGCAGCGTGCAGCCACCTCAACTGCAAGCAGCTCCTATACTTGTAGCTTCAGCCAAATATTTCTTTTGGGATCACCCCAGTACACACCCTTCCTTCAAGCTGCCTCACTCACATAGCTCAGGGATTTGCTTGGCAGGATGGATTTGACTTCTTAAATGATTCAGAAAATCAGGAGATTTCAAATCTGCAAGAAATTACGCAGAAGCATGGCCTCAATATCTAAATACAAAATGCATGCACCTCCAGAGATGGAGGTTTGAATTTTTCATGGTATCTAAGAAATGTGTAGACTGTTTTGAAATTATATGTTTAAAATTTTTGAAAATAAAGATTTACTGGCAAGTGTCTAAACTCAAGACGGTCATAACCTCACTTTTGAGGAACAGATGCTTCATCTTCAGTATAAATGGGTCCGAGGAGAGTTTCTGAGACTCATATACAGAGATGCATCATCTCACGACTCTGTGCAGGATGATCTATTCGGGTGAATAGACGTGCACCTATCCATGTGAATGGACGTGCATACTCTTTCATGTTTATTTCTGTGCTGTCAAAGTCTGTGCCTGTATTTTTTTTCTGCCTGTCTCTAGCCTGTGATACAACCACCCTAGCACTTAACAAAAACTTCTTCATCAGATACAATGATTAAAAAAATAAAAATAAAAAATAAAAAAGGATCGCTTATGTTTGAGAATCTCTTTGTAGTTTGGAAACTACTTTCACTTTTTTTCTTACAACTGATCTTCACGTTAATCTTACAATATATGTATTACACATGCAATTTTATTGGTGACGGACCTGGAGCTCAGAGAGTCTGATTGCCAGCCCAGAGTCACACAGTGATAATGGACAGAAACGAATCCTTATTTATATTTTATGCCTTTTCTATTTATAAAAGTAGCATATATTTACTATAGAAAATTTACAAAATATAAAATAGTCATAAGGAAGAAAATAGAAGTTACTTGAAATCCCACCACTTCAACATAAACCCAGTCAATATTTTGGTGTATATACCAATAGTCTTCTTTACATCAATATATATATTTTTTAATTGAAATTATACTATACATGCTGCTTTGTGACCTACTTTATTACTTATCCACATAGTTTCTTTTATTAAATATTTTTCTATAGCATCATTTTCAATTACTGTAAAGAATTCTAGCCTATGAGTGTAACGTAATTTAATAAACACCTTATTGTTAGTATCTGCATCTATGGACACATCTTTTTATACACATCTGTGATTATTTCCTTTAGTTAAGTTCCAGAATTCCTGGGTCAACAAGTATGTATACTTTTAATGCTTTGGTCTTTTTTGGGGGGGGAGGGGGGGTTCATATTATGTTCTAGAAAGTTGTACCACCAGAGGTACAAATACTGTTTCCCTACATATTTGTCAGCATGGAGTATTACCAATTATTGTAAAATATAAATTTTTAAACTTTTTGATATTAAACTTTAGTTTTAATGCCTCTGTCTTAATTTCCTTATCTGCTCATGATAGTCATAGGGTAGCAACATGATGGTGGCGTCTGTCTTTTACACTAATGAGACTGACGGTCCATTGGTTTTACCTACAGATCTGAACGATGTCAAAGGGCATTGAGAACTGGCTGAAAATGGATTTCTCATAAGGCTTGGCTTATCAATTGTCAAGGTGTTAACTGTCTGGACCACCATTTTGCCCTCGGTCATACACTTTCTCTGAGCAATGTTTAGAGCAATATTGTTGATTTTCCATGTATGAATAAATGTCACCAAGAAGAGAAAACTTGACAGTCTTTACTATTATAATTTAAGATTTATGATCTTTGACTTTCAAGCAGAATAAAATTTATTTGTATATTCATTCCTACACATAAAGCTGTACGATCTTGGCCAAGTCATTCCATCACTCTGAGCCTACGTTTTCTCAGTTATGAGATGGAGATGAGGATGACTTTGGCCTTCTGCTGAGGTCTGTTTCAGTAACTCTGGGGGAAAGAATGCATATTGAAGTTCTTTGCAAATAAGTACTCCTTGATTATGTACATTAGTTTTGTCAGAAGAGAAGAATAAAGTTGGCACATACCAAATGTTTAGCAATTAATATTAACTCCTCCCTTGACGTTCTAAGAACTGTATCTAATTTATGGACAGCAGTTTTACTGAGCAAGGGATACAGCCCAGGTTCTGTCCACATTCAGAATTAGTGGGATCTGAAATAATGAGATTTGACTGTGGCCTCCTTCAGGACAGCTCCAGTACCCCCAGGGCGCTCATCACTTTGGTTTTCCGCCCACAGTGTCTATATTCTGCCACCTGGTTAAAGTCTTCGAGAAAACTGAACGCACCTTAAACCTCTTGAGGCCATTTCTCTAACCTCAGAGTACTTTCTGCACGAATCTACCTTTGCTTGTATTTCTCTTTATGAAACTAGTATATGAATATCATTGGGAGAGTTAAGGTTAGCTATTTTATAGCGTGTAAAATTGCATCCTTAAGAAACCAGGGCTCCCATCAGCACCTTGGTGAAGTCATTTATTTTTCTTTCCCTGATAGTCTCATCTGTAAAAATTAAATTCTTCTACCAAACATTTACCTAGTGTGCCCTATGTCCCAGGCACAGAGATATGAAGATGTGTCAGAGAAACCCCTTTCCTCCCCAGGGCTCATGAACTAGCACCTGAGTAAACAACCAATTATATGACAGTGTGATAAGCAAGATCACAGCATGGTTGCCTCACTTCAGGTTCATACGTGTGTGCTTCTGTAGTAATGACCTGAAAAGAAAAGCAAACAGAGTCATTCTAATTAAACCAGCAGATGATATTTAATGGATCCATACAGGGAATGTTGGTGAAATAGACGTATAATACAGAGATACTGTGTGGAGAACAGAATCACAGAAATGATCATCTCAGAAGAGCGAAAATCCTCTCAGCATCATCCCCAGCTGACCCCCACAATCAAAGAGAACCACTTTCAGTGGTTTCTTTCTTGGCCTTTGCACGTGGTTTGTTTTGGTTTGGTTTTTCTGCCTAGAACTTTCTTCCTCTGCCTTCCCTCCACTCACCCTCTCTTGGCTCTTTCCTTTATTTGGCTGACTCCAGTTTCTCCTCCAGGCCTCTCAGCACAGGTACCATTTCCTTAGAAATTCTTCCCTAACCTACCAACCTAGGTTGGCTATCCCTTGTCTATACTTTCACACACCAACCACTTCTGTTACAATATTTATAAAAATGTGTTGTACCAAAGGTGGAAGCAACCCAAGTGTCTATCAGTGGATGAGTGGGTAAGCAAAATGTGGTATATACAGACAATGGAATATTATTCAGCCTTAAAAAAGAAGGGATTTCTGATTCATGCAACAACATGAATGAACCTTGACGACATCATGCTAGGTGAAATAAGCTAGTCACAAAAAAGCAAATATTGTATGATTCCACTTACATAAGGTTCCTAGAGTACTCAAGTTCATAGACACAGAGAGCGGACGGGTGTTTGCCAGGCATGGGGTGGGGGGAGAATGGGAAGTATGTGTTTAATAGGTACAGAGTTTTAGTTGGGGGTGATAAAAAAGGTGGTGGAGATGGTTGGTGGTGATGTTTGCACAATAGTGTAAATATTCTTGATTCCACTGAACTGTATACTTAAAAATGATTAAAATGGTAGTTTTTATGTTATGTATATTTTATCACAATTTGTAAAATGCATTATAATTGGGTATGTTGAGACAGCATACCTTGTAATACCTTATGTGCCGTTGAGAGCAGGAACCATGGGATTTATCGGTGTGTCCTCAGTGCTAGCACACACCTTGCAGATAGTAGGTACTCACTTAAAAAAAGTTGAGTGAATGAATAAATGAAGTTATCTATTATGACAGTATCAAGCTAATATATCCTAATTTTATAGAGAAAACTCAAACTAGGAGAGGAATGGTGACCTGCCTAAATCTCACAGGTAATCAATGTCCAAGTCAGGATTGAAACAGATGGTGTCAACCTCAATCCAAAAGTACTCTTTTCATCATGCCAGCCTTTATTTGCCTTCACTTTCTACACACAGTTAGATAGAATAAGAGGAGGTAGATGCAGATAAATGAACCTGAAATGCCATGTTTTAAATTAAAAATGATTTCAGAAGACTGAAAAGAGGGTAGAAAAGGAAGGGGAAAATAAAGAGGCTGATATAAGACTTTCCCTGGGATACAGTCACTTTTCATTTGCTTTTTGTTTTTTTCCAATCTCTTGCCATGTAACCAAAAGAACTGGAATGGGGGGATTGATTGGGCAGTCAGTTGTTTCCCAAGGGCTGTAACAGAATCCCAGTCTCTCAGGTAATTTAACCTGGAAGGGGGTTTTGCTATAGGGAACAGCCCACATGGTTGGGGATGGACAAGATGATTTAATAGGCCTCTTCGTGCCCTAATTGCTAATCTTCCTTGTGGGAACCCCCTTCTTGTGCTTCATTAAAGACTCCATTAATTTGTTTGTATATAAATTCAAGCTACTTCGGTTCTGTCACACTTCTAAGTGGCTCCCATTCAGGAGTCTGTGGCTTGTATCACCCATTAGGATTTACCGATAAGAAAGATGCATTATAGGTTTTATTACTTTGTGTATGGAGCACATGTGGCAACTATAAAGTACATTCATGTATAGTAATGAATAATTGTCACGGTAATTGATAAAGTAGTCTGTAATAAAGATAGCTAGAATAGCATTCCTAAATGCTGAGGTCTCTAAGTGCTCAAGAGGAGGGGGGAAAGGCACTAAATAAATCCAGTCTTTCAGAAATTGCTGGCATTTAAAAAAAATAGCCAACCAGAATCCTTAGGCCTGCATTTCACTTTCAAGTGTAATTATTTTATGTTACAATTCATATCTGCTGACACATTGGAATCAACTCAAATAAAGGAATGCCATAAATCTTGCATTGTTTGGATTAAGCACGTGTTGGTGCTGGGAAAAGTCTGGGAAGAGGCTGCCCCTGTGTGTAAATAGTTTAAGAGAATCAAGTGGCTGGAAAAGATGTAGATGCAGGTAAGACAAATGGTCCACCAGCAGCCATCCAGCCTGTTTAAATATCCAAAGATGTGAGAGGCTCAGTACTTTATTTATCCTTGTAGTGAATTGTAGCAGGCCATTATAATAGTATAAATAATAATACTAGCTGACCCTATCACTTACTGGGCTTCTACTAATGCCATCTACCTACATATATTAACATTTTATCTTTAAGACAATCCTGCATGGGAAGTATTACCAGCTGTGTTACCTGGAGCATGATATTTGATTTATCTGTCACTTAGATTATTCACTTGGAAATGGAAATAATTATAACAACCCTCACAAACGTCACAGGGTTGTTGAAAGGATTAAATGAGGCCCTATACATATAGTGCCTAGAACAGTGCCTGGCATACAGTAAGTGCTCAAAAAGTAGGAGCTGACGGTATCATTTCCACTTTAAAGATGAAGAATCCAGTCACAGAGAGGTTCCAAAACTTGCCCAAGGTGACTGATGGAAGATATGAACCTGGGTCTTTTTCATTCCAAAGTCTAAATTCGTGCCACACTCGCTGTCTGCTACATGTTTTCCGTATTAATATCATGCTTTGGTCTTTGTTCTGACTTTTGAGCCTGGGATGCAGGAGCTTTGTCTTCCCTCCATCCCTGTTAGTCCCCCAGCCTGTCCAAAGCTGAGGGAGGTGATGGAGCTAGCTTCCTTGGTAGAATCTTTCACTTTCAACTGGGACCTGCTAGTACCTTACTACAGCTTGTGTCTTGTCCAAATGTGAATTAATGTGGCCCCTTTAGACTTCCAGTCTTTTTTGCAGGATGACCTATACTTCCTTTTCCCCCCAGGAAAATCCATTGGATGTTGTGATAGCAGCTCTACACTCTTACTAGGGAGTCTGTTTGAATGAGGACTAATCATTGTTGACCTTGGCCATGGTCATATATTTTTCTTCTCCAACTGTTTTGTAATTAGACGGGTCTTGTGAGCTGGAAAAAGTGCTAGAGAAGGGGTCAAATCCAGGATTTAGCCACCCCTATAGGCATTTACCTATATACCTTGTATCAAAAGATAAATGCCAGCTCTTCCTCTGACTGGCTATGTATCCTTGAAGGTCACTGGCCTACAGTTTCCCGAGATGTGCCAGGCTGTATCCTCAGCTCTGCAGATGCACCAAACCAGCAGAGCTGCGGGTCACAGGGATAGGCTAAGGCCATGTCAGGACTGGCCCTTCATCCCCCTTTCCCCACACTGTGCTGAAAATCCCAGTATCTTCATGAGACTTTTGTAACCAGGGCTGGAAGGTCTTCATGAGACTTTTGTAACCAGGGCTGGAAGGGAAATGGACTTAAACATTTTAGGAAGGTTTTTAGTGTGAGAGCGCAAATAAAACAGCTTAGAAGCAGAACCAGTGCTTGGTACCAATAAAGGATCAGAGGGGAAAATACAGGGTCAATCCTAGTTCTACTTGTGAGCTGCATTATATTGACAGGTTACACAAATGCTCTGGAAGCTCAATTTCTGCATTTGTAAGTAATGATATATACTGCACTGCACTGAGGATTTGAACTGTACTATGCATGTCAGAAATGCCTTGAAAACTGCAAAATACCCCACAAAATGTTAATTGCTGCAAAAGTGGAAAGAGAGCAGCATTTAAGAACTGAGCTAGAAGCTCATGGTGCGGCTCTACAAGTGACCAGTTGTGTGATCTTGGACATTTAACCTCCACGAGCCTCAATTTCTTTATCTGTAAAATGGGCAGAATAATCTTCATACCCCACACCTATTTTCCAGCATGGTTGTCAGGCTCCAATACAATGTAAGTGAAACTGTGTGTTTAAAACTTGAACTCTAGGGCTTCCCTGGTGGCGCAGTGGTTAAGAATCCGCCTGCCAATGCAGGGAACATGGGTTCAAGCCCTGGTCCCAGAAGATCCCACATGCCGCGGAGCAACTAAGCCCATGTGCCACAACTCCCAAGCCTGTGCTCTAGAGCCCACAAGCCACAACTGCTGAGCCCACATGCCACAACTACTGAAGCCCGTGCGCCTAGAGCCCATGCTCTGCAACAAGAGAAGCCACCTCAGTGAGAAGCCCCCACACCACAACAAAGAGTAGCCCCCGGTCGCCGCAGCTAGAGAAAGTCCGCGCGCAGCAACGAAGACCCAACGCAGCCAAAAATAAATAAATAGATAAATAAATAAATATTAAAAACAAACAAACAAACAAACTTGAACTCTAAAGCACTCTGCATATGTTAGTCAGCATGTTTATTATAGGGATGGCCAGCCAGTGGAGTGGCTCTGTCTTTGTAAGTACAAAGGGCACCTCTGTAACTGCAGTTAATTTTCCCATTGAGAAACCCTTACTTTTTACTGCAAGACAATTTCCAGCTTTCTCAGCCAAATGACTCTTCTTACCTGTTTCATAACCTTCACTGGAGAAAGAATAGAGAGGAAACAGAAGTCAAAGCCAGGAATCATTGGGCTTTTTCCACATAGGTGTGAATTAGAAGAGCTCTGACTGTCTTGGCCTCTCATTTTGCTGCCTGCTGGATGATGTTTGTACAGGGCAGGGATGAAGTCACTGAAATCTCTATTCAGGATAAATGCTAGTTCTGCTTTGTAGCCAAAGGTATATGCCAGGACATAAAAAGAATTCTCTCCATGGCGCGCCTATTAATTCCTTGCAGTTACAGAGAGCTGTAAAAAGCCACCTAATTACTTCTTCTTCCTGCTGTATATTTCAAAGATGGCAGGTATCTTAGTAGATTCAAGGTAATTCTAGTATTAAAGTCATTGGGCTATAATCTCCTTTTTTCCCCTTCTCGTAACCATCAGCACAGTTAGTGAGAAAGACTGTCAGCCCCAAGAACCATTTTTTATCCTTGTGTGAGCCGGCGAGACCCTGAGTTGTCCCCTTTGCTTCTGCTGGCATCTGTTTGGCTACTTGTAAAATGAGGGCAATCATTGGAATAGCTTCTAAAGAAGTGTGGTTCATATATGCAGTATGGCCGAGGGACCCTGTGAGGGCCTCCGCCTGCCTTCTGAGCTAATCTGTGTATAAAGGCAAAGCACTCCGAGATGAGAACCATGTCCCTAAACAATCCCTGAACACGGTCTGCTGAGCTGCGGAAACAGTAGCTACACGTGTCTTTGACATGTTCGTGACACATTAGGTCATGACGGGTGAGGAGAGATGAGCTAGCATCCCCATGTAACAGCTGGCTTTGGGGGCAGGAACTACTGTCCCATGTCACCTGTTCTCCGTGGAGCAGCGTTCCCTGTGGCCTATTGAGGGTCCCTCATTAGCTTGGTAATCAGGCCCTTTGAAGAGAGGCTCTAACTCGGCCTAGCTTCACATCTCTTCCTTTTGAGAAATGGCCCGTTCCCCATCACCCAAAGTGAGGACAAGCCTTCTGCAAGTCAGAATCTGTTCTTTAAGAGGCCAGCTCAGAGAAGACCCCTAGCCCATGTGGCCTTTCCTCATCAGCCCATTTGAAAGCCCTCCTTTCGCTTCTTAAAAACCCAGGAAACATCAGGTGGTTCTTCTAGAACTGGTGCCGTCCAGTGTAGTAGCCTCTAGCCGCATGTGGCTATTTAGATTTAAATTGAAATTAGTTAAATTTTAATAAAATTTAAGAACTCAGTGTCTCAGTCACCCCAGGCACATTTCAAGTGCTCAAAAGCCACATGTGGCTAGTGGCTACCTGTGAAATAATAGGAAATATATATATATATTGGTCTCTGTCCCCAGTTCCTGGCACAGAGCTCCTAAAACCCTTATAATTTCCTAGGGGAGAAGAACACTAGGAACATCTTTTGTTGTAATACTTGAGAGTCTTTGACTCTGGTTCTTGACACAGAGCTCTTAAATCCCTCAGAATTTCCTGGGTGCTGGGATGACATCTGTTCTAATGAGGCCACTTCAGGTGGGCTCCTGGATGGCTCCTGGGTGTGCGCTGGTCACCAGGAAGACCAAGCCATGATTAGAAGCTTGCATCTTTGAGCGTCACCCCCTCTCCTGAGAATGGGAGAATGGGCTGAAGATTGAGTTACTGATCAATCACGCCTACATGATGAAGCCTCCACAAAATGACCAGAAGTGTGAGGTCAGAGAGCTCCCGGGTTGGCGCCCGTGTGGAGGTGCTGGGAGGGTGACTTCCTCAGAGGGGGCATCAGAGCTTTATGCCCCTTCCCGCAGACCTCACCCTATGCAGCTCGTCCATCTGGCTATTGCTGTCTTATCCTTTTATAATAAACCAGTAATCTAGTAAGGAAGTGGTTTTCCTAAGTTCTGGGAGCTGCTCTAGCAAGTTCATCGAACCTGAGAAGGGGGTCGTGGGCACCTCCAATCTATGACCAATTGGTGAGAACAACCTGGGCCTGCACGTGGCGTCTGAAGAGGGGGCAGTCTAATGGGAATGAGCCCTTTACCTGCGGGGTCTCACCCTATCGCCAGGTAGACAGTGTCAGAATTGCGTTACACTGCAGGACACCCAGCTGGTGTCTCAGAGCATTGCTTGTTGGAGGGCCGGGGGAACCACATATATTTGGTGTCAGAAATGTAAAAAGTGTGGTTGTCATGTGAGAGTAAAGGAGAAACACACAGGAAACTACTATGTCGTCGGACAGTGCACATTTAGAACATTTCCTTCATCACAGAAAGTTCTGTCAGACGGGACTGTTCTAGATTTGGTCTCACGCTGCCCTGTGGTGGAAATGCCCACTTCTTACTGTGCAACCCCATGCCAAGCACTTTATAATCACCTGGACATTTTTAGAAATAGGCATGATTTAACAGATGAGCAGCCTGAGGCTTAGCAGTGTCAACCTGCCCAAGGATACATGGCTAGGAAGCAGCTGAGCTGGGACCGGATGCTGGGTCTGTCTGCTCTGAAACTCACTTTCTGAGCCACTGTTCTACACTGACTGTCGGTGTCTGTGTCCTGCAGGAGATGCAGTCATCGCCTGTGTTAGTTCCTGCGTAGCGTCTTCTGTGAGCTGGTGGGCTGAGGGTGGGCTGAGACTGGGGCGAGGCTGATGCTAGCTCTCGGGGCGTCGAGGATGATGTTGGCTATTCATTCTGCACGTGTTCCTTTGTTAGGCGCTCTGCTAAGCACTTCCCACGCGTGTGTCATGTTTAATTCTCCTAGTAACCCCGTCCTGTAGATACGATTATTATCTTCCCTCCATAGATGAAGAACATCACAGCTTCAAAGTTAAGTAAGCAGCATGGCAAGTGACAGAGGCTGAAACGGGACCCAGGTGTTCTGAACTCAGAAGCCCCTCTCATGTTCGCTGGGTCTTGTTACCTTGACCCACTTCAGTCTGATTTCAGTCTTACTACCAACGGAAGGGTTCTCTGCCTCTTCTGAAATGTGGAGCACCTCGGTGAATCTTCTGCTTGCTTTGGGAGAGTAAACAGAGCAGACGTCTGAGTGGAGTAGATGCTTCTGAGTATGGGAGCTCGCTCCCTGGAGAGCTGGCCCTGCGTAAAGGCTCACCCTCTCCCTCCGCCACTGAAGTGCTAATCGATGTAGCAAATACACCTGATTGACTTCTTGTCAGAGCCCCATTTCACAACAATGGACAACATCTTCTGTAATTTGAAAACTGATTACAGACCTGCAACACTGGTTCACTTCTTCTTTTTTTTTTTCAAACATAAATGGAATTTCTCTTTAAGGAGAGAGCAAAAGCTTTTCCAGTTGATTCCCATACATTTCCAAAGAGGTTTCTTTGCCAGCCCCCTTTTAAGTTAATCTGTTCAATTACAGTAACCGAACTTGAAGATACAGCAAAGGAGAAAATAGCACCATCTGCATTCCATTTTCATTCATTAAGAACTTTGAGCCTAATAAAAAAGATGAACCTTCATGAACAATGTTCATTCCATTTTCTCATATATCTGGAGTGGTCTGTTAACTAATAAATTCTATCTATGAAGTTGGTGTATCTGAAATCCTAAATACAAGATGGCTGGGGAGGATAGATGCAAACATAGTGGGTGGTCCCCAGCTCTGCATTCATATTTTGGTCAGGGAAGGGAATTTAAACAAGGATCACCGAGGCAGGGGGACTAGGTCAGTTTCCATAGAAACAACTTCTTACAGTGACTCTAAGGCATCACCAAAAGCAGCAGGGAAGTGTTCCAGCCTTGAGTTGAATTCCACTCTATGAGTGTGTACATTATGAATTCCTTGGCCATTCTTGTCAAATACTCCTCAGGAGTAGGGGCATTTATGGGAATGAGCATGTGCTTTGGAATGAGAGAGGTTTGGATCTGAGGGTGTGCTGTGTACCTGCTAGTGAAGAGAACAGGCTTTAACATCAAACTGAATGGGTTCCCATCCTGGGTCTGGAGTCAGAGTCAGCAAACTGCAATGGCCTGTAGGCTACATGGAGCCCACCACCTGTGTTTGTACAGTCACAGGTTAAGGATGGCTTTTATGTCTTTTCATGGTTGAAAGAAATTGAATGAAGAATAACATTTCACGACGTGTAAAAAGTATATGAAATTTAAATTTCATTGTCCATAAATAGAAGTTCATTGCAAGACAGTCCCACTCATTGGTTTACATCTGACGCATGGCTGTTTCCCCCCAACCCCTGCTTGGCAGTTACATCCATCCTTGCTCCTTGGAAGTCCAGCAGGATTTCTCAGGTAGAAGATGGCATAAGGTCCTGCTAGGCCAGGAACTGGACCATCCCATCTTGATTCACCCACTGGGCTGATGAGACTTTGCTAAGCAGCTGCATTGATGTGCAATGACTCAGGATGGTCTGGCCTGAAGATTCACAGCGGGGTGACTGCAACCCTTACTCTGAAGTCTGTCTTTGGCTTTCTGTCAGAACACAGGTTCCTGAGCCTATTCTGTACTCTGACTGCTAGACTGGAAGCAAACTTCTAGACAGGTGGAAAGGAATGCTGAAATTAAGCAGACAGTTTGACTTTCCCCCTTAGACCCTAGACTAAAAGAAAGTGTGACAGCAAGAATGTCATAATGACATCACAGACTTTTATGTGTTGGAAACTTAATTTATCCATAAGTGCTTCATGGGAGTAGTAATACCTTATTTGGCAGATGTGGAAACTGAGGTTCCACCTGTAGAATATTGCGGAACCTGGAGCAGAATTTAAGTTCTTTGACTCCTGATCACCTAACCAAACCTTACCACAAATCCACCCTAGATTCGGGGCAGAGATTATTTAGTCGTTTGTCTGTGCAACAACTGTTTATCGATCACCTATAATAAGCCCCGAGGATTCAGCACTGAGGGAACAAGACAGATGAGGCCATGACCCTTTTTACCTTCTGTTTTATTGGAGGAGTCTGACAGTACCATGTAAGTAAATAAACAATTTCAGATAGTGATAAGTACTGTGATTTTTTTTTTTTTTAAGTCAGGGTAAGGTGATAGGGAGCGACTGGCAGAATTAGATAGGAGGAGCAAGGGAAGGCATCTCTGGTAAGCGGACACTTAAACCACAACTTGAATTGTAGAAGAAGGAATGAACGAAAGCATGGGGTGGGGGAAGAATGCTGTGGGGGACCGGTACCAGCAGGCACTTGTGCTCGAAAGTGAAAACTGATACATCCCAGCCTTGATGGCGAAACAAGGACATGTCATCAGCTGGAGAGGGGCTCAAGTTTCAGATCGGTCAACCTTTCCTTCCTCTTATTGACAATTCCATCTCTCCCCATCTCCCCCATCCAAAGCCCACACATCCTTCATGCCTGGGTCATATTGCTCCTCTCTCAGAAACCTTCCCTGGATTCAGCCCCAATAAGTATCCTCCTTTGCCTAAACCCTTTATCTGTACTCCGCTTTTTCTATTCTAACATATTCTCTTCTGTGTTGTATATATTTCTGTTCATTTATCAAGACCATGGCAATGGAGTTAGGGCAGGCTCTGAGTTTGAGTTCCAGCTTTCTAATGCATGATTTGAAGCAATTACTTGATCTCCCTAGACCTTAGTTTCATCATCCATAAATGGGCATAATTATAGTGCCTATAGCATAGGGTTACTCACAGCTGAAAATGAAATAATACCCATAAAGCACTTAGTTCATAGTAAGCACTCAATAGAGGCAAACAATTGTTGTAATTATTGTTACCATATGCCTCGTGGCCAGTTGTTCACACTCCTCTGTTCGGCTCCGGTTTGAGATCAGAGACTGTGTATCATAAACGTTTATATCTGCATTACCTAGCCCAGCTCCTGGAACACAAATAGTGCACAGTAAATATTTTGAGTAAACAAATGAAGTCTTCCTTTTCTCTACAGATGTAAGTACTCCAACATTGTAGAATTTCAGAACTGAAAGGAACCTTAGCTGTCACTGAGTGAATTCAACTCCTTAATTTAAACAAAAGGAAATGGAGGCCAACGGAGGTTAAAGGGTTAAGCCCAGCGTTACAAAACCCATTGCGGTAGATCTGAAAGCAGTGTCTGGTCCCTCTCAGAACAGCAGTGTACACAGAAGTAGGTTATTGATAGCTCTGAGGGTAACAGAGCTCCATTTCTCCAAGATGAGCCCCAATTTAGAATATTTTGTCGCATTAGAACACTTGCTTCTCTTGAACATGTGGCCTAGTTTTTATTTGGAAATGGTGGCAGAGGCTGGTCTCGTTCATCTTTTGATCCTTAGCAGGGCGCAGACCCTTGGACAGAACAGATGCTCTGTCAACATGTAATAAATGAATGGACACGTATTTATAGCGCATTAATGTAAAAGTGTTTATGTGCAAACTCATCTCCAGGTTGGCCTAAACAAAGAGTTCGTTGAGTTACGCTTCCCGTGTCTCGGAGTAACTTTTATAAGCTCAGGCCTTGCCCTGTCCCCATGGTCCGTCTGGAGAAATGTCTCCCTGGAAATTCCCACCTCCCTGGGAAATAATATGCATTGATCCATCCATGATTTGAAGGCTTGTGAGCCTTTAAATGACAGCTGGGGTAATTGATTTCTGAAGCGCAGCAGATATTCTTTAGAAATCATTTAAGGGGCTAGGATTCATGTAATCTTTCAACAAATACTGAGGAACACCTACTGTGTTGCTAGGTCCTTTTTCTTGTCCTCATCAGAAATATGGGAAAAATAACCATACCTCCCTCACAGGGCTGCTGCAAGGGGGGGGGATAAGTGAGACAAAGCATATGGAGGACCAAACACAATGCCCGGCTCATAATAATTCCTCAAAATATTATCTGGCATTTCTAAAATATGTATGTTCACAAAATTGTGACAATGACGGCAGTGGTGAGAAAAAGCAAAGTGACCACAGAATACTTGGAATTTTCACATTGCAAAGCTGCTTCTTTTTCTTATTTTTTTTTTTACTCACCTTCTCATTAAATCACCTTATCTATGAATCAGGTCTATCAGGCAAGATGATGCCTGAAGGGAGTTCCCTGGTGGCCTAGTGGTTGGGATTCTGGGCTTCCACTGCCGTGGTCCGGGTTCAATCCCTGGTCAGGAAAGTTCCTGCAAGCCACATGGCATGGCCAAAAAAAAAAAAAAAAAAAAAAAAAAAATGATGCCTGAAATTCTCTCCAACCCCGTGATACCCTGACCCCCTCTGTATCGATACAGCCCTGCTTCCCTGAGACCCTGATAGCATTGCTCATTCTTCCTCTATTCCATCTCCTCCTTAGTGTCTGCTTTTATTTATTTTTTATAATGCACTTGTTTATCTGGTTCTGCTCCTCTGTCAATCAGTGAGTCTTGAGGGCAAGAGCAGGTTCTTATCCATCTTGGTTTCTACCAAGTTTACACATAGAAGGTGCTAAGGAAGTGAAAGATGAGTTGATTCCCCTCCTTTAGTCCTTTATCATCTTTATGCCTTTAAAGGGACCTCATTTTTTCTACCATTCAGTCAAAAGGAAGCCGCTCTATTATGTCTCAAACACTTTTCTGTCTTTGAAGGCCTCATGCTGTATAAGTGAAAATTCAAATTTTTATGCTCTCTAATCCTTCATGGCCCTCCTTAGACAAGAAACAGAGAGGAAGCTCCACCCTACCAACTGGATCTCTTTGGGACTGATCCAGACCCACATACATCAAAGATGGGTTATGCTCGTTGTTTATAAAAGAGCTGTACACCCCGCGGAATACGGAAAATGACCTAAAATTTGTGATGAAGCATTTAAATTGGGCAAACAGAACACTCGCTCCTCCCACCCCCTGTGTGGAGATGGTCTTAATGAGCCTGTGTCTTGTTGAGATTAAAGGAACTAAAAATTCCCCCCAGTGGTTTCGTGCAAAGAGGTAATACTGGGGGAAAAGAACAGAAAGAGAGATTTCAAAACATCAAATAAAATAGCAGAGGCTCTATGTGTCATTTCAGATCTTGTTTCTGTTTTAGAAAAGGTTAACCCAATGTGATTATTTTTGCCTAAGAGAAGGGGAAAGAATCTAACAGGAACTGAGCACCTAAGAGGGGCCATAGAAGACTGACAAGGCAGCAAAGCAGGTTTTAGTCTTTGTGCTTGACAGATCAGGATACTGAGTCTACAGAGGGTAAGAGATCTGCCTGAAGTTACCCCAAATAGGAAGCATCTGAGCTGGGATTCAGACTCTGGGCTCCCAGCCCCACACTCACGTTCTTCTCCCCTAAACCCATCAAACAGGAGCATTAGTAATAGGCCTCCAAATCGCATGTATGCCCTACAAGGAAATCATATCACTTATCAAATTAGAATATGAAGATAGAAAAGGAAAAGGATAGAAAGAAAACTTTAAGGAAAATCAAAGTGGCACAGTGCAATCACGCTGGGCTGTGGAGTCTGCCTTGCACAGACTGTTTAATTGGCATTGTATTTTGAGGGTTAGATTAGAGGAAGAAGAAGAAAGACAGCGTTCAACCTGATTTACATGAAAATGAGAAGAAGGGGAAAAAGTGGGGTATTAAAATGTGTGAGTTGAATCCTTAGATCTCTGCTTCGTGAGTGGCACATGGAAGAACTTTTAAATTGGCTACATTGCTTTAATTGAAATATAGAATTGTAATAACACAATGTGACAGGCACCTACTGAGGGGGACCGCGGCTGCTCCCACCTCTCCCTGGAGCGGCAAACAACAGGGGGATGCGAAAAAAAATACACACCGAGAAGCACTTGAAAGAGCTTTGTTCTTTTCCAGGCTCTTTTGAGGTTGGCTTTTTGAAAAATGCATTTTTTTTTTCTCATTCACTTCAGGGTCCAATTAATCCATACCACCCCACCCCCTTTCCCAGCGTGTGCTTCCCATAGAGGTATTTTGCATCAGTTAGGGTGTTTGTTGTATACTGGGTGGAAGGAAAAGAATTTGTAAAATATCCAGATTTGTCTACAAAGATCCCAAATCTGTTGAACCAAACAGATGAGTGGGATGGGGATCTCACTTCCCTCTGAGGTTTCCCTTCTGTCTCTGCATGGCTGTGATCATTTTCAAGTGTACACAGACGTTGAAGTTTATCGCAAGGGTACTTGACCTAGAGGCAGCCCTGGGAGATGGGCTCAGGCCTCGGGGATAGATGTTCATGAGGACAGGCAGTGAAGTGACCTAGGACTGTAGGTGGACCACCAGTTTTTTCTCTGACATGGCCTCTCAGAGTCCCAGCCCACCTCTCTTGACAGAATTTACGCTGTGATAGGATCTGGTTATGACCATCCCAGATAGCCTGCTCCCCTGACCCTCTTCCACTTTTTCTATAACACATGTACATGATCTCATGATCTCAAGCCTCTCCTCCTCCCATTTCTTAACATTTGTCTCAACCAAACACCATGGAGTTCATGTTGTCTTGGTGTCGATGTCTCCTGTAGGTACACTGGCTGCTGGCAACCCCTCAGCTCTGTTCTACTCACTTCATCTCTCCCCATAGTTTATGCCTGAAACATACAGTTCCCCTGAAATATACAGCTTTCCTCAACCGTAGCGCATAGATTCAAATAAGAGGCTATGATTGAAACCAATTTAAGCCCTCCCTGCCTTCATTCCCAGCACACCTTCTCTTAATGTCAACCCACTTCAGTGTTAAAATCAGCAAATGTTAATTGCAAAAAAAAAAAAAAATGTAAATTGTCAGATATAGATTACAGTGGTGTTCCTCTTTAAGCTATTTGTGGTGAAGGACAGGTTACTTAATTTTCCAATCCATCAAGGACCAAGACGTTGTCCTGCAATGAATGCCTTGTGCCACCTGTGACTTACCACGTGAGCTCGACCACGGTAACTAAACTCAACCCTGCCCTGCTCAGCGAGACAGGACCACTGAGCACAAACCTGGATGCTGCAGCAGCATTTCCATAGAGGTTTCTAGACTACTATCTTCATACTTACCTTCCCACACATCAGTAATAATTTACAGACCAATTCCGGTCTGCAGACCACAAAATGTGTGTTCTGGATGTTATTAACTTCTTACTCCCCATGGCACGTTGTGTCGTGAGGTAGAAGAGACCCGGTACCTTCCAGGGCCCCCTGTCTCTGACACCACCGTTCATCCATTTGCACAAGCCAGACACTTGATCCTCACGTCTAACTGTGATGTCTTGTTGCATTTGCCTCTTACCTATCTTAGACCCACCCACCTGCCTCATCTCACCTGCCATCACTGTAATCCCAGCGCCCACCATCTCATCTGGGCGCTGGGCTCCCTACCTGGTCCCTCTGTAGCCTTTCTGGACCCATTTCAATCCATTCTGCAAAATCAAGCCGTGGCAACCTCATTAATATATATGTAGAGAATGTTTCTTTTCTGCTTAAAGCCCTTTGGTGGCTTCTTTTGCTCTTCTGCTAAAGATCACAGCACTTACCGTGACCTGTAAGGTGCTGGGGCCCCCAGCCCCTATCTGCTTCCCTGAGGCATCCTTGTCCCCACTCCCTCCTCCCCTGCATGCCTGGCCTTCTCTCAGTTCTTTGAAAATCCTCTGCCTGCACACCCGAAGCCTCCTCAGGGCCTTTGTCCCTGCTGTTCCTCTTGAACAGAATGTTCTCCCTACAACCCCAGTACATGTAGCTACTCCACTCCAGGGCTCTGTACTAGGTACTTTGCAAAGGGTGATTGCATTTAATCCTCACATCCACACAATACGATTAATCCTATTTTTAAAATTTATTTATTTTATTTTATTTATTTTATTTTTGGCTGCATTGGGTCTTCGTTTCTCCGCACGGGCTTTCTCTAGTTGCAGCGAGCGGGGGCTACTCTTCGTTGTGGTGCGCGGGCTTCTCATTGCAGTGGCTTCTCTTGTTGCAGAGCACGGGCTCTAGGCGCGCAGGCTTCAGTAGTTGTGGCACACGGGCTCAGTAGTTATGGCTCATGGGCTCTAGAGCGCAGGCTCAGTAGTTGTGGCGCACGGGCTTAGTTGCTGCGTGGCATGTGGGATCTTCCCGGACCAGGGCTCGAACCCGTGTCCCCTGCATTGGCAGGCGGATTCTTAACCACTGCGCCACCAGGGAAGCCTGATTCATCCTATTTTTAAAATGAGAAACCCGAAGCTCAGAGAGGTTAAGTAACTTGCCGGGGATGGGATGAACGGCTTATTAGTTAGAGCCACACCCAGCCTGGGAGATGCTGGGGGCCTGAGTTGGCCTCTCCCGAGCCCTCACTGGGCCTGAGGAGGCCTCAGTGTGCTGAGATTAGGAAATCACACCATCTTCCTGTCCGCCGCCTTCCTCACCACAGTGAGATATGCCCTTCCACGCATCTCTGCGTTTTGCTTTTTGCCACCATCCCCCCATTCCAGCTGACCCTTCTTTCCTGGTAGCCTCTCATCTCACTTACTAGATAATGTTAGCACCCAACTGTTGGCACCCAAGGATTCGGTATTCGGCAGAGCCTGAAGGACAACTAAAAAAAGCCCCATGTTGTCCATTTTCTCTGAAAGGCCTGGGTTTGTGGGTTTCTGAGACCCAGTCTTAATTGCAGGGACCTTCTTCTCCCCTATTCAGGCTCTGCCATTTTGAGGAGGGAGCTGTCTGACTCATATCTAGGGCTTGGCCATTTTCAGCTTCTTGTCTGGAGCTTCCTTGGGCACCAGACAGAGAGCTTCTGAGCTGACAATTTCCCGGAGGCCCCAGCATATTCCGGCCTCTTCACACATGTGAATATACAGTTAGAAATCCATTTACATGAATAAATGAACTATTCAAGAGATGAAAAACATTTTTTTTCCATTTAAAATAGGAGAAAGAGAATCCCCTGAACTTTGCAACTTCATGATATCCTATACTTTGTGTCATCGGCCTCCACTGGAAACGAGGAAAGCTCTGAAAAGAGAGGAGAATAAAAGCATTCTCGATGAAAATAGTTGAACAGGCACTGGCAATGAGAAAAATTCATATGCTATAATTATAGATATTTGTTTGTTTTAAATCCTGGCACTCAATATGTGAGCCCGGTTTAATAATAAAATACTAGAATTATGCATGCAAGTGCAAATTTGGTATGATGTCAGTCAATTCCAAACACTATTTACAGACTGGAATCACTATAGTGCATTAATATAATGAAGACGGCAGTGTAGCCTCTTTCAGTATAATATCGTTAAAACATCACCGTAGGATGGCGGCTGTAGCTCTTCTCAAGTGTTTAAGCTTATCTCAAGCCATCCTAACATCCTTTGAGCTTTGTTTCTGAGATAATGTGGCTTGGGTTTTGCTATTAGCAATGTGTATGGTAATTCCAGAGAGAGAGGAGAGAGGGAGGGGGATGAGGGGGTGGAGGAAGAAAGAGAGAGAAGGAGAGAGGGAATCAATCCCTGAAAGGAAGATCCTCTGGCCACGGTTTTCTATAAACATGCTTCTGTCACTGCAAAGATCGCACTGCTTTGACCTTTGATTGATTACACATCTGTTGCCTCACTAGGTGGGGAGTTCATTGAGAGCAGGGGCCCTTGTTTATTTATCCTGGAAATAGCAGGCAATGTGGCATAGTGATTAAAAGCAGTGGCTCTGGAGCCAGGCAGCCTAGTTTCAAATCTCATTCCACCAACATGTGAGCTTGGTGGCTTTGCATAGGTAATTCACTTCTTTATGCCTCAGTGGCCTGACTCCTAGAGTGGTTATGAGGATTAAATAAGTAGAACCCTAGAAAGATGCCTGGCACATCGAAAATGCTCATTGAATGTCAGCTGTTATCCTCATCTCTACACCCCTAGTTCCCTGAACGGTGACTGTTGTAGAGTCAATGACGAATCAGTGTGTGAAGAGTGGAAGGACGGATCGGTGAATAAACAGCACAGCTATAATCTGCAGCACGCATTGCTTATTTGCATCTATAGCATTCTTTGTATTTCACTGGCTCTGCCAGAATCCAGGCCTCTTCTTTGTTGGAACTTGAGGCCGCCCGGAGATGACTGGACTTGGTTCAGACAGCTATCGGGAGAGACAAAGAGGTTTGCGAATCAGGGACTGAAGTTGAGCCTTTGAGAATGTGCAAAACTGAGAATTGTTGCAGAAGTCATTATTAACTCACACATTTAACAGGATGTTTGCCTTTCAACAAAGGGTGACTAATTAACGTAACAGTTGATTATGTAGCTCCCTTAATTTGTTACTGGTTTTCAAATACCAAAGTAATTACATCAATACGGGAGAACAGTTGTTAGAAAGTCAATGTACAAAAGAGACTGAAGGAGGGTTGACTGTTGATTCTCTTTGGACACAGCCTTGTGTTGGGTCTGACTTGGTAGCAATTTACCAGGTCCCGAGCAGAAGTCAGACCCTGTGCCCTGGCAAGGGTGAGACTAATAGAGTCTGGCATGGTGAGTACATATGGAAGGGCTGTGGAGTCAGGCTGCCTGGGTTCAAATCCTGCCTCTGCTGTGGACCAACAGTGTCTCTAGCGCCCACCTCTGGAAATGGTGCTACTAATAGTATCTCCCTCATGGGGAAGTCGGAAGGATTAAGGTGCTTAAACAGTATCTGGCTTATAAGAGCTAAAAATTATTTGATGTTATTATTTATGATCTACCTTCTGCTTTTCTCTCCAGCCTTCTCCCCCATGGATCTTATTTCTCACTCCCGCCCCCAATGAGCCATACCTACTCATACTGCTCCCTGGGACTCCCTGCTTCAGTCTTCTGTCCCCTCCACACTCATCCTCACTGCTCCTCCAGTTTGGAAAGCTCCTATTTAACCTGCAATTCTTCTCTTAAAATTTTTTCAATTTTTTATTGAAGTATAGTTGATTTGCAATATTGTGTTAGTTTCAGGTATACAGCAAAGTGACTTGGAGATGTAGATATATAGATATATGAATTCTTTTTTTATTCTTTTCCATTATAGGTTATTACAAGATATTGAATATAGTTCCCTGCACTATGCAATAAATCCTTGTTGTTTATCTATTTTATTTTATTTTTTTATATTTTAATTAATTAATTAATTTATTTATTTATTTTTATGGCTGTGATGGGTCTTCGTTTCTGCGCGAGGGCTTTCTCTAGTTGCGGGAAGCGGGGGCCACTCTTCATCGCGGTGCGCGGGCCTCTCACTATCGCGGCCTCTCTTGCTGCGGAGCACAGGCTCCAGACGCGCAGGCTCAGTAGTTGTGGCTCACGGGCCTAGTTGCTCCGCGGCATGTGGGATCTTCCCAGACCAGGGCTCGAACCCGTGTCCCCTGCATTGGCAGGCAGATTCTCAACCACTGCGCCACCAGGGTATGATACTGTGTATCTGCTAATCCCATAATCCTAATTTATCCCTCCCCTCCCTTACCCTTTGGTAACCATAAGTTTGTTTTCTGTGTCTATATGTCTGTTTCTATTTTGTAAATAAGTTCATTTGTATTATTTTTTTAGATTCCACATATAAGTGGTATCATAGAATATTTGTCTTTATCTGACTTCACTTAGTATGATCATTTCTAGGTCTATCTATGTTGCTGCAAATGGCATTATTTCATTCTTTTTTATGGCTGAGTAATATTCCATTGTCTCTGTGTGTGTGTGTGTGTGTGTGTGTGTGTGTGTGTGTGTGTGTATGTGTGTATCACATCTTCTTTATCCATTCATCTGAACAATTAGGTTGCTTCCGTGTCTTGGCTATTGTAAATAGTGCTGCTATGAACATTGGGGTGCATGTATCTTTTTGAATTAGTGTTTTCTCTGAATATATACCCAGGAGTGGGATTGCTGGATCATATGCTACCTATTTTTAGTTTTTTAAGGAATTTCCATCCTGTTCTCCATAGTGGCTGCACCAATTTACATTCCCACCAATAGTGTAGGAGGGATCCCTTTTCTCCATACCCTCTCCAGCATTTATTATTTGTAGACTTTCTGATGATGGCCGTTCTGACTGGTGTGAGGTGATACCTCATTATAGTTTTGATTTGCATTTCTCTGATAATTAATGATGTTGAGCATCTTTTCATGTTGGTCATCTGTGTGTCTTCTTTGGAGAAATGTCTATTTAGGTATTCTGCCCAGTTTTTGATTGGGTTGTTTGGTTTTATTTTGATATTGAGCTGTATGAGCTGTTTGTATATTTTGGAAATTAAGCCCCTGTTGGTCGCATCATTTGTAAGTATTTTCTGCCACTCAGTAGGTGGTCTTTTCATTTTGTCAGTGGTTGCTTTTGCTCTGAAAAAGCTTTCAAGTTTAATTAGAACCCAGTTGTTTATTTTTGCTTTTCTTTCCTTTGCATTAGGAAACATATCCCAAAAAATATTGCTATGATTTGTGTCAAAGAGTGTTCCACCTGTGTTTTCTTTTAGGAGTTTTATGGTTTCAGGTCTTACATTTACATCTGTAATCCATTTTAAGTTTATTTTGCTTTGGGAGACTGACATAAGAAAATATTGCTACAATTTATGTCAGAGAATATTTTGCCTGTGTTCTCTTCTAAGCGTTTTATTGTGTCATGTCTTATATTTAAGTCTTTAAGCCATTTTGAGTTTATTTTTGTGTATGGTATGAGGGTGTGTTCTAACTTCATTGATTTACATGCAGCTGTCTAGCTTTCCAACACCACTTGCTGAAGAGACTGTCTTTTCTCCATTGTATATTCTTGCCCCCTTTGTCAAAGGTTAGTTGACTGTAAGTGTGTGAGTTTATTTCTGAGCTCTCTCTTCTGTTCTACTGAGCTATATATCTGTTTTTGTGCCAATACCACACTGTTTTGATTACTGTAGCTTTGTAGTATTGTCTGAAATCTGGAAGGGTTATGCCTCCAGCTTTGTTCTTTTTCCTCAGGATTGATTGCTTTGGCAATTCTGGGTCTGTTATGGTTCCACATAAATTTTAGGATTATTTGTTCTAGTTCTGTGAAAAATGTCATGGGTAATTTGATAGGGATCACATTAAATCTGTAGATTGCTTTGGGTTGTATGACCATTTTAACTATAATAATTGTTCCAATCCAAGAGCATGGGATATCTTTCCATTTCTTTGAATCATCTTCGATTTCCTTTATCAATGTTTTGTAGTTCTCAGTGTATAAGTCTTTCACCTCCTTGGTTAGGTTTATTCCTAGTTACTTTTTTTATTTTTTTGATGTGATTTTAAACGGGATTGTTTTTTACTTTCTCTTCTGTTATTTCATTGTTAGTGTAAAGAAATGCAACAGATTTCTGTATATTACTCTCGTATCCTGATACCTTGCTGAATTCATTTATTAGTTCTAATGTTTTTTGTGTGGAGTCTTTAGGGTATTCTATATAGAGTATCATGTCATCTGCATATAAAGACAATGTTACCTCTTCCCTTTCCAATTTGGATCCTTTTATTTCTTTTTCTTGTCTGATTGCTGTGGCTAGGACTTCCAGTACTATGTTGAATAAAAGTGGTGCGATTGGTCATCCTGTCTTGTTCCAGAATTTAGCAGGAAGGCTTTCAGCTTTTCACTGGTTAGCATTATGTTGGCTGTGGGTTTGTCATGAATGGCTTTTATGATATTCAGATATGTTCCCTCTATACCCACTTTGGCAAGAGTTTTTATCATGACTGGATGTTGAGTTATATCAAATGCTTTTTCTGCATCTATTGAGATGATCATGTGGTTTTTGTCTTTTTTGTTGATATGGTGTATCACATTTATTGATTTGCATATGTTGAACCATCCTTGTGACCTGGGGATGAATCCAACTTGATAGTGGTGTATGATCCTTTTTATGTGTTGGCGGATTTAGTTTGCTAATATTTTGTTGAGGATTTTTGCATCTATATTCATCAAAGACATTGGCATGTGATTTTCTTTCTTTTTTTTTTCTTTGTAATGTCTTTGGTTTTAATATCAGGGTGATGGTGGCTTCGTAGAATGACTTTAGCAGTGTTCCCTCATCTTTAATCTTTTAGAAGAGTGTGAGAAGGATCAGTATATGTTCTTCATTGTATGTTTAGTAGAATTCCCCAGTGACGCCATCCAGTCCTGGACTTTTGTTTGCATAACCTGCAATTCTTAATCTAACTAATTCTTCTTCCTTGAAGCACCCCTGCTTCTGCCAGGCAGAATTGGGCACTCTTTTCCCTCTGCCACTTTATATCTTGGATATATTATATTTCAGTGATTTTAAGATATTTTTTCTCTCCCATTTTAACATTTCTGCAATAAGGATTTGGCTTACCGTCTGTAGCATCTTGGAGTCAGTGCAACATAGTGTTTGCATTGTAGTTTGTTCTGTGTCTAGTATCATTATTTGTGTGTCTGAGCTACCTGAGGATAGAGACTGTGATGTATTATCTTTGTATTCCCTAGTGCCTAGACAAAGCACTCAGCCAGTGCTGTTAAACAAATAGGAGAATAAATGGACAAACAATATAGCTAGGTGTCTGATTCTGTTGGGTAGCACAATCTTTTTGGATATATGCTAACATCTGAAAAATAACAATAATAGCAGCTGTGTAGCACTTGCTGTATGCCAGGCACTATTTGAAGCCCTTAACATATATAAGCTATTTACTCACTTCATCTTCACGATAACCTGATGAGGTAGATTTTATTTTTATCTTCATTTCACAGATGAGGAAACAGGTTCAGAGAGGTTACACAATGTAGTGGAGCAAAAATTGCTACCCCAAGATGTCTCTTTGGCATGTGAATTATTTCGAGCTAAAAACAATCAGTGTTCAAGAGAGTCGGGAAGAAACTTTGAGCTTCCCCCTAACTGCCTAAAAAAATTTCGATGGAGGAGCTATTCCCAGAACAGAGCTATCACCAGAGACACCTGCAAAGAATATGAGCGGGGAGGGGCCTCAAGAGCAGTGTCCACTCTGTTTCCCGTCATCTCTGCATGGCCCAGAAAACATTTATTTACCAAACATTTGCCTTTCCACCAACTCCATGTGAATTGTCTTCCTCTCATTTGAAGTCTCAAGCCAGTACCCTCAACATCCACTTTTTAGCTGAAGATGGTATTTAAGGTGACAGCTTCAGCTATTTTGGCAAGTTACTCAGTTTTCCTGGCTCTTTCCCATGTAAACATGTTATTAGACTTTTGTTTGATTTTTTTCTCCTGTTAATCTGTCTCGTAGCAATTTAATTCTCAGACCAGCCAGAAGAACCTAGAAGGGTAGAGGAAATTTCTTCCTCCCCATCAGTAGCATGCCCAAGATCCTATAGCTTAGTGATGATGGAGCTGGGATTTGAACCCAAGTGCTTTGGCTCCAGAGCCTGCAGATCTCAAATAATATGATCCCCAGGGCTGTCAACAGTAGATATATTTAGTATTTATATAATCCTAATAATTTCCCCAATTGTTGTTGATGATTATTTTGGTTTCTCTAAGTGGGGCCCCATGATTGCTCATAGTCTGGTAGAACATCAATCCTTAAGTTGTAATCCTCCATTTTTCTTATCACATCTTTAAACAAGGAACAAGCCATAATTTATTCATGATAAATCAGAGACATTTATATAATGCAGTTTGTATTTTTTTTTCCACTGTGGCTTATAAAATGTTTTCATAGGATGTTAGAGGTCAAAGGGATAGTAGAAAGAATCAGTTCAGCAGTTTACTTCCTCTGTCCTCCAGATACACTGGGCTCTAGTTAAATGATTATGGGTTCCGAGAGTGTTTTCAGACAAACTTGAGTTCAAATTCCAGTTGATTTCTTATGATTTGTGTGACCTTGGTCAAGAATCTTAATCCCTATGAGCCTCAGTTCCCTCAGTTTTAAAACTGGAGTTATAATATTATTTGCATGGGTGTTGTGAGGATTAGATATTATATAAATAAAGGACCAACCACAGTGGCACCAAGTAGACAGTAAATAAATGTGAGCTATTATTTCAAAAAGAGAGAAGCTATATTTACCTTTAATAAAGTTGTAAACTATAATCAGAATGGAATTTTTACCTGGCTTTGATTGGAGTTATATTAACTCCATGAAGTCACCTTCTACAACTTATTCAAGAAAAATAAAGCTCCAATTGGTAGTTAACCATGTTTTTGATAAATAAATAAAAATTAAACAATGATGTACTAATACTTAAAGCAGTTTGGGTGACATGTCCCAAAACCTGGAGTGCATGGACGCCTTAGTGCTTAGCATGACTTTTAGGAGTTATGTGATCCTCAGGTGTGGAAGAGATTTGCTCCCCATCTCATAGCCGTGGCTGCTCCACATTTCCAGCCCCTGCAGTTAGGATCCACATGACTAAATCTGGCTATGAACTGAAGTGACATACATCACTTCTAGGCCCCGCTCATAAGCATCAGATGCTCCTCCTTCTCCTACCTTGACAACCATAAGGCCATAGGGTATGATTTGGAAGCATCCATCAACCTGGGCTCAGTGTGACTCTGTAATCAGAGCCCCTGCCAACCCAGGTTGGACATGTAGCTTGAATCAAAGATGAACCTTAGTTGTAACAAGCCATTGAGATTTCATGGTTAACCTAGCATATGTTTAATATATTAAACCATAGGCCTTCGAGGGTGCAGTATTTCAGGCAGTGCTTATAAATTTTAATTTTTACAACTGAAAAAAAAATCATTCTTTTTTTAATTTCCTTTATTAATGTATCCATCCATTCATCCATCAGCCTATTTATTCAACAGACATTTTCCTACCACCTATTCATTGCTAGATTCTAGTCTGGGTACTGAGGATATAATAATTAAAAGTCTCCATCATCCCTACCTTCTTGGGGCCAGGATCTAGCTGGAGAAACAGACAAGAAAAATCTAGAATTATAATACAATATGGTAAGGGCTGATAGACAAGGGGAGTGTTATGGGAGCCCAGAAAGAGGGACACCAATCCTAGCTTCAGGGGAAGTTGAACAGGGCCTTGGTGGATGAGTAGGAGTTTTATTTGTTCTATGAATGTTTATCGATCAGTTACTCTATGCCAGGTTCTAGGCACTGTGGATATAGTGGTAAGCAAGACAGGCAAGACAATATATAAAGACATAAATAAGTGAACAAACTAATTTCAGAGTAATATTATGAAGCCCACAAAAAAGGGTGACATGGTAGGGTTGAACTGAAGGGGGCAACTTTAACTGGGGTGATCAGGGAGGCTCCCGTGAGGAGGTGATCTATGAACTGAGTTTACCAGGGCCCATGGACTTCAAGGCCCTGGGGAGACGTGAAAAATGCAGCTCTCAGGGTAGACAGGGGTGTGGAGCAGAAACTTACAGGCTTAATGCTATGTCAGATATTGCTGGGACACTTCAATTTTCTTTTGCTTGATGTTTTCTTTAATTTCCTTTGCTTGAAATAGGGAGTTTAAGTTTATCTCCTGCAGTGGAGGTATCCATTATTGGACTTGTGTGCGTTTATTTTAGGCATCTCAGAAAGCAGTACTCTGAGAAGAGCCAGGAGAGAATGTGCAGTAAGCTTTTAAGCAAAGAAGTTGAAGTAGGCTGTTGGTGTGCTTTGTGGATTTGGAAATCCCACAGGCTCTGCAGTTAGAAAGGCCTGGGTGTGAAGCCCAGCTCCACTGCCTATCCAGCTGGCTGATCTTGGGCAAAGGATGACCTCTCTTCGCTTCAGTTTCCTCATCAATTAACTGGAGACAATAATAACATCTCTCCCATAGGCTGGTTATGAGGCTGAAATAAGACAGCGCCTAAAAGTTCTTAGCATGGCAAGTGGCAAGAAGAAAACACTCAGTCAATAGTATCAGCTGTGATTGGTATGATTACTATCATTCTCATCTTTATCTTTATTGTCATCATCGCCACCATATTTATTGTGTTAGGAGGCATTATTCCTCCCTGTCTTTGCAGTGATTTTTTATGAGGGCTTTGCTTTCATTTATTTCACAAATTACATTAGACTCCTATCCCTGGTATATCAAGTCCCAAATTCTCCTCCTGGCAACTGAGGCCCTCTTTTATTTGTTTTTGACCGGAGTAGTTCCACCTCACCTCCCACTGTTATTAACCCTACTCTCATTACTCACATCCCAGGGTTTTCTCCTCCTAATCGACCTCCATACTTTTATTCAAGCAGGTTTCCACCCAGCTTTGAATGTCCTCTTTCTTGACTGTAATAAAATATGCTGAGACTCTGCTCTGTGCCAGCCATCAGGGTGGATACTTTACATATATGATCTCATTTATCCTCACCTCTAAAATGCAACTGAGACTAGGAGAGAGAAATTTCCTGCCAAATCCAGGCTGCTGGGAAATAATGGACGAACATTGGTGATAACTATACACTTGCAAGACAGGACTGGGGAGTTACTTCCTCCATCTCTCTGGTCCAGGGTAAGGTATCCCCAGCCTCAGGGGCCTTAGTCCATGTTGTTCAAAGTAGGAAGACAGAACCAAGGGCAGGCAAACCAAGGCCAGACGGACAAACCAGCAAGGCTCTCTAAAGAGACCAAGACTCTTGCCTCAGTGAGTCCCACTCACTCTGAAGAGTCATTGGAGGTTAATGCTGAATTTTCTCAGCTCTAGATGGAATCCTGTCCTGTGTCCTTGCCTTGCTGAAACATTCAGGGTAAACTCAGTGCATGGGTACAAGAGTTTCCTTAGAGCCAACCTAGTCAGCTGAGCCTGAGGGAGAGTGAATTTTAGTATATGGAGAAATTATAGGTCAGTCTTGGAAAGCTGTAGCCAAAGAAGGGCTTTGAACAGGAAGCCACTAATCAGTGAAGATCGAGGAAAATCAAGTAGGTAAGATGAAGAGCACGAATAATGCAGGGCACTTGGTGAAGGCATTAAGGCTGTCAACAGTGTCAGCCAGGGTGGTTGGAAGGTACTTTTCTGTGGTATAGAAGGAGGGCAGGACTACTTTCCCAGAAACTAAATCCACCACGCTCTGTCTCCTGACTTACACCCAGCCTGGCTTTGTGGGAATTTGCATCCAGTGATCCTGGTGTGATATGGGCACAAAAGACAGGATTGCACACAGGCAGCGATGAGGTCCTTCAGGACCTGATCAAGGAGAGCTACCCACAGGAGACACTCTGTGATACCAGTTTCCTAATAATTCTAGGAGACATATCAAATTGATCAAAATGAAATCCTGCCCATCCTAAAGAAGTGAATATGTAATGGAAATCTAGGATGGGACTGGCCGATTCCAGCAGGACTGCATCCAAAATCCCCCCTTCTCCTCCTACGTATAACCCCTCTGACCTCAGGTCCTCTGACCTTTGTAGACAGGCAGCTGAGAAGGTACATCTAAAAAACAAATCTCCATGTATGTAGGTGAAAGGAACAAAGAGATTTGGATTTTGCTGCTAGAATTGCTCAGACTCATGAGGAAGGGAGGATGCTGTAAAGGTTTGCAAGCTGAAGTTGGGCTCTGTCCCTCCTTTGAAAGTAGCTGCTGAAAGTAGAAGAGACACAGACAGCCAAAGCTGCCCTGCTGTGTGCCTGCCTGAGAGCAGGGACTCCATAAATATTACTGAAGGGGTGAAAAAGTAATGAACAAGTGAAAGAAACTATACTCAAATGGAAAAAAAAGGAAAAATAAAAGTTTTGAAGATGTCATCTAGATTCTTAGCAGTTGAGTCCACCTGACATTCTGAGCCCTCTCCTAGGTTCTTATAGAAATCATCTCATTTAACTCACAAGTTTATGATGTGAAGTTTATTAGTCCCCATTTTACAGATCAAGAAACTGAGTCACCCAGAAGCGAAATTATTGCCTAAGGTCATACTGGTTATTGGAAGACTGGGATTCACTCACCACCGTCCATTGATTGGATGCTTGTTATGAGCCTGATAATGTGTTTTATATGCAATATCCATTTTATTTCTCATAGTCACCCTGCAAGGAAGGTGTTTTACTATCCCCATTTTGTTGATGAGAAACTAAGGCCAGGTCACCCACTGTAAGTTAGATATGGAGAGATTGCTCCATTGCTGGCACAAAATGATTTCAAGGCCTGGATCCCAGGCATGAGTCTGGAATTAGGTCCACTGAGCATTGGATGTATGTTGTTTCTGTGCTAAGAAGCCTCAGAGCCAACAAGGGACAACACCTTTTGAGCAGTGCGAGGTGCCCAGACTCTGAATCTTGGGCACGCCGCCATGATGCAAAGAGGGAGGCGATGGGGATCCACCTACCTCTCCCTGAACCTCTGTCTCGCTTATGTCATCTGTGCTGCTTACCAGCTCTGGAATCAGCCAGAGAAAGAACAGCCTGGACACAGCCATGCACTGGCAGAGTGGCTATGAGCGCCTAGCTCTGTCTGGCTCTTTGCATGATCTCCTCACACCTTGTACCTGTTTTTCCTCTCCTTCTGGGAGTGACATGAGTGAAGCCCCCTCCACTCCCTCTCAGTCATTCGTCACTCCTTTCCTGAACCAGAAACGGACTACTTCATTTTGTGTCTGGGAAAGGGAAGCCTCGGAGGGATTTTTTTTTAATTTAAGGTTAGGAAACTAAGTTGTATGGTTTCTAAATGCTTGTCTTTAGTCTCAGAATGCAGGTACTTAGGGCTTACCCCACCCCTATACGGGTCAAAGGCATCTCCCACGGGATCCCCATTAGTCACCCTGTACTTCCCCCTCAGGGCACCTGGCACAGCTCATTGCTCTTACTCGTGCACGGCTTCCCACTAGACCTTGAACTCAGGAGGAGCAGGGGCAGTGTCTGTTTCCGCATTGTGTCCCTAGCTTCCAGGGCAGTGCTTGAAACCTAGCAATTACTCAATGAATAATTCTGTTGAATGAACAAAGTCATATATACAGTGGTGATGACTCATGTGCCCCTGAGAGTGTGTCCTTACAATGGTGTGGTACCCTCCAGGAGGTATACTTCCTTATTCTAGGCCAGGATAGAGAGATGCAGCCCAGTTCCTTTTCTGCATCTAATCCCATGTTTCAGAAAGAGAAGAATGCCAGTGAGAGTCTTCATTGATACATCCGGAAGAGTCAGACAGGCCTCGGTTCAAATCCTAACTCTTTCACTTCATAACTGGGGAGTGTTGGGCCACTTACAGGATGCTCTCAACTGGGGGAGGACTTCCCACCATAAGAGCAGGTACATATTCAAAAAGAAACAAGAAGACAAGAATCAAAGCAAATAAAAACCTAATACTTCTATAATGTTCACTAGATGCAAGACACTATTTTGAGTGTATTGAATATTATACCCTACTTAATCATCACAACTCCTTGAGGTGTAGGAACCATCCTGAGGCTCATTTTATAGATGAGCAAACTCAGACACAGAGGGCATACATGTTTACCCAAGGTCACACAGCTACTAAGTGGCAGAGCCAAGATTTGAACCCGGCAGCCTTGTCCCAGTGCCCATATTCCTAACCTCTGCACTTACTGTTTCTATCAAGATGATACAGAAGGAGCTTGGATGTAGGATTCAGAAGGTCTTCAAGGGTGACCTGCTTCAGATCTGCTGCTTCCTAAATGTGACTTGGGGCAGATTACTTAACCTCTCTGGGCTATGTAATGTCCTCATTATGTCATGAGGGTAATGAAACAAGATAATGAATGGGATAATACATTAGGTGGAGCTTTAAAAGCTATAAAGCTCTTAGCCCTTCTAAGTATGAAGTAGATATTAACTGTTAGATGTCAAAGAACTTTGAATGATAAAATGAGGTGCTTGTCTTATATGCTTTGGATCTGCAAAAACAATGGGGACTTTTTTTTTTCAAAACAGGGCAGAATGGAGGTGGGGAGGGAGGGAGGGTGGGTGAATGGATGGATGGATGGATGGATGGATGGATGGATGGACGGAGAGAGAGTTTATCAGTTTGTTAGAGGACATACTTCAAGTAGAGGACACTTAACAAAGGAAATGTGTAAGAAGCAGCATATTATCATGGTCTTGGATTTGGGGATTAGACAGTTGGAGCGGGGTGGGTGTCCAATCCCAGGACTTCCACCTTCTAGCTGTTTGAACCTAAGCCTGCGACTTCACCTCTCTGAGCCTGAGTGTCCTTCTCTGTCAAATAAGTGATAATAAAACCTTCCTCATTGGCTTGTCGTGAGAATTAAATTTGATCCTATAAGAAAAGCGTCAGGCTGGTAGGAGGTGCTCCAAAACATACCCTCGTTTCCCACTGGCTGAGCCCCTTGCTACTTCCTCTCATATCCACCTGATGCGAAATTTCTAGATGCCTACTTTTTGGAATTAATTTCCTAAAGTGGGGAGAGGGCATTCAGGATAAACGCTCCGTATTTTCATTCCTTTGCTTACCTGCTGCAGGTGCAACTGGTGGGGGAACCATTCCCTTCAGCAGCGGTCTTTGTTCTGTGGCAATTAAAGGCGTCTCGCTAATCCTTCTGCTTCCCAGATGTTTTCGGAGCTATATTTTTAGCTCATCTCTTTTATATGCCTCACTCGAAAGACATCTTATTATTCATTTCAAAACTTGACAACTCCTATCACTTTGTCCCCTCATTCTATTCTGATACACAAAGGAAGAACGAAATGGAGCAGTCTCAAGCCAAGTTTTGCTTTTGCTCAGTTGAGACCAGAGGTGTTAAGGGTTTCTTCTGGCCGCCTCTGCTCTGGACCCACTCTGGGAGTCAGCTGGGTGTCACAGGCGCTCATTCCCATCCTCATCTGCCTCGTGTTAGAAGATATGCAATTATATGCTGCGTGTAGGTGCACTCAAGGGTCCCGCCCATGCTCCTGTGCAGACACAAGCCAGGGGTGGCCTCGCACTTCTGGGACCAGGCTGAAAAGCATGTAGGAGTGAATAACAGAGCAAGGATGAGCATTTCAACCTTGAGTCATTTACTCAACAAATACTTATTAAGCATTGACTGTGCACCGGGATTTGTGCTAGGCGAGGGCGTATATTTTGCATAAACAGAGACGATATTCCCTCACGGGATACGCTTTGAATGACTTTGAAGTAACAGTGGCAGATTTATTAAGCCCTTATGGTGCTCTGGGCTCAACATGCCTGCGTGTGTGTGTGTGTGATTCATACAGTTCTCATAACAAGTCTGAGAGGTGGAGATGGTTATACCCAGGATCCAGGTGAAAAAGCCAGGTCACAGAAAGGGTTAGTGCCTAGCCCGGGGGTTACAGCTCGTGAATAGAAAGGCCCTGTCTTGATCTCTGGCTCCAGAGCCTGGACTCTTAACTACTTAGTTATACCCTCCCTGTTCTCCACCCAGAATGCCTCCCGCTCCAGGGCCATAATAAACGAGGTTGTGGCTAACGCACTTAGCCCAGGGCCTGGGCTTTGCACTGCAGGTGGAGATTGTCATCGCCTGTATGGCGTCAAAGAGAAACACAGCTGGATGTGACAGTAGTGAAAACAGATTTTATTCAGGAACTCCTGACAGTAGGGGAAAGAACTGAGCTTCTTTCCAATTTGTGCAGAGGTGCCTAGGGTTTCAAGGGGCGAATGAGGGAATGGCGGGGATGATGAGTGGGGACTGTATAGAGTCAGGGAGTAAAACGTTACAAAAAACAGGAAATGGGGGTTAGCTCATGTGAAATTCATGTGGGTTTGATAACCGGCGCTTATCCAAGCTTGGGCTCCAGCCTCCCACAGAGACTGGGAGACCAGTCCTATCTCCAGGTGTTGGCTGGGACAAACAATAAATTCTTTTGGAAGCCTTGAGTTATCTTAGGCAGGGACTTGGAGGGGTGCACGGGCCATTAGGGATGTGGCCTTGAGCTGTCAGAAACGATGTAAGTGTTTTGTTCAAGTCTATTGGCCAAGGTTGAGGTCTAGTCAAGCAGAGGACTCAGAGGAGCGTGGCTAGAGTTTGGGCAAGGAGTCTTTGTCACTAGTTCATTCTACTTGCCATTGCTGGTCTACGGGATCCTCGCGCCAGTTCTGCTCTGGGCAAGTCGCTGCTGTTCTTGTTCTCATGCAGATTCACGAATGGACAGCCAGACAGGTTACACGTAGGTGCACAGATAACAGGTGATTGCAAGTCAGAGGAGCAAGTGTTTTGAGCACAGGGGCAGCAGCCAAGAGGTTCAGGGAGCACAGAGGCGGGTAGCTAACCCAGCTGGGGACGGGAACCCGTCAGGAGTCCCGGCACTAGTTCTTCCGTGGCTCAGCCCTGGGATCGCAGTAGAATCCTCAAAGCGACATGACAGGCCTCCACATTTTGGCCCCGCCGGCCTCTGTCTCCTTCGGATGACACTGGGAGGTTGCTCTGGGAAGAGTGCACAGAAGGGCCAGGCAGATGACCTCATACCCACAGCCCCTGACCCCTCAACCCCAGAGCCCCTTAGAATTCCCTGAAGCCACCTATTCGGCTCTGGTGTTTGCACATGCTGTTCCCCTCTCCTGCCTTATCTTTTGCTAGCCAGCTCTATTGCCTCCTTTTCCTGGCAGCCTGCCCCGTGGGGTTTACTGCCCCTACTGGTAGGTCTCGGCATCTGCAGACCTCGGCGTCGCTAAGAATGTGCCACACCTGCTTGCGATTGTCTGGGCCCCGGCTGTGCCCTTCAGACCGCGTGCTTGGGGAGGGCAGGGGCTGCCTCTGGCCACGTGCCTTTCACGTGCCCTGTGCCGCCACAGCAGCTACCTCGCAGCAGGCCTTCAGCCGCTGTCTGTGACGTGAGAATCCAGGCTGTTCAGCTCTTGCCCAGTGTGCTTCCTGGCCCTCCCAGATGCCCCATCACTTACATCCGCCAGCATCTCCCAAATGGGCACCCCGAGGCCTGGTACAGTCTGCAACTTCCCCAAGGTCAAAGGAAATGGTGGAACTTAGGAATGTTCCAGACCCATCTGACCCCGGCACACAGACCGTGCTTATGCATGGACTTCACCAGGAGGCAACACAGAGCCTCATGCTGTGAGGTTGGGAGCATATCCAGTTGTCTCCAGAAACCACCAGTGCAGCCAGTGAAACACAGCGGCACCCCGCCGTCATCACTGCCGCTACCAGCACCACCATCCAGGTTTTTTTGTAAGACAGAACCCCTGTCATCTGTGGATCGTGGATTGTGGGCGGGGAGCAGGGGTGGATGAAGGTAGGATCCATCTTCGGCTCACAGACATTTTTGCCAGACTGTCCCCAGATCAGAGAGTCTTATGCTTTTACAGCCCAGGGCAGAAGCCCAGTCTGCAGTCTGGCCAGGGCCCTCGGGGCCTCCTCTCCAGCAGGACAGGCGGTTCACCTGTAACCATCTGTCACCTGTGAGCCTCCTTCCCGGATGCTTCGGCTGTGCATCCCCTTGGCTCCCATCCTGATGGCCCCCAGCAGGGAGGGGCTGCTCAGCTCCCTGTCCTTCTCCAGCCAGAGGATGGACTCCCTTTGCAGCCTGCTGAAAGGGTCAACTGCACTCAG
Organism: Eubalaena glacialis; assembly: GCF_028564815.1. Taxonomy (NCBI): domain Eukaryota; kingdom Metazoa; phylum Chordata; class Mammalia; order Artiodactyla; family Balaenidae; genus Eubalaena; species Eubalaena glacialis. The sequence continues at coordinate 146,774,047 of NC_083718.1, forward strand.
GTTAACAGCAGAGTCAAGTAGAAAGCTGCTGACAATTTCAACCACCCCAGTTTTTTAACCTGGCCTTCAAAAGCCTGCATCCCCCGGCCCTGGCCTACCTTCTCACACTGCCACTCTCTGCGAGCATTGTATGGGCTAATCATCCCAAACGGATTGCAGTTCCCTATCTATAACATGCTATTTGATAGCATCACATCTCTTTGGTATCCCTCTGGATGGAACATCTTTTTTTTAATTTTGAATTTAATTTTTATTTTATATTGGAGTATAGTTGATTTACAATGTTGTGTTCATTTCAGGTATACAGCAAAGTGATTCAGTTATACGTATACATATATCCATTCTTTTTCAGATTCTTTTCCCACATGGGTTATTACAGAATATTGAGTAGAGTTCCCTGTGCTATACGGTAGGCCCTTGTTGATTATTTTATATATAGTAGTGTGTAGATGTTCATCCCAAACTCTAAAGACAAATATCATGTGATATCACTTAATACGTGGAATCTGAAAGAAACGATACAAATGAACTTACTTACAAAACAGAAACCGACTCACAGACCTCGAAAACAAACTTATGGTACCGAAGGGGAAAGGGGGCGTGGGGAGGATAAATTAGGGTCCTGGATGGAACATCTTCATCCCTACCAACCCTAGGAGCACCGATTTTTACCTAGTCAACTCCTACTAATCTAGTCTATTCAGGCCTTCATTCCTACCCTGTTCTTACCTTTATTATGGCATGAACGCAACATTCTTTTATTCAGTCAACAAATTGTGACTGAGCCCCTACAAAGTGTCAGCCACTGCCTGCGTTGGGTGCGGGGGATGCAGTGGTGACCAGGACCTGACACGGGGACTGCTTCCCTGGTCTTCACAGACTAATGGGAGATACAGATATTAACCAGGCGGTCATGCCCATGAAGGGATAATTACAGACTGTGGTATGCGTTAGAAAGAAAGGGAATGGGTTTCTTTGAAAACATTAAAGAAAGGCACCGAACGCCCTGTCCCCCCAGAGACTATGAGCTCCCCAGGGGCAAGGATCCTGCCCTTGCATTCCCAGCACAGTGCCTGCCACGGAGTTTCTGGGTCAAGGGAGATGCTCCGTTACTAGAACGGAGTCATGGAAATAAGTCGGAGCTGGGCCAGCAGGTATTTGGGGCAGGAAGCGCGAAGTGACTGAGCCAGGCCTCCGTGCAGCTGTCCTCACTTGAGTACTGCTCCCTCTGAGCCTGGCACAGAGATAGATGGCGGGAGGAGGGGACGAAGGGATAAGAGAGCAAAGAGCTGGGCAGAACCTGCCGATCGCTGCCCTTCAGGAGGCACCCCGACGCGATAAAATGGGCGTGAAGTTTGCTGCCATCACGCCGACTTTTGGCACCAGCTCTGATCTTCACCGCTGACTGAACATTGATTGGGCAAGTTGCTTAACCCCTCTGAGTCTCAGTTTCTCATCTCTAACTGGAAAATGATAGAGCCGAGGGTTAGAATTTCTTAGTTCGTGTCAATTTTGCCCTCTGAAGCCCAAAGGTGAGTTGGAGGAGATGGCTGCAGGATAGCGTTTGGTGTGTTTTCAACGAAAAAGGCAATTTTGTGCTGATTTCTCTTCCTGACAGTTCATGTTCCAAGGCAACAGCCTAACAAATCATGGGGCCAATTAGTGTAAGAGAAACAATTGATCCTGGTACTCAGAGAGCTCAGCCCACCACCTCAGTGGTTTGGTGGTGTTTATTTGGGGAAACGCTGCACAGCACTAAATGGGAAATAATTGGATAGACGCTGTTATAAATTGCACGGCACTGCAGCACGCTCGGCTTCTGATTCAAGTAGCAAGGTCTGGCAGTAATAGGAAAACTAAAGGCTTTGCTATCCTGCCTTGAAAAGCGGAGCAAAGCTGGCAGGGGCCCATCTTGCCCCTCATTTTACAGATAGGAAAATTGAGTCTCAATGAGGGAGCAGAGATGGGGCTAGATACCTAAGATTTTGTTGTTTCACTACTGCATTCTCTCGGCAAACTCCTCAAACAAAGGGATCTGGAGATAAAATAAGGAGGTTGCTGTATTTCTTTCCTGGGGCTGCCATAACGAATTACCACAATGGAGAGGTTTAAATGGAAATTTATTGTCTCGTAAAGGCTAGAAGTCTGAGATCCAAGTTTTGGCAGGATTGACTTCTTCTGACCACTGTGAGAGAGGGTCTGCACCAGGCCCCTCTCCTGGTTTCTGGTGGTTTGTTGGCAGTCTTGGGTGTTCCTTGGCTTTTAGACACATCATCTGGATCTCTGCCTTCGTGTTCACAAAGCATTCAGTCCATGTGTCTGTGTCCACATTTCCCCTTTTCATAAGGACACTAGTCATATTGGATTAGAGGCACACCCTATTCTAGCATGCCATAATTTTAACTAATTACCTCAGTAATGACACTATTTCCAAATAAGGTTGCATTCTGAAGTCCTTAAGTTTTAGGACTATAGTTGACCCTTGAACAACATGGGTCTGAACTGCGTGGGTCCACTTATAAGCAGATTTTTTCAATAAATACATACTACAGTACAATCTATGGTTGGTGAATCCGCAGATGCAGAACTGCAGATACAGAGGGCTGACTGTTACGTTATACATGGATTTTCCTACCACACGGGTAGGGGGGGAAGTCGGGGGTTGGTGCCCCTAATCTACACTTTGTTTAAGGGTCAACTGTATTTCCAAATAAGGTCACATTCTAAAGTCATGAGGTTTGGGACTTCAACCTATGAATTTGGGGAGGCTACAATTCAACATGTAGTGATCACAAACAATTTAGAGAACAGAATCTTTGAACTGGAGAGGAAGAATCATTTATTAAGCATCACTAGGTGCCAGGCAGGGTGCCAGGGTCTTACTTAGTTCTCCCTCCAAAAGAATGAAGTTACAGATGAGGGCACTAAGGTTCAGAGAAGCTAGGTAATTTGCCCAAGTTGACATAAGTAGTATGAATAGATTTGGATTTCAAGTGCTGACCTGTGTCTATCCAAAGTCATGTGTTTCTTCAGCATCCAAGTGTCTTATTAAAACAGATCTTAGAAGCCATATTCACCACTACCACCACCTGCTATCCACCTCAATTTATAAATGAAGACCCCAACCTTCTCACTCCTAATCCAGCATTCTTCCCATTGGCTGCATTTTAGTCACATCACTTTCTTGTAAGTTTCTCTCTGGCATGCAAGACTTCTTTGTGACCAAGGCAGAGGTTAATTTCAAACCGGTTACAACACAAAAAGTAATTTTTCTATTAAATATAATGACCTCCTTTCTGCAGTGACTTGTGGCAAAACCTGCTGTTTCATTTCCATTCATTCACACTCATTTACCTACTTGCTATAATAATTTTACACCAGAAGCTGAAATGTTGAAATCATTGGTTACATTACTAAACACCTACAATGGTTATTAGGATTCTTCATGCAGAAAGAGACAGAAATAAAAACAAGAATTTTAGGAGAATGAGAGTAGAGGCAGTTGAAGTACATTCAAAGCTGTATTCAAGTGCACAAAGGCTGCCTGGGGTCTGCAGCCAGCCATACCTGGCAGCAATCCACAGTCTACCTTATCAGCAATGTGATCTGGGTTGAGTTCTTCAACCTCTCTGTGTCTCACTTACGTCAGTAGTAAAAGGAGGGGAAGTAATATGTAAGGTTGTCAGGTGAGTGAAATAAATGAGGATTACATATGTAGAGTATCTGGCACGATGCCTAGCACATAGTAGCCATTCTCTGGATAGTACCCTTTTAAAAAACATAATGAAAATTAAATCTGAATCCTTATGCATATTTGGAGACTATTCCAAGTTTGGGATATTTTTTTCCCCAGAGTTTCAGAAGTATAAAATTGTTTCCATATTTATTCAACCTGAACTTTTAAAAATGTTGTTGCAAATAGAACCACAACTGGCTGATGTTTATTTATGCTGGCCTTGGGGAAAGCAAGAAGGAACAAAGAAAACTGGCAGCACTATACTGATCTCTTCTGAATGTGCTGAACAACCCGTTGTGTTTTGGACCAGTGGTTGCCTGAGGTGGACTTGATAAAGGCCTTTTGTCTGCAGCCTACTTTCAGTTAAGTCATTGAAGTGTTCAGTGCCTTGGTCTCTCCTGTTCTCAGAGAGAGGAAAAGGGAATGGGAGATAGAGAAAGGAGCGTGCTAAGATTTAATTTTTTTCTTTAACGTATTACCATGAAAATGTTCAAACAAACAGAAAATTTCACCTTTTGCCATATTTGCTTTCTCTGACTCTCTCTTTAGATAGGTTAAGAGATCAATAGATCAATAGATATCTAGATAATAAATAGCTGCATTAGATGTGCTCATCGCTCCTGGGGTTTCATTGCTTCTATTCCCTTTCTGCAAACAGTGCTAATAATATAGTTTTTAAATGATGAGTTCATATTGATAATTCCAATTCAAATTTACAATTATTGGCTTATTTCTTAACTTTTTCATGTAGCTCTCATTTTTCTTTGACTGAAAAGCTTGCTTTCTAATAACAATGTATTTATATATTTTTTTATCCTAACATATACCCAAAGCAATTTCAAAATTGCAATTCCAGTACGAATTACTGCTAACAATAAACCAGGCATAGACTTGAGTGTCAGTGAGATTTGCTGAAATCTCATGTTAGCCTGATATTCCCTGGGCAAGTCACTTCTTTCTGAGCCTGTTTCTTCCTGTCTAAGATAGGGATAATGGTGATCACTGTATTGTTCAGAAATCTTTTGGTTGCAAGTAATAAAAAACTCACTTCAGTCTTAAGCAAGAAAGGAATTCACTGATTATATAACTGAAAACTACAAGGTTAAATTTCTCAGGATAGTGGGATCCAGATTGTTAGATGATGTCATAAAGTTTGAAGCTCTCTCTTTCGACTCTTTTCTCTTTCCTGGTGACCCGATTTCCCAGAAGACTTTCTTACCACCCTCTGGTTATTCCAAGACTGTTATCCTGTGAGTTCTAAGGAAGTCCTGACCTGAGGGAACCATGCTTGGTAATTGAACACTATGGTACATAGTCATTAGATCTTTTTTTTTTTTCTTCAAGAGTAAATCGAAGCCTTTATTAAACATCCCTCCTTCAAACCACCTGCATTTAAACCTATACCCCTCTCCTGACTTTCGAACTGGTAGGGCTGTGCATGTGTCTTTGTCACCTGACGGGTCAGATCCAGTTGGGTTACACAATGCTGAAAAGCCACGCCAGGACACACCACACGGGGTAGACCTCCACGGTTCTGTGCCCCCTCAGGATCTAGGCAGAGGTTGGCAGCACTGGCCCTGGAATCAGAGCTCGAGCACAGGAGGCCAGGAAGCAGAAGTCTGAGCCTCCTTGTTCCAGACCTAGCCGTGCAGAGCAGATAAGCTGCTCTTGGCTACCACTGGGTGAGGGTCACGCATGTGTTTTTTCTTCTCGTCTCTGAAGAAAAGGGTGAGAGATGGAGCAGGCAGTTTTCAGTTGTGTGTGGGTTTGATTTAAGGCTTTGGCTGTGGTCTGTTGATATATTAAAATACTTTCTGGGAACGCCATCTCAGTTGTCTGGGAAAAGATTCAAAGTATTCAGAGCCTACTGTCTACCAGATACCCTGCTAGACACATTAAGTGATCTTCTTCACATTCCCATTGTACAGATGAAGAAACTGAGGCTCAGTGAGGTAAGGTGACTTGCACATGGCGACAAAGCTGAGATCTAAATCCTTCCATCGCACGACATGCCTTTTGGAAATGGGGACAGGACAACACAATATACAAACTACTCTGAGTGTGAAGCAAAAGAGGAGCCCCCTGACTTACACATACACACGTATTGCTGGCTTTTGAGAGGTCAGACTGCATCTTCTTCATTTCAGTATTTCCAGGTGTATCCGAGTACCGAAGGGCTTTTAGGCATGAATGTGAATTGAATGAGAGAGAGGATAGCTAGTCCAGCTCGGCACCAACTGTGATTATGCTGTAGCACATCCTCGGTCATGGGATGTAGAATTTTGATTGAACCCCAGTGTTAGGAAATTAGTGCTTCACACAGAAGCTCGTTTCCTATTGAAGGTGGTTTTTATTTCTCCTGAGCAGAAATCTGCTTCCTTGTCACTTTGGTGATTGCTAATTGATTCAGCACACCTGGTTCCACTTTGCCTGTTAGACAAATTTAAGCCTAAATCATAGGTCTGGAATGCTCTCAGCTAGTACAACTAGTTCATCTCCCTATTTTTAGGCAAGAACTTTACTCACGTGGTTCCAGAGCTGTGTGTTTATAACATATGTTTAGAGAGTTACTAAGAAGAAGCTGCCTTTTATAGCTGTTGTCTTGTTACAAAGTTTCAAAAGAAGTGTTAAGAGCAAAAAAGGACATGAGTATTTACTGAAGCCAACCTCCTTATTTTAACAGCTGAGGAAAGGAAGTGTTACAGAAACAGAAGTAGAGCCAGTAGGGTTGGGGGGAGGGGGTTCGAGGACAGACTTGGACTCAGGATTTTACCGACAGATTCATTCATTCAAATTATTCATTTAAAAATAGGTACTGACGAAGTCATTAGAGACAGAACATAGGATGGGGTTTCCAGGAACTGGAAAAAGGGGAATGAGGAGTTAGTGTTTAATGGTGCAGATGGTCACTTTGGGGAGATGAAGAAGTTCTGGAAATGGATGGTGGTGACGGTTGCAGAGCAGTGTAAATGTACTTAATGCCACAGAACCATACACTTAATAATGGTTAAAATTGTAATTCCAGTTGTGTATATTTTTCCACAATAAAAATGTATATGTACTAAATCCTTACTATATGTCAGGCACTGTACTTGATGTTCAGGATAAGATGAGAAAAAAAAGATAGTGTTGCTAACACACTGGAGCTGATGTATTTTATATATATATATATATATGTATGTATCCATATATACATCATGACAAACTAAAGAATCGTCCCATATAGAAAAGCCCAGGAAGCTTAGTATTTTGTGTAACTTGTACAAATAAGTATAATTTTTTTTAAAAAATTAGTATAAGTGAGCAAAAAGTCCAGTTTTTAAAATCACTAATAAGTTCACCATTCAAGGGAGAACTCTTGTTAAGATTTTATCAGATGTTTTTCCAGACTTTTTATACACATACATATATGGATAATCATACTTTTTTCAAAAACAGGATCATATTAAACACACTGTTTTGTAATATGCTTTTATTTTTTCATTCAGTACCATGTTGTGAATATATTTCCACAGCAAAAAATACATACGTTCCCAAGATGATTTTCAGTTAGCTGCATATTATTTCATCTTATAGCAAAATGCAGTTACTTCAACCAATCAGTTAATGCTCAACAGTTCAGACCTTTCTAATTTTTCACTGTTCTAATAGCACTGCAGGGAATATCTTGTATCCAAGTCTTTGCCCACATCTTACATTATTTGCAGATAATTGAATCCCTACAAGAAGAATCATAAGTCAAAGTTTGTGCATTTCGTTAAGGCCTTGAGAAACATACAGCCAGTCTGCCCTCCAGAAAAGTTGCAACAAATCACACTCCCACAAATAACAAAAATAACCATGATGGCCAACATTTACATAGCCCTTACAATATGTGCCTTGCACTGCTGCAAGCCCTTTATATATACCAGACTAAGTCATCCGTCTTCCTAACAGGACCATGAGAGAGGCACTGTTGGTCCCATTGTATATATAGAAAACCAAGAGCCCAAGAAAGTATGTTTCCCCATACTTTTGTCAACACTGTGTATTATCTCGTTTTTCTCATTCTGGTGGCAAAAAGTGGCAACTCAGTTGTATCTGGTATATTTTATATGAATCAGTTTAATATTTCCAACAACTTTTTGGATTCTGTATCATTCTTCATATTATACAAAAAGAGAAGCCTCAGAAAGTTCACGGAACATGCCCAAAGCTGCACATCCAGTCAGTGATACAGCTTGGATTTGAATCGTGTTCTCTCTGGCTCCAGAGTTCATATTCTTTCCTCTGTTATCAGGCTGCCTCTTCAGCTAGAGACTGGGATCTTTGGAAATTTGGTCTTGGCCTTGAGTAAAACGTTCTAGAAGATTTCAGGATGGGAACTTAGGGAAGAATTCACTCTGACCTACTCCATTGAGCACTTGATAATGGGGTGCCTGGGGGCTGGTACAGAGGTTGCCTCCCAGCCTTGTTGGCACTGCCATGCAGCAAATGCATCCAAAAATATGTTAGAAAAGAGAAAGGCCTTTATAATGAGCCTGGGTCTCTCTTTGTCTTGTGAGATTTTAACTACTGTAATTGCCTGTAGTGTGAAGTAGTGTATTTTTCATGTATCTATTTTTGTTCTGTGGCTATCTGCATGTCTGCTTTTTTTGTTTTGTTTTTTTATTAACTCACTTGAATCCTGGTGGGTGTTTTTCCCGTGAAGAGTATAGCCTCAGGAAGACACACCCTCTCATACACACACATACACACACACGATAATAATATGAAGGCTAAGTAGGGTAGAATTTATTCTTTAAAAAAAGCTAATGGTAAAGTCTGAGCAGATGACTTTCTAATCCATACTGTATTTAATTGGCTGTATTGAACCATACTACAAATTAAGTCTTCTCTGTAATTTATTCTGTCAGACGATCACTCTGCAAACAATTTGGTACTTCATTTAAACATTGGTAAATGGCTCATGGAAATGCTAAGAAAAAAATGGTGATCAGATAAGAAACCCTCTGTTTACAGAATGAATCCTATGTGAAATGTCATGAATTAACCTGATTGAGTCAATCATTGAGCATTTATTGAGTGACTACCTTGTGCAGTGTACATCTTTGGATAGCTTGGTTCTTCCTTCCTTCCTTCTTTAATTCACGAAACCTTATTTAGCACTTATTGTTCAAAAGGAACAGTATTAGTAACTAGGATAAGACTGAGGAGAACCAGACATGGATCTTTCTTTCAAGGAGCTAACATCCCCAAAGTGGAGAGAAAACAAATGCACAGATGTTCTCCAAATGTCCTGTTTCTCAGGACCTAGAGGCCTTTCCATGCTCCATTCTTTCTGCCTAGAATGCCCTTTCCCCCTGACTTTCTGGGGACTTCCCTTTTATCCTTCGAGACTGAGTCCAAGGTCAGCTCCTTTGTCAAGTCTTCCCTGATGCCCCTTCCCATTCCTGCTCTGACCCTACATAACCCTTTAACCTAAAGCTTGTCTTCTTATATTGTGGTTGTTAGTTTCTTTGCCTGCCTGTTCTATGAGATTGCAAGGGCCTTGAGGAAGGGACTATGTTTTAATCTTTTGGGTAGATGTAGCAGTTAGCATGAGATCTAGAAAAGAACAGGCACTCAATAAGCATTAATACATACCGTGTGAATAACTATATGCATGGATAAATATGTAGCAAAATTAAGAAGCATGAAGCATCCCAAATAGAAGAAAAAATACAACCCAATGAAATCTAGGGTCGGGAATTATTACTAAGGGAAACAGGGGAGTCAGGGAGGGTTCCCTGGATGAGCAGGATGTTGGAGCTAGGCCTTGAGCGTAGGTATGATATAGTTAGGTGGAGTTGATGAAACACGGGTCAGGGGAAGAAAAGGGCAATCAGCAGAGAAAACAACATGCATAAGGGCACAGAGGTGGGAAAGTCCAGAACCCAAAGGGGGACGATGAGCCCTTCAGATTATTTTCACCCCTGGGAGGAAAGTCAGCCTGGGTTGGGGAGGTTATTCTCTGAATTGGCCTTGGAATTCTGCAGCAATAACTTTCATCCGCAATGAGAGGGTTCGGAATAGGAGGAGTAAATGAAGTGGTGGTGGAAAGATCGGGTGTTCTGGAAGACTCTCTCTTTAAAATCAAACATCTGCTTTGATTGGGGGGCAGTGCTTTAATATCTAGACTAAGTTTTTCCAAGACAAAAACTCTTTTCCAAAGGAAGGGTGGAAGAAGAGCACCCAGAAGCTGCCTTTCCTCCACTCTCTCCCTCTCCCTCTGGCCAAGGATTCTCTGCACCTCCAGAACAACCCATGACGCCCCAGAAACTCCACACAGAAACACTCCTGGGATGAAACGGTCCTTTTCTCCTGTGACCAAGGGCCTCACCTCCCCTTTGTGGCCTTGGCTGCTCAGCAGATACCACAGGTAGCCAAGCCCCTGTGAGCCCCAGACCATGCGGTCTTGACCTTTTTCTTTGAGATCCTGATAGCTGGCCTTGACCCCAAACCTTCTGACTGATGACCCTTTCTGACCTCAGAATCCTGCTGGAATCCAGAACAGCCTCAACTCTACCCCCTTCTCCAGTTCCCTTTCTTCATCCCAGCTTATCAGAGATCATGGTTTTGTTGTTGGTCTAGGGACCCAGGAGTCTAAGGAAAGGAACCTTGGTTCTAAATAATCTTGTTTCCTCTTTTCAATGCTTTGTCATCCTGAGTAGGGAGAGTGGGGCCTGGGTTAAGTATTGGTCCAGCCAGAACACAGTCTGACCCTCAGTCCTTTCATGAATAAACTCGGAGGTGAACTATACAATATTCAAGTTTCCTCTGGCTCCAACTGTCTTTGATTTGTGCTGTTAAAACTTGTTTGAAGACATGGAGCAATTCTGAGGCTCAGTGAACAGGTATTTACAAGGTCCTCTGTGTTGCCAAGATGAATGTGATAATGTGGGATTAGCAGGATTCTAATATATTTGTATTTCCAAGGATCTGTATGACATGTGCATGGTTTAGGTTGGAGAAAGTAGAGACGTATCCCCTTACTGGCTCTTCGTTTCCAAATGAATGAGCCACTTTCAGAACAATTCTTTTTAACATGTCCTAAAATTAACTCTGGGAAAAGGTAATGTTACAGATACTTTTAAGCACTTCATGCACACACACAGCTACACTTCACGAGGCAACATTAGATATCATCAGGCGTTAAAAATGTTTTGATTTTAAAACACTTAATGAGCATTCCCAGATCAATTAAAACATCTCCATCTGCTGTCTTGCCCAGTAGGTGATATTTTACCATTGCACAATCATCTCCAAATCTAATTCCACCAGGAAGACTTCTAATTGTGGTTTAATTTTAGAGCAATATTCCATTTGGCAATCAATAAAGTACTGTCGTCAAACTTTGGTTCAATAGAAGATGTGGATAACATTCACTGTATTATGCAGAGAAAGAAATACTTGCAGGAAAGGGAGAGAAGGAAGATGCCTTTGTCTCCCACTTTCCCTACTGTATACCATTCGATCTCACAAAAGCCTTTAAATCAATACCCCCATGTTTCGTGAATATAAATCTCATCAATTTTACATCATTAACACCATGAAAAAGCTACTGCTCTCTGAGCAGTTTTTCTCTGCTAGCTAAATATGTTCTCTTAATAAAACAGGAAAAAATGAATCTTGATCATTTTACTAACAAATACTTCCTTCTTCACCAACTTTGTGTCAAAATCCACTAGAATTATACAGTTGTCTTATGGCCACTTGAGGGGCTAGGGTGACCGGACAGTGATACCACCCTCCAAGCATGATGTCCAGTAGACACTGGGCAACCTGGACAGGCTTGAAACCACCTGGAGAGTCCCAAGAGTAGTAAAGAGATGAGTGAATGGCCAGACTCTGGAAGGTAAAGGTGCAGCAGCAAATTCTACTGCAGAAATGATTCCTAAGGTCAGAAGCCCGGAAGGATGGCAACAGGCTGGGGAATGGACATTTTGGAAGGTCAGGGCCAATAATCCAGAACCAAGGCAATGGCCTTCATGAGAGGCAGGTGCCCACTGTCCTGAGAGGCTGGCTGTGTGGTGTGAAATCCAAATGGCTAAAGGATCCAGGGAGATGGAAAGAGACCCGGGAGAAAATGTACTCCAGTGGTTCCCAACATTTTCGTAACCAAATTCTCCTTGTGTTACATTTCTCCTTCCCTCTACAGACTTAGTAACGTGGGAAACTTTGTTCACCAAAAAAATGCATTTATAATCATTCACTTTCCTATTTGCATTATTTGAATCCATCACTAATTGCCAAAGAGAATCTGCTCCCAAATGAGCTAAGAAGTACAACAGTAACCGGATACGGTTCTAAATAAACTTGGCGTTTTCATTTGTGTGCACAATGAAAGGTGTCATCTTATTAGGGATGATTATAAATTTCTGTTTAGCTTTTTGAAATGTTGAAAATTGCCTGGTACCTCTTTTTATGACTTTTAACGACCCCAGTAGATCCAGAGCTTTGGGTTAGGAGCCATTGATCTGGTTCAGAGTTCTTCTTTAATAGAGGAATACACGGAGATCCAGAGAGGTACAGTGAGTGCCTTGTGTTCACATAGAGTGGCTAGAATTCAAGCTTCTTAACACCCCGGATAATGAAAAGGTCCTTTGTAAAGACTTGAAACACATCGTATAATGCACAGATACATGCAGAGGACTGTTTAATGAGGATTGCTTTAGGAACATTTAATATAGAAAAATGGCCATAAAGATCACCATCACTTAACAGGATGGTGAGTATTATTTGTTGAAGTTTAGATAATAAAGGCAGGAAGGTCAATATCAAAAGATTTTTGAATTACTGATCAGCAATCCCAATTTACTTTAGTTCAACGACTGTGGGTCAGGCACAGTGCAAGGTATTAGGATGGCAAAGGTGAAGAAGACAGAGTCTGGTGGGGAAGACTGGGATTTAGGCAAATATATCAGAGAAGGAAGATCTACGAAAGCAGGAGCCAGGGTAGCTGTGTGTGAGGAATCCATCAGGAGTTTCAGTATCGCTATAGACTAAAGCTCTAGGGAAACACAGAAGCGGGAGGAATCACATCTGCAGGGAAAGGGAAGGCAAGCTTTGATCAGGGGGTTTCACAGAGGTGGTGCTATTTCAAATAGGCTTTGCAAGAGGAATAGGATTCAGGCAGGTGGATAAAAGAACAGGCATTGCAGACATGGGGACCAACCCATGAAAAGCCTCAGAGGTGTGGTGACCTTGGGCAAAACAAAGAAGGGCGTTTGATCCTCAAGTCACTGTATCGCCACCTCTTGGAAAATTGTTATAACCATGCACATCTATGGTTCTCTGAATGCGAAGGGCACCCCCTGTCATTGTGCAATGTACATCTTCCAGCAGGGCAAGCAGAGGCCCTGGATATGTAAATGTACTAAATATCAATCCAGAACTTAGACTGGGCTGTGTCATGAAGAAAGATGTAGCAGGAGCCTATACCACTGAGTGAGGCTGACCGGTCCTGGCAAGCGAAAAAAGAGCCAGATGCTCTTTCAGCATCTGAACAATCCTGTTTATCTCTCTGGTCACAGCACCAAGACCATGGAAGGAAGCCTCCATTTCTCAAGGGCAGGCACAGCTCTTTTCCCTTCCATCTGGACCAAACAGCTTTTCCAGAGCCCTCCGGGCTTGTTCACATGTAGTGGAAATACATCTCTTATTGATCAACAGCTCGGAGGGAAAGTCCCCTGAAATAGGCTCTTCTTTTTGTTTCTCATAGGCCCTTCAGCAGCATCATGCTGTTCACGAAATTTCCTACATCGCCAAGGACATCACAGATCACCGGGCCTTCGGATACGTTTGTGGGAAGGAAGGGAATCACAGATTTGTGGCCATAAAAACAGCCCAGGCGGTGAGTATCCCCATCCAAAGAGGACGCCTTTCCTTGTACCTTTTCTGGGACAGCACAGCCACACTGTTGGTCTTCGGAGGCCCACTGTGCCATATGACTCAGCGATGCTGACACTCAGCTTCCCATCTAGAAAAGATGAACAGCCTCGGAGCAAAGAAGCATGCTCACGCCCATCCAGTTGTGGTGTTGTTGTTTTTGCTAATGGGTATTTCTTAATGACTAACTGTTTTCCTTTCTGATTAAGCTGGACGGAGGCACACTATACAAATAAGTTTCCTTGTGTTCATAGCCTCATTTAAAAAGAAAATAAGAAGAAACAAATACCTATTTTGCATAAGGCCTACCCTAACTTTATTGAATTTGAAATTACTAATAAATAAAAGCAGTGCCTTTTATGCTTATGATTGTTATGAATTTGCAAATATAATTAGTTGAAGAAATGAACTTTAGCTTAGATGCAGTTTTGCTAAACCAATGTAACAAGGTAGAATTAATTAAAGATGGAATGCTTGCAGTTTAATAGAAAAAGGAAGGGCTGCGGGTTGTAGCCAGCAAAAACAAAAATTGGTCACTGCAGCTCAGTAACCATCCCTTTATTAACGTGCTTTACCACCTTTTACTCCAGGCTGAACCCGTTATTCTGGACTTGAGAGATCTCTTTCAACTTATTTATGAATTGAAGCAAAGAGAAGAATTGGAAAAAAAGGCACAAAAGGATAAGCAATGCGAACAAGCTGTGTATCAGGTATACCTGTGAATTTATCCTGAGACAACAGGGGCTTAAAATAAACAGATGTGAAAACTGACAGTCAAGGCTTCTCCTCCTGCTGCCAAGTAGAAATAAACAAAGATGAAAGGTTCCCGTGTAAATTATTGAAAGCAAAGCCACTAGATATGAGCGCTTATTCACTGAGATTCTAGACGTGTTGGAGAAAGTGAAGTCTTGCAACCAGGGGAGGATTTCAGGGGAGGAGACCTAAGGAAACCCAACTGCGTTTGCTGTTGTTAGCAGTGGGTGGAATTAGATTTGGAGATGATTGTGCAATGGTAAAACATCACCAGAGTTTTCATTTTTTTCTGCCTGTTTTCTGCCTTAATGACCCGCCAGCCTCTCCTACCCAGAGCTGGTTTCTTCACTGTCCTGTAATTTCTGAATACCGTCTCACATCTCTCGCTTTATATCCTCTGCTTTGCATCCTCCCTTCCCTCACTCTGCGGTAGACAATTCTGGAAGAGGATGTTGAAGATCCTGTATACCAGGTAATTTCTGAAACTAGTTGGGGTCGAGGGTCAGGAATGGCCAGGCCTGTGGTATAGACATTTTGTCAGAGACCTGAAGGATCCTCTGGCTGCAGAGCCTGGAGAGGGACCAAGATTATTTCTGAGGGTGAGGGCTGCCAACCCCTCCAGGAGCGAATTTCCATAAAAACTAACAGAAGTTTGGCTGGCATCAATAGCATGGGATTTGGAAATAGACTTCTCCTTTCTTGCCCTGCCTCAGCCCTCTCCACAATCTGTAAAAGTTTGATCCTAGAGCTGAATGTTTGCAAGAGTCTCTTGAATATTCTGAGTTCATTAGAGAGACTATGAATAATGAGGTAGCTTCAGTGAGTTAAGAACCAGAGATGGGGACTGACATTTTGGCGACATTTGAACACAAACCCAAAGGACAGTTTGTGAGCTGGAGAAAGGCTGTGAGGAGAAGTCTCTCGGGCCCCCGATTGGCTAGGCTGCCCCCTGACTCCCTGGCTCATGGCATAGGGGCTGTTGTGAGTGGGGGAAGGGAGATCCCAGAGACATGCCTGCCCGTAGCTTTCTCTGTGCTCTCTTCAAGGTTGCAGCCTAAGTGTGGGTAGAGATGGCTTCTCTTGGGTTCAAGTATATGCTCTGCTTAAACAGATGCAGAAGAGGGAAGAGGAGGCCTCTCCCGCTCTGTGCTTATTCCCAAGGAGAGAACGAAGCCAAACATTTGACTTGTGGGACATAAAAGACAATCTGAAACTTACATTTCTAACTGGGACACACATGGGTTATATATGTGTGTGTCACACATGCATTCTATGTAAATGCATAGTTTCACACAGAAAGCTGCTACTGCTATGACAAAAAGAAAATAATATGGATAAAAAAGTAATAGAATCTGAATAACTTGAAGGAGAAGAAGTATCTGACATAGATGGCAAACAAAAGTCAAAGGTGTGCTTGACGGCAGGCCTTGCTTTAGATTACCAGAGGTGTGGATTTGTCTATAATATGAGCTCAGCCCCTGGTTCGTGGGCTGGGAGAGTGACGAGCATTGCCCGTTTTGAAATGGCCCAGTCCTTTAGAGTCTGAAACATGTACATGGAAAAGTTGATTTCGGTATTTAAAACTGAGAATGTAAAGTAAAGTGATATTTATGAGATGAGGGAGTTTGGGGCTTCTGAGCAAAGTCAGAATTGGCATATGACCCTGGGCCTTAGGGAGCAAAGGGGAGAGACCACTGTAACCCAGGGTTTGCAAAGTTGGGATCCCAGGAGATATCGTTCCCACTCAGCAGTGCCACCACATGCAGACACTGCCGAGATAAATGCCACTGAATGAAGAGGTTATATCTCCAGAGAGGTCTGCAGAGGGCTTACGCAGACATGGCTAAAGGGCTGACCATTGGACACAGTTTTCCTTAGAAGAGGCAGGAATGTATCAGGCCATTTGGAATGTCAGTAATTCAGTTGTCTCTTTAAGGTGTTTTCTCCTGTGCCTGTGTCTTTAATGCTCACTGCGATTTGTATCCTGAATTCCAAATGCTTTTTTTTTTCCTCTTTCATTTTCCCCTCTGACTTTTCCTCTCTGGCCGCTCCTCATAGTACATTGTGTTTGAGGCTGGACACGAGCCAATCCGTGATCCCGAAATGGAAGAAAACATTTATCAGGTATAAAACCGCTTTCCTCTCCTACCTTTGCACCACCACCAGTAAACGCACAGAAGGGGCTGAGCAGCCACGGGCTCTCTCCTCACTCACACGCTTCACGTTGCTCTTCTGGCCCTTCTGGGCTTGTTAAAATACCTTCACACGAATTGCTTCCCACTTCCCTGCCATTTGCCAGTAGTTTTCATGCCTGATTGTAGATACGGTTAATGGCCAACTGGGTACAGTGTTTTAATTTTTAATGGAGCTTAACTATTTTCAGTTGACTCAGAAATCAAACATTCCATTTTACTAAAGTAATCTATTGGAGGGTTGTTGTCCGGAATATAATAGCGTCCTTCATTTCTCAAAAGAATGTGCCGTTGAATTTCTTTAAAAAGTCAACTGCACTACTGAAAATGAAGGCCACATTCAAAAATGCTATTTGCAGACAACACTGGGAATATTAACTGAATAAAAGAAAGTCTAGCTAAAGTTTTACCCCTTCTGAAGGGAAGGTAAAGTAATATTCTTAAATGTCTGCTTATGTGAAGAACCCTGAACACACGTTTTTTTAAAATTCATTTTATTGGAGTGTAACTGATTCACAAGGTTGTGTTAATTTCTACTGTACAGCAAGATGATTCAGTTATACATATATATACTTTCTTTTTCATATTCTTTTCCATTATGGTTTATCACAGGATATTGAGTATAGTTCCCTGTGCTATACAGAAGGACCTTGTTGTTTATCCATTCTCTATATAATAGTTTGCATCTGCTAACCCCAAACTCCCAATCCTTCCCTCCCCCAACTCCCTTCCTTTGGCAACCACAAGTCTGCTGAACACACTTTTTACCTCGTTAATTCTCCTAAATGTACTATAAAATAGGTATTTTAATCCCACTTTCTCAAGGGGAAACTGAGGCTCAGAGAGGTTGAGTAGCTTCCTCAGGGCTGTACAGCTGTTTAGAGCCGGGATCAAACCCAGGCAGGTGTGTGAAGGTGGGACTCATGCTGCTTCCCCTCTGCTTTTCCATCAAAGAGTCTGAGTAATTACAGCACAGCGCACATCAAACAAATATGACGACCTCCAATTTTTCACTAATTAGAATTTTAGTCCTAATTTGAAATATAAACATTACAGAAGCAGGAAAAATGTTAATGTATTTAAATAAGTGATTTTAATTTCCTTAATTTACTTAGTTGTGTGGTCTGTTATTCTGCCTTGGGCGTGCATTACTTATGTAACAAAAGTAAAACAGATTTTCAATTTCCATCAAATGCACAGAATTCTAAATGACCAAAATATAATGTTAGCTCTACCAACAACTCGGTTTAACCAGCCCTATGGAGTAATAATCTGTTTCTATCCACTGGATCCGTCTGGGTTGGATTCAAGTGTGAGGTTGTGCTTTGAGTCTTTGTTTAAAATCATTGCTTACGAAGTTTCTGTCTTTAAGCAGAAAAGTTGCATATCTGTCCTCCATGTCAGATTTTAAGGTACAACCTTGCAGTGTCTCAGTATTGTTACCGAACCAAACTTGGATCCGCTCACCCACGCAGTAAAGCCAATCTACTGACACCAGGTTGTGGTGAAGGAAAGTGCCGAGTTTATTGCAGGGCACCAAGCAAGGAGTCCAGGGCAGCTGGTGCTCAGAACACCTGAACTTCCCAGTGGGTTTCAGGAAAGCATTTTTAAAGGCCAGGTGAGGGAGGGGAGTGGCAGGGATGTGATCAGCTCGTGCACAATTCTGATTGATTCATCATGTGGTAACAAGGTGGCGTCACAGCATCAATCCTTAGGCATCAGTGGGTCTCAGGGCTACATGTTCATGGTCATCAACTAGTTAACTTCTTCAGTTTGGTGGAGGTTTTAGCATCTGCAAAACAGCTCAGGAGATGTATATCAGATCCTATTATCTAGGTACTTTCAGAGGATAGGGGGGAGGCGTCTGTCCAGGGAAGACCCCACAGGGTCCTGCTCAGTTACAGTATGAGGCCAGAGGAGCCACTAACCAGTCATCCTATGAAGAGGGAGCACCTTTGAAAATAAAATTAGGCTTTTCAATATAAGAGGTTCCTGATTTCAGACTTAGCTACAGTTGGCAGGGCTCCCATTGTGCCCTGCGGGGGACTCTGCGGGGGCAGCCTAGTGTACTGGGAAGAACCGGTTTCCGCAAGCAGGGAACTGGGGTATAGTTCTGGCTCTGTCACCAACTACATTTGGCTGAGGGGTAGTGGGCAAGACACTTGCCCTCTCTGAGACTCAGTTTCCCCAACGATAAAACAGGGGAATAAGTTCTCCCTAAATCACATGTTGGCATGAGAATGAAACAAGATCATGTGGAGACTGTAAAGAAGAGGCTTCATCCCAATCACACACTGAATCCACAGCAATTAAGCCACCTTGTCAATTCCTTTCTTTCTCTGGGCCTCAGTTTACTCATCTGTAAAATGAGCAAATAAGACGGAAGAGTCTCTCGGGCATGGCCCTTTTCTGTTCTTTGCAACTAGTGCTTCATCATAGGACTGTTAGAGGAGCATGCTGGCTTGCTTTACAGAGCAAGTAGACTCTTGGAAATGGGGTGTGTGTGTGTGTGGTTTTGGTAACAGTTATAGAGCCAGGTCCCTGTGAATGGACGCTTACATGCAGTATCTTATTATGTCTCACAGCAGCCCCAAGTACCTTATATCATTATTTACACTTTACAGATGAGGAAGGTGAGCCTCGCAAAGATAAGGTATCTTGCCCAGGGTCACAGAGCTAGCAAGAGGTAGAACCCCCGACTCATAGCCAGGTCTCTCTGACCTCTGTACACAAAATAAATCCAAGGCTCTTTTCAGCTTAGAATGTCCTTGATGCTGAGTTTTACAAGTAGATTCTGTGTAGGTTTCAAGTCACTATCTAAAAATCGCACTTGTTTTAACAGTTCTGATGCCCAGGATCTTCCCATCTGTCCATCATTAATAGGAAGATACCATCTAAGGGAATGAATATTTTATCGCCCTCTTTTGGAAAGGCCTCTGGTCATCCTCCTCTCTTGCCTCGCCAGCCAGTCCGCTGGGCCTCAGTTTGCTTAACAAGAGATAAGCTTTTGGGCCTAAAGATAAGGCTGGGCTCTTAGGGAGCTGCTATTGGTAGCCTCAGGGTTTTTTTAGGGCCTACAAGTGTTCCGTATCTATTCCTCCTGAGTAGATTGCAATGTTTCTTATACTTCAGCTTGATCAGGATAGTCTCAGATTTGATTTTATTTATCCTCTGTTTTCGGGAATGAGGGCCTAAGTTTTTAACTGTTTTGTGGCCTCAGGTGAGGTACCTCACTTTTGTATCTCAATTTCCTGGGCTACAAAATAGGGGTACTATAGTCTCTGCTTCTAGAAGTGGTGTGAAGATGTAAAGCAACCAGGACAGCACTTGGTACATAGTAGGTTCTGTGTAAATGTCAGTTCCTTTTACTTCCTAATGCCATCAATATCAGATGCTGCCCGAGACGTCTTATGATGATGTATTAAGTGAAGTAGAACATGACTTGCTCGCCTCATCTTGTCAGAGAGCGCAGCGGAAAGCTGCAGCCTCCCTTGACTTTGCTATTTGTAACTCCAACACAAGGGAGGGAAAGACCCTTGAGTAAATGTCATCTCTCTTTGAGGCTCAGTAGTCTCATTCTCCAAACCGGATTAATAATAATAATTGTCTATTTGCATGCCTCAGAAGAAAGTATCAGTTGTCTTTTTAAAACAACACAGAGCCTCACAGTACACAGCGTTTTTACCCATCACTTAATTTTGACCCTTCCAGTAACTCCGTGAGATGAGAACAGTTGCGGTGACTATCATTTTAAATGTAAGAAATTCAAGTCCTTCATACTTAAGTGATGGGCCCAAGGCCGGAGCCTCTGATTCTAAACCCAGTGTTCTTTCATACATTAACAAGCTTCCAGCATACGCGAGAGTGCAGCTCACCAGGGGCACATTCTCCAAGTTTGTTCATTCAAAAATCATTTTTAATCACCCAAGATGTCACATATTGTTATTTTAAAATGATATGTCTCTAATCCTATGTCACCCAGCTCTTAACCTGGCTCTCCATCCTGTTAATATGTTGCTGCACTAAAAGTGTCTTCTGTATGGATGGTCCTTAATGTATAGCTTTTAGACTAATTTCATTCATTCATTCAAAAAGTAATTATGTATGGAGCACCTAGCCTGTGCCAGGCACATGAGGATGTAACAGTAACCACAGCCTGGCCCCCACCTTCAAGACGTTTGTAGGTAACTCCTTGGATACTCATAACAACCAGATGAGGAAACAGAGGTTCAGAGAACAAAGTGACCTCTCCAGGGTCACACAGCCTGTGGCAGAGCCAGGATTAGGAACCATACCTCCTGCCTCCTTTTGGTCCAGGACTGTTATCACTCTACACACCATCATGTTACTGAAATGGTCTACAGACGGGATGGACCAGCTATGGGGGAGATGAGAATCAGGACTCAGGCACTTTCTGGCCTTCATCCTTTTAGCGCTTCTGCTAGTGTTCTGTCCTCAGCACACATGTGGTAAATGTTTGATGCTTAGAAGTTTCTTGTTTAACCACCATTTACAGATGGGGAAACAAGGATAATAATATAACCGCCCTGCCCTCAGCAAGCTTATAGATCAGTCGGAATTCAGAGTGGCCAGGAAGCTGCAGTGTGGTTTGACAACTCCTTTATAAGATAAAGCACATTTTACACCCTCCTTCAATAGCCTGATGACTTTCCCATCTCCCCCCAGCAAGTCAAGGAGCGCCGATAAATCAGGGGCCGTATTCATCTTGTTCGCCACCATTGTCCTGGGCAAAGCACAGTGCGTGACACTTAATAGGTTCTTGGTAACTTATTTCTTAATGAAAGGATGCACCAGAGGTTACAAAAGTACAGAGGAAGGCCCAAATCAGTCCTAGAGAGTCAGACAAGTCTCCCAAGAAGATGTCCCTGCAGAAATAAATCTTAAAGGAAAAACAGGCAGATTGGTATCTCACCCATGGGACAACCAAGCAGAAAAGCTTTTTTCAATTATGCACAGTTTGGGTTTCGCCATCCACTGCTTCTCCTCCATTTGCAGGCATAATTGAGAGTCAGCTGTGGTTCAACTTGCTAAGTGCCCATAGTGAGCAGTGAATTACGGGGAACAGAAAAACACTGTTCGTTTTGCTTAGGCAAGGGTGAGCTAGTAAAAATAAAAGTGAGGGCTGGTAATTTATTGGCCCTCGTTAACAAGGACTCTGTAGGCATTCTTAGAGTATTCCTTTTAGATGGAGCTCAGTTATCAGGAGCAAAGAAATTACATTCTTCATGGGCTACCAGCAAACTAAGGTTTGCAGAAGCGGCTCTGAAAGCACATCTTTTGCGCAGCCGTGCTCACTCAGAGTCATGTTTTTCGCAAGAATGTGCACGAGCTTCTGGGAGTGTAGAATGTGATGTCAGAGGAAAAGAGGCACCTGAAACTGCTGTGGGAATGGTGGGGACAGGGCTGAGCTGCAGCTGTATATGCTGTAGCAGTTCAAAGGCAGACCGCCCAGGCTTAAGCTCCTGGCTCTCCGTTCACGGACTGAGGGACCCCCCTCCAGGGCTCCTTTTCCTCGTCTGCAGCATGGGGACAATTGTCATCCTCACCTGATAAGACTTGTCCCAAGGATTACATGAGAATGTATGTAAACACAAATGTCTAGCGTGATGCCTGGCACATAGAAAGTGCCCTGGCAGCGTTAACTCATACTGTTAGTGATAAATGTCTTGTTCGGTAGCCAGAATGAGCTACATTTGAATCTGATCACTTACCAGCTTTGAAGCATTGGGCAAATTTCCGTAACGACTCTGAGCCTCACTCTCTACTACGTAAAGTGGAGATTATAATAACAACTTCTTAGGGTTATTGTAAGGATTTTAAGGTAAATGAGAGTGAAAATGACAAAGGGACTCAAGGAATAAGCTCAAATTCTTACTTATCTAAGAAGAATGGTGTGGTTAGCTGGTCCCAGCCTAAAAGATGCTTTGTCTTTCTCTTCACTATTTTCTACAATCCTCGATGGTACACTTACCCAGCAGACACCTACCAAATGCCTACTGGCTGTTAGGCACTGTGCCTGCTTTTAAGGGGCTCTGATGGAAAGAAGGACAGGGTATCAGACATTTAGAAAACCACTGCTGGCTGATCCCTCCCATGGAGGTTTGAGTTAAGCTTTGCTAGTTGCTGAGGATGAACTAGTGATTGCTTTCCAACTGGAATGTTTCAGAGCAAGGCCCCTGATTGACTGATTTGAAAAGTATCTCACACATCCACAGTTATTCATATGTATTTAGATACATATTAACATAATGTATCAATGGTAAAGGAAATTATCATTCTAACACTTTACAGTATGATGGTACCTAATAGTTTTTGATTCTTTACTCTCTTTTCTCTTTGATCCTCTCAATAACCTGAGCGAGTAGCAGAGTCAGTAACTCCAGTTTATAATAGTGAAGCTCAGAGGAGCCAAGTGACCTGCTTAGGGCTTGATAGTTACCACGTGGCCCAATAAGACCAGATGGATGAGGAAGAGAAGAGAGGGAGGGAAGAAGTTACAGATAAGTGTTAAAAACCATCAGAGATTTTCTGGATTCTTGTTCATGCTTTTCCTGCCATTGATGGGCCCTTTTCTTGAGTAGAAACCTTTGGTGATTATCAGATGGTTTGTACATGATCCCAACAGAAGCTGTACTTTGTCCTAGGACCTTGATATTTACTGTATTTTAAATAGCCTGGATCTCAAATCAGCATGGACTAGTGCAAGCTCCACTGCAAACTGTTTTTAATCACTTTAGGCAACTCCTAGCACCTCCCTGGGCCTCATTTTTGTCTTTGGTGAGATGAGGATTATTTTTTCCACCCCGTGACCTCTGAGGTCTCTGCGTTTTGCCTCCTATTCTGTGGTTCTATGAGGAGCCCCATGGCAGACCCTTGTGGAATGATTCACATCCTCCCTCTCCTCCTCCAGTTTTCCTGAGAGAAGGAGCCTCGCCCACTGCTTTCATGATCCCAGCAGCCCCTTCTTCTGGAAGTTGGGCCCCTCACACATACTTAGCCGTTGGAGGGGAAGCCTAGTTGCTTGGTTCTTTGAAAGCGTAGTACCCGAGTGTTTTGACTGTCTCACATTTGGTTTTTCCATAGGTTCCCACCAGCCAAAAGAAGGAAGGTGTTTATGATGTGCCAAAAAGTCAACCTGTAAGTGTAAGTATATCTCCTCCCTTCTGCTGGGTTCCCATGACCGGCTTTATGTTGACGCTATGTCTGCAGTCCTAGGAAGGGAGCCACCCTTCTGGATACGCGTCCCAACCTGTATGGCTTTGCTGGGGAACTCCTCAGTGGGTCAGGGGGAAGGGGGCATGAGGTGGAAATGATGGGGCCAAGGAGGGGGTGCCAGTCTGCATGAAGGTCTGGCCCCATGAGTGGAAATGAGTTGAATCATGCAAACTACTGTGTCCAAGGGATTCAGAGTCTCAGGCGTTTTATGGAAAAAGTCTCCAGCCAAAGACTTCATTATACCTGGTCAAGCAGGGGGCAGTTCTTGGTTCTAGGAAGAGAGTTGTCCACCCAATTTGAAAGTGGTCAAGAAGCTTCAGAGGGTCAGAAGAAGGGCTGGCCAAAGCCTTTGGAGTGTATGAGGGTCCAGCCAATGGGCAGCACACTGTAGAAAAGACCAGGTATCGTGGGCTCGCAGAGAACCCAGAGGGCCCACTATATACCTGGACCCCATCTGCTAGTGGGACTCCTGGAAATCTGAGACACAAAGGAAAATCCTCAGCTCTGTGCCACTGCTGGGCTCAGAACCATATTTAAGACCTTCAGCTGGCACTCAGAAGGCACCCTCCACATAACCCAGGCAGCCCTGGGGAGCCAGTGGAGACTCTTGAGCAGGGGGACGTGTGACTTTGCCACAGCTTATGTAAAAAGAACTGGGGCGTTTAGTCACTGTTGATCTCATTCAACAATGGGTGGAAAGAGCATGGGCTTTGAAGTCATGCTGACCCTCAAGAATCCCAGCTCTGGTCCTAACAGAGCTGTTATGAGGCTAAATGACCTTATCTGGACCATTGTTATCAGTTGTGGACCCCATACTGTGAGAGACATAAAGACAACCCTGCATGTTTCAAGATGAGATTAATAATAGCATTTGAAACCCCATCCCATATGAGGGGCAGCTGAAGGGCCTGGAGATGTTTGGCCTGGAGAAAGGAAACCATAAGTATGGAGATGGGCATCCACAGGGCCATTAAATGGAAGGGGGATTATACTGCTCTGTATCAGCCAACTCTTGGAACCAAGACCAGTGGGCGGCGCTACAAGAAAGCCAGCTCTAATTCCGAGTGAGGGTGACCTACTGACAGTCAGAGCTGCTCAAGGGTGGAACTCTGGCACCTTAGAGAGTGAGCTCCCTGTCACTGGAGCTATACTAGCAGAGCCTTGGAGACCACCTGTCAGAAGGATTATGGGGCGGAGGCAGGGAGTAGGGATTCAAACACTGAATGGCTAGAGGGGCAAGACGAGCCTTTGTTGCTCCTTCCTGATTTGCGCTTCTGGATTCCCCAGCTGGGAGTCTTTCTGGTCCCTTCTTACCCTCCCTTGCCCCTGCTCCCCTTTTTCCTAGAGAACTTTCTTTCTGATCCATGTCCGTTTCTCTACCCCACTCTGCCAACTTGAAACCACCATATCCCACCTAAATACTGCTTCCAAAACCCAATGCCCTTTGCGTTTAATCAAGCCTCCGTGTCACCGAGACACCGATCTGCTCTTTGAGTTTCAGTTAGGTTCAGCCCCTATCACACAGCTCCCTCCAATTCAATTTGTGCCTAAATTGCCTCACTTGTCCCTAACAGGCTTAGATACATGAGGAAACATGCTCCATTTGCCGCCTTGGTTTTGTGAAGTTATTACCCCGTCTGGCCACACCACCTCCATGCTTATTAGTTCCGAAGAAAAAAAAAACCTTCAGACTCCTCAGCCTGACGTACCCAGCACTCGGGTCCCAGCCTCTCTGTATCTCTGACCTGCCCCCTCCTGGTCCAGCTCGATGGAACTCTACAGTTTCCTGGGGGAGTCACGCCTTCCCCCAACATCCTGGCTTAGTGTCAAGCGTTGTGTTTTGGGGGAGACTTTCTTTACTTCTCCCAATAGTGTGAGCACGTCACCTCTGCTTTGTGCCTCCATACCTATCATTCTTCCAGGAATACCTCTGACCACACAGTGTTGGAATTCTTCTTCTTCCTCATTACTTCCAGGAGCTTCCTGAGGTCCTTGTGTTACCAGGAGCAAGCCCAGGGTCTGGTTCACAGCTGCTCTAGGAATAGTATATATTTATTATATATATTCATATATAATAAATATATGAATGACTCTACCCCATA
This sequence comes from Eubalaena glacialis, assembly GCF_028564815.1. Taxonomy (NCBI): domain Eukaryota; kingdom Metazoa; phylum Chordata; class Mammalia; order Artiodactyla; family Balaenidae; genus Eubalaena; species Eubalaena glacialis. Next base: position 146,799,975 of record NC_083718.1, read on the forward strand.
GAAGGAATTTATGATAATCCCTGCTACATTTTTAATGGGAATTCCTGTTATTCTGATTCCAAAATAGTCATTAACTATACATACTAATGTTTTGCTTGGAAAATATCGGATCTGCCTGAATGGCCCACAGTGACTCCCAGCCCACTCTTCCATAAAGTCCTAGAAGCATCTGATGGTGATGATGGCTTTTCCATGAACTATCTGAGTATTAATAAAAGCCTACGAGAGGCAGGAAGTGAAAAGCACAATTTCAAGTTAGAGGCAGATGGACGCAGCTAGAATCTTAGTTCCTGTCCTTACTGCCTGTGGGACGTCTGACAGGTCTCCTTGCCCCTCTGAGTCTCAGTGTTCTCATCTTCCAAAAGAGGTTTTGGAACCTAACGTGCAAGATGATTTGAGGAGATAATAGTCTATGTATTGGAAAGTTGGTCCCACTTGCCTAAACCTCCCAGAGGTGCTTTACATACCCTATGTCCCCCGCTGCTCTGACATCTTCCTGTGTTCCAGGTTTCCCCCGGAAGCCCTGCCTCTCTGCTGAGTGTACCTTCCCTAGGATACCTCTGTGCCCCGAAAATCCCTGCCATGTTGTCGCTATTTGCTCCCTCACCACCTGCTCCTTACCGAGAAAGACAAACCAAAGACAACCAAAGTAGGCCATGTTAGGCAGCTTCCAGGGAGTTTGGGGCTCCCACAAGTTTCCCACAAGAAGGGAGACTGCCCAATGGCCTATTGGCCTAGGGACCACCTGGTTTCTTCTTCCTTGGGACGGGTCTGCATGGAGTCCTAATAAGGGACTCAGCTTGGGGCTCTGGTTGGGGAAAGCCACCAACCAGCCCCCAAAGAAATGGCCACCGGGTCTTCAGAGTCAGATCTGGGTGTGGCTCTCATCCTGGCCACCTACTAAGGGTCCTGGAGTAGCTTTTTGCATCTCTAAGCCTCAATGTCCTCATCTGTAAAAAGAAAGTAACGCCTACCTTGTAGCTTTGTTTAGAAGATTAAAGGAAACATTTATGTAAAACCCTTAAGGGGATATGGAGTAGATTAAATGCAAACATTTCCATTTGTTGCTGTAACAAGCAGGGTACCAGCCAACAGTTCTCACCGAGCTGGGAATTGCCAAGTATTCTAGGTGATGACACACCTCCTTTGGGAAGCCTTTCTTACCCCAGAGTCATCAGCCCCTCTGGGATACCTCCATCCTTCTCTTTGCAATGATCATAAAGGATTATTTTCTCTTAATGTATCCATGTGAGCCATTGGACTTTGGGTTCCTTAAAAGCTTTGACTTCAGGGTGAATGATAGCCCTGTCTAGTTTTTGCCTAAAGACTAAATGAGCTTAAGTATGTGAATCAGCACAGTGCTTGGTGCACAGTATGGATTCAATAGCTGTGAGCTGTTATTCTATTTGTTTTCTGCGAGCTCCTTGAGGACAGGAATCACTTTTAATCATCACTATCCCTAAGGTAACTCTTCTTGGGATTTCTGATCTCTTTGAGATTTTGCTGGTAGACTCTTTCCCCAGAAAGAAACATGTGTGCACGTGCAAATTTTTGTAGTCCTTGAAGCCAACGGGATCCCTTGATCTCAGCTCTAGAACCTCTGTCTAGACTCTGTCTAGACCTCTGTCTAGTGGCTCGTCATCACTCTTCCATGGTCACAGATATCCTCAGTAAGGTGGCAAATTTGATGTATTGGGGATTTCAGAGTTTTAGGGCAGCGGAAGTTAGAATTCACTGTGTTTGTTATATTGTTCTTACCCACCTCAGTGCATCAACTTATGGGAGCAAAGTTTTGTTTCGATTAGCTGGGCCCCAGGTCCAGGCAGAAAGCCAATTCCATGTCTTTACTCCCTCACATTTACTCATCCCTGTGGTAGTTTTACATCCCCCTTGTCCCATGACCGTAAGATGCTCAGCTGTACTGACCCTTTTCTTGTTCTGCTTTCTCAAATAACACATTAGGATGCTTTTGTTTGCTTATTTTACTTTGCACCTGTAATAGCCCCTTCTTCCGGCAGATTTGTCCTTAAGGTCATGCTTTGCTCCCCTCCACCATTTCCTGGGAACTCTAAGCCCAGATAAGGATTAATCCCACTCACTCCTAGAAATATACATTTCACCCCTTCCTGGTCCAGGCAGTCAAAAGCTTTGCATGGGGGCTAATCTTTCCTGTATCTTAAATATGTGAGTCTATTTCTATGTCAGGGTCTCTGAAATCCAGTGGCATAAATGCTTGCTGACAGGAGATGTTGGATGGCTAGAGAGTTAGGAAGGTTTCAGGAAAGAGGGTACAACTTGGGCAAAGCCTTGAAGGATGAGCAGGATTTGAACAGGCAAATGAGGCATGGAAGCACTTCTGGGCAGATCACTGGGGTCCTGGCTCCTGAGTCCATACTGCCTTTACTTAGCAGCACTCAGACCTGGTTAATTTCTCATCAATTTCCCTCTCAAAGCTGTTGGGGGAAGACAGGTATTTTCCCTTTCTGCCAGCTGACTGACCATGCTGTCATGTTCTTTAGACAAATACCCTGGCCTCTCTGGGAATGTCAAAAATGCACATTCCTAAGTGGGGAAGAAAGTGTCTGCATTCATTATTTAGTGCTTTTTGCACTCTGTTAGCCTTTGGACATGATCTAGTTCCACAGTGGGGCATTCACAGGCTGCTGAAGGGCCCATTTCAGACCCTTTTATGCCCCACAGCACTGAACTTGGTTGAGACTTACCGTGAAGGTCACACTGTTTCAACAACACAGGCCTAAATCTTAGTATGGCTTATGCCATTTTTGCATGAGAAATACTCTGCGCTTTTCTTCTCCCCTCCGCTTACGCCCTCACGTAATATTCTTTGAGCTGAAAAAGATCTTTTATCCTTCACCTTTTGAATTGCCCAGTTTAAAAGCCTTTTATGTAGTTGTATTAGGCATAAAAGACTTTCTAATTATTGGTAATAATGAGCCAGTGAATTCTAGCTGAACTTTTTCTGGCCTTCAAAAGAGAGATTCTGAAAAGTTTGGCATCGTGGTAAATAGGAAGGACACAGATTGTCAAATGGATACGTTGACCTCGACATTAATTTCTTTTTGGTGAAACACGGATTCAGAAATTGAAAGGAATGATCAGACCTCCCTGAGGTTCTTTCCTCCCTTTGTCAATCACTTCGACTTCCTGAGACTTTTTTCGCTGGGCTGCAAAGCGGAAAGGATGACCATCCGCTACCAACATCTCAGGCCTTTCGTGAGACTCGTGCGGCAATGTGAAAGCATTTCCTGTGATAATGAGGGGTCGCTTTTATGAGACGCTGTGGAAGTAAAGATTGAGGGATGGTATGTATTAGTTGCTTCTGTTTATTTTATGTGCTGTCTTATGATCAAGAGAAAGGCTCAAGTTTAATGACAAGAGAGGGCAAAACTGGGCTCAAGATGAGAAAGAAATTTCAGGCCATCTGAGCTGATTTTCAGAAGAAGGGACAGCCTCTCAGAGTAGCGAGCTCTATGCCCCTAGGAGTATTCAAGCAGAAGATAAATGGTTCTATAAGGGAATCCTTGTATTGTAAAGGTGACTACAGTGGTGGACCTCAGAATCATTCATCTCCTCTGGCACTCCATTTGCCCCTATGTACTTAACTCATCGTCTTGCTGCCAGTAGCTCAGCTGCCAAGCCGTGTACCCCACAGGCCCCGTTCGTATCTTCATTATTATCACCTGGCTGTAAAGGAGCACACCCTGAAGTGCCCAGCAATAAGTTATGCGCTGGCCCTGTGAAGTTAGTGCTCTGGATGGGAAGAAGTTTACCAAGTATTATAGTCAAGTCATATCATTGAGCAAGCATTGGGCACAGGGTAGGCGCTTAAAGAATTGTTCCTCCTTAGTTTCCTTCTAGAGAGCTTGAAATCAGGGCTCTAGATCTGTCTGTATCCTGAAAAGGAGCCAGGCTGGGAGAAACTGATAAACATCCTGATGATCGGCTATGAAGTCCAGGCCTCCATTCAGTTTCTTCCTTTGTTTTATGATGCCAGGACAGTAGCCATATATACCGTATCTAAAGCTAACGTAGCTGTGGGAAAAAGCAGGCAGACCCCACTGAGCATCTGCTCTGTGCCACGGACAGCCTAGGCTCTGGTCTCGGCTTATCTCCTTCAGTAATCACGACCCTGCAAGGAGGTAGCTGTCATTTACATATAAGGAGTCTGAGGCTTCGAGAGGTCACATAACTTACCCACGATCACGGAGTCAGAATTGGAACCCTACATTGTTTTGACTCAGGCACCCACACAATTTCCACTAAAATATACTGCCTTTAGAATTAAAGAAAATGCAAAGTCCTCCATCTCCTGGTCAGAATCACCTGACCCTCACCTGGTCAGAATTAGTACTCAGGCCTCAATTCCCATCTCCCATCATTCATTGTTTTTGAGCACTTAGAGCTCCGGAGGCCCAACACTCCCTGCCTGGCTGTGAACACCTCTCTCGACCTCTAGACTGAATTCTATGAGGGCGTGGCCGTGTCTAAGCCATTCCTGAACCCTCACTCTGCCTGGCACCCTTTCTTCATCCTGATGTTGAAAAGATATTTTTGAATGTTAAGGAGCACATCTCAATGAAAGCCACCCACCTCCGAGGCTCAGAAAGCTGTCCATTTTGCCACCCCTTCCCCCAACCCTCCAAACTCCTTGGTGTTTTTCTACGAGACCCCTGTCCCCCAACAATCAGCATCTGCTTGGTTTTCCTTGCCCTAGATTTATTTCCATTTCTCTGTAGGAAGAGGCAATCCATTCATGTGAAGAATTTCAAGAATTCTCTGGACAACTCTTCCCTATACCCCCGTCCCCCATCGTTCATGGCAAATAAAATTTCATTCACAATTTAGCGGTTAGTTTTTCCTTTAGTTTGAAATCTGGATCAAGATGTTGCCTAATCGGCTTAAAGCTAATCTGAGCATTTGTCAGTTTCACTTCCTCATTAAGCGTCACATTGTAGAGAAATTATAATGATCACAACACAGTTAACATAGGTGTCACAAGGGAGGATATCATCCCGAAGTGAGGGAAAGGAATCTGAACCTGTGTATTCCCACAAATGAAAGAGAAGCTTGCCTCTTCTGATGTTTCTTGGGTGGACTTTCTTTTAGCTGTACTTAAAAATTTTCCTGGGATAGAATCCTAAATTTCTAGAATCTTAGAGTTAATAGGAACATTAAGAGATGCTATCTAGTTTAGCCTTCCCACCAAAGCAAGAATCCCCCAAGGTTTGTGATAAGTGCAGATGAATATCTCTGACTCTTGGGTTTCAATTCACATACCTGCAGTGACAGACCTGCATTACTTTTATAATCCCAGCCATCTGATCGCTACAAAGCCCTTTTTTATTTATTTATTTTTTGGAGTTCCTTACAACTTCTATTCACTTATTTATTCATTCACTCATCCATTTAGCAAATATTTACTAAGAGCCTCCTACCTACCAGACAGTGTTCTATTCCCTAGAGATATAAAGATGAATAAGACCAGCTGCTTAAGAATCTTAATGGTCTCAAGAAGAAGATAGACATATAAAAATAATTACAATCAGTATAATCAAGGTTGTGAAAGGCTGTGTCCAAGACGCTATGGGAGCAGAGTGGAGGGGCAGTAAACTTTGCCTGAGTGAGTTTAGCGAGGTCTTCACCCAAGGGATAGAGTTTAGGTATAATCTTAAAAGATGATGGGAGTTTGGCACTGGAGAACGGGTGGAACAGTATTCAGGAAGAGGGAACCGAATGTTTAAAAGCACTGAAATGTGAAAAAAAAAAGCCTCACGTATCCCAGGGGCTGATGAGCAGTCTGGGATGGCAGGACCACAGGATGCCTTCATGGGAAAGGAGACAAGGATACCAAGGGAAGCCGGCCCCGGGGAGCAAAGGGCCTGAAATGTGGTGCTGAGAAGCTGGGACTTGTGGGGAGGCCACTGTTGCTTTCAGGTGGTGGAGTGACACTGTTGGAGTTGTATTTTTCAACATCGCTCTGGTGGCCTGCGGCAGGTGGCTTGGCGGGGGGGGGGGGGGGGAGGAGACCGTCATGTGGCTAGTGGAGTTACCTACGTGTCTGTGTCAGGAAAACAGAGCCCACACCAGGCAGTTTGATAAAGGGAAATGAACATGCGGAACTAGTTACCAAGGTGTTAGAAAAGCTGAAAAGCCAAATGGGAAACAGTGGGCCAACCCAGATGAGTCACAGTTGGAAGTTGCTACTAGAGTGATCCCTAGCACTAAAAGGACAAAGGAAGGCAGTGGTGTGGGCAGAGCCCAGGAGCTGGGGCTGCCGTCAGGCACTGGGACCACAGAGGGAGCTGCCCGGTGGGAGCCGAGACCCTAGTGAAAGGAACTGTGTGGTGGAAACCATGGAGAGACTCAGCCATTACAACAATACTGCCCAAAGAGGGCTTCCCTGGTGGCGCAGTGGTTAAGAATCTGCCTGCCAATGCAGGGGACACGGGTTCGAGCCCTGGTCTGGGAAGATCCCACATGCCGCGGAGCGACTAAGCCCGTGAGGCACAACTACTGAGCCTGCACATCTGGAGCCTGTGCTCCGCAATGGGAGAGGCCACAACGGCGAGAGGCCCGCGCACCGCGATGAAGAGTGGCCCCCGCTCGCCGCAACTGGAGAAGGCCCTCGCACAGAAACGAAGACCCAACACAGCCAAAAATAAATAGAAATAAATAAATAAATTTATTTAAAAAAAAAAAAAAATACTGCCCAAAGAGAGCAGGGAAGAAATTCACTGTTTCTCCTTCCCTCCCACCATCCAATTTCTGACCCCTGCCTCCTGTTGGTCAAATTTAAGTGGAGATGGATTGGCAAGGGAGCCTGGGCAATGTCGTTTACAGGGATCAGCCACTGTCATTCAGCACAGAGCAGGGAAAGGCAAGAATGGTTCTGAGGGCAAAGCAGTGAGGGGTAGGCAACTGAGGGCCACTGTGGGTGGGTCTGGACTGAGGGTGAGACCCTGCAGACAAGAGAAAGGGGGTAGGTAGGGGAGGCGTGTACATTTGAGTGTATGACAAGGGTAGATCCGGAAGGTCTCATGGATGTGGAGGGTGAGACAAACACAAGCTACGTCAAGGTGGCAAACTGGGCCGTCAGGTAACCAGGTGATCTGGACCAAACTCCCTGTCTCCTCTCCCATAGCTCTGTCATTTACAAACATGCTGTTTTATCGCTCTGACTTCTAAGAGTGTTTGTACATCAGCCCTTCCATTCGCTGTCTTCAGGTTCTTGCCAAAGACAGCAGTAATCCCTTTCATCTTCTTCTCTGTTCTCAGTCCCTGACTCACGTTGGGGCCAGGTCACATTGTCTCCTTGAATGATATCTGGCTTTCTCTCCCAGGGTTGCAAATGAGGGCTCTCATGAATGGAATCAGACAGAGTTGTAGACAGCTCACTGTTAGTCATTCCCGAAACTTGTTTCCCATAGATGCATATATGGAGGAGATAAGTGTCAGCAGTTGTCTGGTGCTCTGCGTGCTCAGTTGTGTGTTGGCAAAAATCACATCTGGATAAAACAATGATCACTCCACTCCTCTGCTAAAATACCTACCACTGGTTTCCTGGAGGGATGGTCTTCAAGCTTTTGATAAAACCCAGAAATCTTTATTTGAATGAAATGTGCCTGGTAGCCGTCTATACAAACAGATGAAAGAGGAGATGTGGTTGGAACCCCAAGGCCCATCCGCCTGGAAGCCCCCTCCCCTCCTCTCCCTGAAGGACAGAAGGTTCTAGAAGGGAAGAGATGCAGAGAGGGTAGTGTGAGAACCACTGTCAAAGGAACCCACAGTTAGTTTCGTGGGTGGGAGAAGTTGGGCAGGCAGACGGGAGCTCCTTCACATGGCTTCCCAACAAGGCTTTGTTATTCGATGATCAAATTCTGAATGCAGATCGGGGGCCTGGTCTTTGGGAGGCAGTAACAGCAGAAAGAGCACAAAATGTGAAGTGATTCAGAGCTTTACACTTTTTTGTGTGTGTGTGTGGTGAAGGAAAGTGCAGTGTTTATTGCACAGAGCCCAGCAAGGAATCCAGGCAGCTAGTGCTTAAAAGACCTGAACTCCCTGATGGCTTTCGGGGAAAGGTTTTAAAAGACAGGGTGAGGGAGGGAGATCGTGGGGTATGTGATCAGCTGGTGGACATTCTTCTGATTGGTTGGTGGTGAGCTAATAGGGAGTCAACATCATCAACCTTTTGGTTTCAACCAGTCTGTGGTCTAAGGGCTGTGGGCAGCATATGGTTAACTTCTTTCACCTGGTGGGGGTCTCAGTATCTGCAAAACACAGAGCTTTACACTTCTTAACTGTGTGACTCCAGGCAAGGTGCTTTATCTTTTGGATTCTTCTTAGTGACCAGTTAACAGTGTGGGGAGAGCTATTTCGCTGGGTTCCTGTGAGGATTAAATACGAGAACAGATGTGATCGCTGTCATGTTTGCCCAGAGTAGGTACTCAGTACCTGGTAGGCAACATGGGATGGCACTTAAAAGTGTGAGCCTTGAAGACTGACTACTTAGGCTTGAAAAATGTCTCCCTCCGTTACCAGCTACGTAACCTTGGGTGGGTTATTTAAACTTCTCTGAGTCTCAGTGTGTTCGCTTGTAACGTGAGGATAATGACTATTGTCCTACCTCATGGACTTCTTTTGAGGACTTGAATAAGGTAACGCGTGGAAAACATTTAGAACAGCACCTGACATATAGGAAGTACCCAGTAAGTGTTAGCCATAGTCATTATTATGAGCTATTCTATGAACAAAGGACTGTACCAAGTATTTCAAGAAATATGACGATGAGTAAGACCTGGCTCAACCTCTAGGGTGCTTTTAGTGTCCCTGGGGGCAGTAAGGGGCTGGAGTGCCTTCAGTTCTCCCTGCCCGAGCAGTAATGCCAACAAGATCAAGTTTAACAGGGCAGGGGGCTGAACCTGCAGGGGAGTGCCAGGGCTGTGGGGTGAAGATAACAAACAACTGTGACTACCACCTGTTGAGCACCACCAAGCAAGGGCCCGTGGAAGGCACTTAACGCCCTGCGTCAAGACATTTCCAAATAACCCTAAGATGTAGGTCTCTTCTCTACTGTAAAGGCTGTTGAAGATAAGAGAAGTTAAATCAGCACAGCCAGAAGAGGCATCACTAAGAATCTAATCCAGCTCTCTCTGACCCTGAAGCTAGGGTGACCTAGTTTATCATCCAAACTGGGTCGCTTTTGAAACGGAAAGGGGGGTTGCTATTAATAATTACATGAGGACAATAGGCAGGAATGGGAGTGATCTTAGGCAGACCAGGGTGCAGGTCCATGCTACCCAAGCACAGTGAATGCTCTTCCCACTGGGTCCAGCTGTCTCTAAGACCAGAACACAGTGAGAGTTCAAACAGAAGAGAGGGACTCTCTATCCATTTTGTTCCTGAAACTCTTTGCCAATCACGCTACCCGTGCTAAAGCAAAGACAGTACTCTCCCCAACGTACAGGTGCCCCAGTGCACGCCTGCTCCTTCAGTGGGCATAAACCAGATTCCTTGGAGCTCTGTGACATGGTAAGAAAATGGGATTCAGGGCTATCTGTTAACTGCTGCTGCTATGAGTCTATCCTTATTCCTCTACTACAGATCATTAACATTTACAGAACTTTAACTACAGCAACTCTAATAAGCAGAGCTGTAATATACAGTTTCCCCATAAACATCCATTGAGGCTGACACTCATTCTCTCCTGGTACAGTAATTCAGCATTTCTAGATAAGTCATCGTGTTGAGGCTCTTTCTTTCTCCCTTAACTGCTGTTATTAGTGGTTGCAGAAGAATAATGAACAAACTCCAGTTGTAAAAAAGGAGAAAGTGATAAATAAATGATCATGGAGAAAAAAAATATATACATCAGTGACAGTCCCAACCTAAAGTGTAAAAACCTCGTTACAAGAAACAAGTATTTGCAGAGCACTTACTGGGGGCCAGGGAGTGTGTGCATTGCTTGGCAAGCTGTATCTAGTTCAGTGATTCCCAAAAACTGTATTGCCTAACAGTCATTGGTGACACTTTTAAAAACACAACTTCCTCGGCCCCCACCCCTATAGATCTACTTTGGTAAGGCTTGCATATATTTATATATAAAGGGAGATTTACAAAGTTCCCCCAATGGATTCCAACACTCCACTACGTTTATCTAGTTCAGTTAACATGACAACTATTATTTTCTCCATTTTGTGAATGAGAAGATTGAGGTTGGGTTGCTAAGGGGAGACGGAAGTAAAGTCTGATATGCAGGGTGAGGCCCTTGCTTCTCCACTTGTGCATAAAGAATGGCTCCATGTTAAGGTGACATTCACTCTCACTTGTTACACCACTTTTCCCCCTCTCCATCTCCCATTTTTCTACCTATCACAGAGTCCTGTCAGCATGCCATCATGTTTCTTTTCAGCAGCTTAGCAGCTGCCTTATCTCCAATATTATCCTCTTTCCCACCATTGCGTGCCGTCAACACGGTACTCTGGTTTTCTCCCCCTTTCCTGTGTTTGTAATCTCGTAGCCTTGTCTCTTTGTCTGTCTCTAGGCTGTTGTTTCCACTGTCACCTCAGAAGTCCTAGCCCCCTTACCCCTGTCATCATTGTAGGGATAACACTTGCAGTGTGATTGGGCCGTGGTCCTCCAGAGAGGATGGCCATGGACTTGGCAGGGACTTGAACTACCCACTGTGGCTGCTCCTTCCAGAACCCTTACTTCTCACCCTCATCGTAAAACACACACTGTCTCACACCTTTTGTTCTCCTCACCCTAGCATAATTCTTAAGAGTATGTACTTCAAAGCTCACCCACTTAGGTGAAAATCTTAGCTCTGCCATTTACTAGCTGTGTGACCTTGGGCAAGTTCATTGACCCTTCTGTGCCTCAGTTCCCTCCTCTGAAAATGAGGATAACAATAACACCTACATTTGTCATGGTAATTAAATGAGTTATTATACGAAAGCACCTTAGAATAGTGGCTGGTTCATACAGAGGAACTTCCATCTAAGCATCAGCTATTATGATTATCATCCTGCTTGACCCCTGCTTGGCCAAGAAAGGATGAGGTCTTAATATTACTATTTAGCTCATTCCTTTCTCTTTAGACCAGAATGGACTGTTTGGGGTATGTTCTAGAGATAGAATCAGCATTTCTTAGAATGATTGGATGTCAGGGTGTGGGAGAGAGAGGGATCAAGAGTAACTTGTACATTTGGGGACTTGATGGATCTAGCAAAACCAGAAATAACGATCTCAACCACTTGTGACATAACCAGAGATACTGATTAAATTAAAAAGGTCTTTCATAGGACTTAGCAAGGATGCAGGTAAAGAGGGTCTCTGCTTGTGGGATCTGTATGAGATCTCATTGAATATGCCATCCTCTAGCCCTAGCTCCATTGTCTTCAGAGTTGGGGTGTCCAGCACCAGAGAACAAACAGGAAAAGAAGGCAGAGACCGGAGCACAGGTGTCAAAGTGACAAACGTGGTGTTCCCTTGACCCTATAGTAGTATGCACAAAGTGCCCCTTTTGTTTTAATTTTATAGTTTCTGCAATACTGGAAGGTACCTCCTAGAACTAGCCTCTGGTCACTTATGCATTTTTCTGTTCAAGCATTCTTTCCTTCCTCCTTCCACAAATATGGTCTAGTGTCCACCGTATGTCATGCACACACACAGGTGCTATACAAGTCAGACCAGGTCTCGTCCCTTGCACAGCTCACGGTTCATGGGAGAAGGCTGCCAACAAGCAAGTAAACAGGCACACAGAGCACAAAACCGAACAGGAAAATGTGACAAGAGCTGGGAGCTGTGACTGTATGTAGGTAAATAGAGGAGGTCTCTAGGGACATGACACCTGAGCCAAGATCTGAATTACGAGAAGAAACCAACCAGATGGAGAGTAGGATCAGGACAGGGAAAGACAAGGGCAAAGGCCTTGGGGCAGGAGTGTTCTAGGGGTCCACCAGGAACACGGAGAAGACTGGTGTTGGCCAGAGTGTGGTGGGAAAGGGGAGAGTGGTGGCGGATGAGCTCAGACTCAGAGGCAGCAGCCAAGCATGGACAGTAGTATAGGTAACGGTAAGGAGTTTGGATTTTATCCCAAGTGTAACAGAAGACGGTGGAGGGTTTTCATCAGGGCAGTGAACCTGATCTGATAATTTTTTTTTAAATTAATTAATTAATTTATTTATTTTTGGCTGTGTTGGGTCTTCATTTCCGTGCGAGGGCTTTCTCTAGTTGCGGCAAGCGGGGGCCACTCTTCATCGCGGTGCGCAGGCCTCTCACTATCGTGGCCTCTCTTGTTGCGGAGCACAGGCTCCAGACGCGCAGGCTCAGTAGCTGTGGCTCACGGGCCCAGTTGCTCCTCGGCATGCGGGATCCTCCCAGACCAGGGCTCGAACCCATGTCCCCTGCAGTGGCAGGCAGATTCTCAACCACTGCGCCACCAGGGAAGCCCCTGATCTGATAATTCTAAAATATCACTCTGGCTGCTGTGCGGGAGATGAACTTAAGGGGGAAAGTGTTAGAAGCAGCAGTCCAGGCAAAAGAGAATGCTGCCGAGGAGAAGGAGAGGGGCAGGCAGAGTTGGGGTACGTCCTAGAGATAGAATCAGAATTTCTCTGAAGAATGATTGGCTGTCAGGGTGTGGGAGAGAGAGGGATGGAGAATAACTTTTACTCTTGGAGATTTGAGCATCTAGGGCTGAGTTGGTAGCCTTTACAGAAATCAGAAGACAAGGGAAGAACAGGTTTGGGGAGATCAAAAATTCTTTGGACCTGTTAAGTTTGAGTCTGAACAGTATGGGATACAATCATTTCATCATTTGCTGGGGACGATGGTAAGGCCAGGTATTGGCTGGACTTCGAGTAGTGAGGAATGTCAGAGATTGACTGCCACCCTCGAGCTGCTGATGGGTCTCGCTAATGGGAAGGACTTGAATTCAGAAGAAAATGCCATCCAGATATTAGAAGAGCTAGAAGAATAGCATATTCCTGTTCTTATAACTTTTTCTGGAACATCCCCCTAGTATATCTTTGAAATTAGAGCCAGAGCCATTTACTCTGATTGCAAAGTCTCATTAGGTCAAATGACAGTGGATGCGACATCCTTTTTGGAGTTTGCGATAGCAAATGCCATGTCTCTGTGAGTGAGCGAGTATGTGTGTGTACACACACACGTGTGCATGCACACACGTGCACACACATACATGCTGAGCATTTGAAAACACCATAAGGACTACCATGCCCTCTGCCTTGTAAATCATGCTATCACCAAGTTTCTTTCTGTTCAGTTTTCTATTCTCTTGTATATGCAAGTTCATCCATTTACTCTTTCTGTTTTTTAAAATCTGTCGGTTCAATGTAGTTTCTTTTTGTGTGCTAGCCCCTGGGCTATTTAGACATTAGGAATACAAAGATGAATAAGATACAGTTTCCCATACAAGGAACTTAGTGTCACGAGGTCATAGTCTGTAGTAGAGAAGAGAGAAAGCAATCAACCATTATAACTGGACATGTGTGATGCCCAGAGGAGGATCATCTAGTCCATCCTGAGGGCCTTAGAGGAAGGCTTGGGACAGGTGACTAGACCCAAGTCTCCAGGGTCTCCTGATGAACAAGGATGGGAAGGGCAGCCCATCACAAGGAGTAGCTTGTACCAAGGCCTGAGAGGGTAAGGAATATACTGAGAGACCTGTTAAGAGGGCAGGTGAAATCATGACACAAAGTTACAAACTATTTATAGGTTGGATAATCAATCTGAGACAAGTATAGATAATGTTCTCGCAGCTTTCCTCTGACTTCAAACTTATAGGCTGCCTTCCAAGTCTAGACTGTTGGTGAACATCACCTCTCTTGATCCTCGGAATTCTGTGATGGAGACATTTCTCTTGCTGTCTTACAAATGAGCAAGCTGAGCTTTCCTTGGGGCCTTAGTTTCCTTGTTGTAAATTGTGAGCTGGGTTTCTCTGCTCTTACTTCTTCTTGCCTCCTCTCAGTCTGTTCACCCATGAGGGGAATTGTGATGGAAGTAAAGGAACTAGACTAGGAGTTGGGAACTTGGGGTTTCATCCCAGCTCGGCCACTAACATTATCATGATTTTGAAAAACTTGAAAGCCTCAGTTTCTTCATCTGAAAAAAATATAGGGTTGAGTTGTGTTAGAGATCTCTATAGCCTCTTCTAATTTTACTCCTCTGCAATTCTGCAATTCATAAAACTTTCAAAATGCCATCAAATAGGTCTATAAAATCATCATAGTATTCTGTAAGGATACTCCACTGAATCGTTGACCCACTAATGGAGGTCTTACTATATGTCAGGCACTGTACTAATTAAGCTATTACCTCAAATCTTATACAGGGAAATCTTCAGTCTTGTGAGGTGGATAGTTCCCTAATTTTACAATAAAGAAAAATTCAAGAGATGGGTAAACTAGTCAAATTCCAGTCGCATGAAAACAGAATTCTTGTTTTGGTCATTTGCAGTGGAGTTGGCTTCAGTCCTGTGAATGGCATTGCAACAGTGAAAGTGGTCCATGCGCTGTGAAAATCCTCAGTGCGGTACCCCTGTCATAACTCTCCTCTTGCTCTGACCTGAATGGGCATCCTCCCATTTCCCTCACTTGACTGTTACGGCTCAGAGAAGGGACAGCACCCCGGTTCTCACAATATTGGCCCAGTGTAGGCGTTCAAGGAGAGTTTATTAATTATGAAATGAATGCCTTGAAAGCTGAATCCAGGAATGAAGGAGTAAGGAAATGAATGCCTAAGATATAAAATCTGCATTCTTCCAGCGAAGAAAAGGAAAAGCATTTTACAGGGAACGGCTGTCAGAGCAGCAGGCAAAGCCCTCCATGACTATTTTTTCCTCTGCTGTGACATCTCTCCATTTGTGATTTGCTCTGATTTGCTCTGCCTTCAGCCTGAGCCTCTGCTGCTCTCGCTTGATTTCAACTCCATCCAATATTTCTTGTTACCGTTTGGGTGCCATCTGGACCGCAGGAGTAGCCTCTCCAAGAGCGACACAGCAGCGGAGAAAGAGCTGACGGCCTGTCTGAGAACCCCCCTGCCCGCCCCCCCAGGAGTGTGCTGAGAGCCTGTCATCCTGCTGACAGGAGCCAATTTCACTTTCCTGTGATTCTAATTCACCCCTTTTCAAAGTACTGAACTGGCGCCAAATCTTGTTAGGAGTTTTTGAAAAATCCTTGAGTTTTACTAATGTGGAACTAGAATAATGGGTTTTTTTAGAAAAGAGATGGGATAAAGGAAGAGAGAATGAAAAACAAATAATTATAAGCTTTGGGAAATCATTCCCGTTTGGTTTCTCATTGTCGCTGTTATGTTTAGACCTGGGCAGGTGCGTTTATTCTGTTGACAGCCAGTAAAGTAGCCAAGCTGTCTTGCAACCTGCACCTTCCCCCACAAAGGATCCACAGCAAGGAAGGTCCCCCCACTTTCTAAAATCCTCCTTGTCACACGTCAGAGCTCTGGGATGAGGTCATGGGTTGGGGCTGAGATCAAGAGCCCAGGAAGCTTCCACGAGTATCAAAGCATGAAGTCATCCCCAGGGCTTCTAGAGAAGCTCCATGGTAGGCTGGTGTTTTCAGCATTTCTTCTTCATTCCCATCACTGGCCTCATGTGGGCTCTCACCAGATTTTCATCTCTCTCTTTATAATCACTGCCTCGTGACAACAGTATTGATACCATCAAAATCCCCAGCACCATTCTTGCCACTGTCTCAAAATGTCTGACCCCTCAGGATGGGATCGGATACTAGCAGTAGTAACCACAGGCGTGAATCATGTCATCACTTTGAACTACGCCCTACATACTGCAGGCTTCATGTGAATCATCTCATTTATGACACCAATCATGTGATAATTCCCTGTTTTCTCCTCTGTCTCCCTCACGCCATGTAAGGACAAGGACTGTGTCTTATTGAAGATGCTCAATTAATTGATGTGGAGGGACCGGGTAGGGGGTTATCACGGCTTATGACCGCCGTCGGTGTCACCACCGCTGCCCCCCCAACACGGACACCATCATTTCCTGGGCATCACCACCAGCATCTCCTTCCCTTTATCACTGTTGCTGAGATCAAACTTACTTAGATCTTAGTATCTTATCGCATAATCGGTAGCAGCCTACAAATTGCACCTCCAGCCCCATCCTTAGGTGTATTTTCAAGAAAATAAGGGATGTGTTTTAGAAAATCCAGGTGTGAAAACATAGAGTTGCCCACTGAGTTCTGAAACAGGCGTAAGGAAGACAGTGGAGAAGAGAAGGGTGTGGGGTAGATGGAATGAACAATGGGGCTGATGGACTTCAGAATGGTCCAGCCTTGCCAGGGTTCAACCTTGGGGAAAACCTGCAGGAGAAGGAACCTGCTGTGACCAGTGTCTGCCCTATGAAAATCACGTCACACGTTTAGCTTCTCTTCCAGGTGACTTTGTTCCTTCCCTGGACTAGTGTTTCCCAAACTTTTGCCATGGCCTGGAACCCACCTACCCTCACTTACCAAGCATATAATCCCATGGCTTTCCTTTCCTTTCTTCTTCCTTTCTTTCCTCCCTATCTCTCTCTTCATTTCCTCTCTCGCTCTGTCTCTTTCCCAGCCATCTCTCCCTCGTGCCTTCTTCCTCCCTCCTCCCCATCCCTGTTCCTCCCCCTCCCTTCCTCCCTCCCATCCTTCCTTCCCTTTCTGTACTTTTGGAAAGGGAACTGACATCCTTCGAGAGATTTTACTCTATCAGTTGCTGTGCTAATTCTTTTCATGTACATCCACCTTCTCACCACTTCTTCTCAGCGAGCCCATGTTGTAAGCATTATTATTCCTATTTCTTGAGGAGAAAACTGAGGCTCAGAGTGAGGAAGGAATTCATCCGAGGAAACACCAATGAAAGTAGAAGTTTGAACTGAAAGCCGCTGGTGGAGTATAGTTGATTTACAATGTTGTGTTAGTTTCAGGTGTACAGCAAAGTGATTCAGTTATGCATATACATATATCCATTCTTTTTCAGATTCTTTTCCCATATAGGTTATTACAGAATATTGTATTCCCTGTGCTATACAGTAGGTCCTTGTCGATTATCTGTTTTATATATAGTAGTGTGTTATGTTAATCCCAAGCTCCTAATTTATCCCCCTCCCCACGTTTCCCCTTTGGTAACCATAAGTTTGTTTTCAAAGTCTGTGAGTGTGCTTCTATTTTGTAAATAAGTTCATTTGTATTACATTTTTTTAGATTCCACATGTAACTGTTATCATATGATATTTGTCTCTCTCTGTCTGGCTTACTTCACTTAGTATGATAATCTCTAGGTCCATCCATGTTGCTGCAAATGGCATTATTTCATTCTTTTCATGGCTGAGTAATATTCCATTGTATATATGTACATTCCTCTGTCGATGGTCATTTAGTTTGCTTCCATGTCTTGTGAAAGCTGCTGTTTCTAATATCCCTCTTCCCACTTCCCCACCCTGCCTCTCCTAAAAACATCAAATTTCTCACTTTAAAAGCATCCGTTGTTTTCAAATGCAAGCACATTGGTATTCTTGACCTGATTAAAGTTGGGAAGCTCAAGACTGCAGAGTCAGAGTCCTCAGCCACAGCTGCCCTTGTTCATTCACGTTAGCACAGGCCAGTCAACCTGGCCTCCTCACCTTCGTGCAAGGAGTCTACCTTTCTCATGCCCCTGAATAAAGCACCAGCAAATTCCTTTTACCGCCAGTCTCCATCCTGACTCTCTTCTTGCATGTTAACAAAGGCCATTTCAACCTAAATATCCATTGATGGCTGAATGGATAAAGAAAATGTGGTATATACATACAGTGGCATATTATTTAGCCCTGAAAAAGAAGTCTATCCTTGCTTATGTGACAACTTGGCTGAACCTTGGGGACATTATGGTGCGTGAAATGAGCCAATCACAGAAAGGCAAATACTGCAGGATACTGCTTATATGAGGTCCATAAAGTAGTCAAACGCATAGAAGCAGAGAGTAGAATGGTGGTTGCCAGGAGCTGGGGGAGAGGGAGGTGGGGAGATGCTATTTAATTGGTATAAAGTTTGTTATGCAAGAAGATTAAGTCCTAGAGATTGTGCCTACAGTTAACAATACTGTGTTGTACACTGTAAAATGTGTTAAGAAGATAGATCTCATGTCATGTTCTTACCACAATAAAAAAAAAATGGGGAAAATGGAGGCTGTTTTAAGGACCAACTTCATTTTTAGGAAGCTGGATGTAAATATTTCATTGTCCCAGGGATTAGCAGATATATTACACTTGTGTGCACTTCAAGGGAAGATGTAACTTTCATTATAAGGTCTAAGCATTTCCCTCCACCCTCTAGCCTTCCAGACAACCTTTAGGACCCTCCTAAAATGGTAGCTGGCAGAAGGAGGGCAATTAACTGCTAAAATGCAGCCCAACTTTGAGTAGTTAGGGGCAACTTCTCAGTCATTACAGGGACAAATCCACAAAGCAGCACAAATTCCTCTGTTAGATCAAGGCCTTGAGTCCAACAAGACCACTGAGCCCCAAATCCCAGTAGGCTGGGACATTTTGGCCTTAAAGGGGATTCCATTCTGTTGGAATGATGATGAGGTTTCTCGGATTTCCACTTGAAATCCATTAAAGGAATCTTAACTTCCTTTAAAAAAAAACCCACCAACATCTGGGTCTGGCTTAGCCCAGGCAATGACAAAACTTACATCCAGAAGAAGGCTGCTGTTTTTGCAAACTGAATTTGATTTCATGGTACTGTCTAGACATAGCAAAGAATTCAGTTGTCCCATACAACCCTTCTGGTCAATGCAAAGGTAGGATATTCTTTAAAAGAATAGAGGAGACTATATAAGGAAGGAATATGTCTAGTGCTTAGAAAGAACCCAGTCAGACGAAGTTTTTTGTTTTGTTTTGTTTTGTTGTTTAATATCTATTATCTAGAGCTTAGCTCTCCAGTACAGTAGCCGCTGGTCACATGTGGCTATTTAAAATGAAATCAATTAAAACTAAATAAAATTTAAAATGCAATTCATTAGTCACACAAGCCATATTTGAAGTACTCGATAGCCACGTGTAGCCACTGGCTACCATGTTGGAAGGGCAGGTGTACAACTGTTCATCATCACAGAAAGTTCTGTTGGACAGTGCGGCTCTTGGGAGAAATCATTTATTAACATCACATTTTCTACTCTGCATCTCAACTCCCCCCACCCCCCCTTTGTTCTTCAATTGCCAAACAGAGCTTTTCCTGTTTTCCTCTGCCAAGAAGTAGGAAAGTGGCTATTTACTCCTGGCTAACAGTGAGAGAGCATAAACTCCTAGATACCCCAGAGGGCATTAGTCTTCATTAGCACATGTCTTCATTGTTAAATCACTCACCAGGCAACAGCACCTGCATCCAAATGCCTGGAATCACTAGGTGCGTTAATAGTACCCACCTTGGTGCAGTTACAAATCACTTAAGTTAATCCATTCCTCCTGAGCTTTCTAAATGGATAATTGAATTCATTCTTCTGCAGCATCATCTTGGGTTCTGAGTTGAGATCTCCATGCCTTGTGCCCTCCCTGTCCCACTCCTGTCCCACCCCCATGCTAGAATGATTGTATATCCTGGCTCTGCTCTGAGCTTCAAGAGAGCAAGGACCATGTATTATTCATCTTTGTTATCTCCAGTGCCTAGTCAGGACACAGCAAGTGGAAAGCACCCAGTGTATGTTTGTTGAAGAAATTAATTAATCAATTACATAATCAATCAAGATGCCTTCAGTTTTCCCAGTAGGACTTTCACTAATTATTCCTACAGAGAGTTCATTCCCCAACACAGTGATTCACAAGTCTGGCTGCCTATTAGAATCACCTGGGGAGCTTTTAGAACCTACTGATGCCAGGACCCCACCCCAGACCAGTAGAATCCAAGTCTTAGATGCAGGGCTCAGGCATGCAAAGTTTTGTAAAAGCTGCCCCAGCGGATTACATTGTGCAGCCAGGGGTGAGAACCACTGCAGGTTTCTTATTTGGCAGCCATAAATAAGTTTTCATCCTTTTTAACGTGTTCACACCAAGTCTCATCTCATCCACTCACTTTTGCTGCAAGAGTAACATGAGTCTTGTCTTAAGAGTTACCTTATTCAGTTATGGGACAATAGTAATGTCCCCAGTGCTCCAAAGAGATTATGGGAAAGTAAACTCCCTGTGGAAGCTTTATTTCAGTGTCTTAATGACGATTCAGGCTAGAACTGTATTAAAACAACCCAAGAGAATCTCTTCCTTTAAATCCTCACTGGAAGTTCAAGTTATGAGTAAATTGGATTGTCATATTGAGTTTTGTTTATTTTTTTTTATACAGCAGGTTCTTATTTATCTATTTTATACATATTAGTGTATATATGTCAATCCCAATCTCCCAGTTCATCCCACCATCACCACTCCCCACCCCGCTTTACCCCCTTGGTGTCCATACGTGTGTTCTCTACATCTATGTCTCTATTTCTGCCTTGCAAACCGGTTCATCTGTACCATTTTTCTAGATTCCACATATATGCGTTAATATACGATATATATTTTTCTCTTTCTAACTTACTTCACTCTGTATGACAGACTCTAGGCCCATCCATGTCTCTACAAATGACCCAATTTCATTCTTTTTTATGGCTAATATTCCATTGTATATATGTACCACATCTTCTTTATCCATTCGTCTGTCAGTGGGCATTTAGGTTGCTTCCATGACCTGGCTATTGTAAACAGTGCTGCAATGAACATTGGGGTGCATGTGTCTTTTTGAATTATGGTTTTCTCTGGGTGTATGCCTAGTAGTAGGATTGCTGGGTCATATGGTAATTCTATTTTTAGTTTTTGAAGGACCCTCCATACCGTTCTCCATAGTGGCTGTGTCAATTTACATTCCCACCAAAAGTGCAAGAGGGTTCCCTTTTCTTCACACCCTCTCCAGCATTTGTTGTTTGTAGATTTTCTGATGATGCCCATTCTAACCGGTGTGAGGTGATACCTCATTGTAGTTTTGATTTGCATTTCTCTAATAATTAGTGATGTTGAGCAGCTTTTCATGTGCCTCTTGGCCATCTGTATATCTTCTTTGGAGAAATGTCTATTTAGGTCTTCTGCCCATTTTTGGATTGGGTTGTTTGTTTTTTTAATATTGAGCTGCATGATCTATTTATATATTTTGGAGATTAATCCTTTGTCTGTTGATTCGTTTGCAGATATTTTCTCCCATTCTGAGGGTTGTCTTTTCATCTTGTTTATAGTTTCCTTTGGTGTGCAAAAGCTTTGAAGTTTCATTAGGTCCCATTTGTTTATTTTTGTTTTTATTTCCATTACTCTAGGAGGTGGGTCAAAAAAGATATTGCTGTTGTTTATGTCAAAGAGTATTCTTCCTATGTTTTCCTCTAAGAGTTTTATAGTGTCCTGTCTTACATTTAGGTCTTTAATCCATTTTGAGTTTATTTTTGTGTATAGTGCTAGGGAGTGTTCTAATTTCATTCTTTTACATGTAGCTGTCCAGTTTTCCAAGCACCACTTATTGAAGAGACTGTCTTTTTTCCATTGTATATCCTTGCCTTCTTTGTCATAGTTTAGTTGACCATAGGTGCGTGGGTTTATCTCTGGGCTTTCTATCCTGTTCCATTGATCTGTATTTCTGTTTTTGTGCCAGTACCATATTGTCTTGATTACTGTTGCTTTGTAGTATAGTCTGAAGTCAGGGAGTCTGATTCCTCATATTGAATTTTTAAAAGCAGAATACAAAGCTGCATGCATGCCATGATAGTAACTGTAAGAAATATATCTGATAAGGGGGAAAAAAAGACTTGAAGGTAAATGAACAAAAATTCTAGTGGTATTTGTGGGTAAAGCAGGAGATGGGGATGCGGGGAGACTAGGGAATTGGTTCCGGGTTCTGCCCATGAGAATCAATTTAGAGAAAGTGCACTGGCTAGAGGGGTCTCCCACTGGGTGGCTGAAGTGCCCTGAGTGTTACTGAAGGTTACCCCAGGTGGGAGGAAGGAACTCCAAGAAATGACTGAGCCAAGATCAAAACAGGAAGGTAACCACAAGTTCCAGGTACAGAGGGTATAGATGGGAAGATGCTCAGGTAAGACTGTAGACAGAAGAGAGGAGAGGGAGAAGGTGGGGTCAATAGTGGACTGAGGGGTTCAGGACTAAGGCCAGGAAGCGTTGGGCATCCTTTTTCACAGGGTCTGGTCCGTGCTCTCAAGTGGGGGTGATTTCTAAAGAGGGGCTTCCCGCAAGATGTTTTTTTCTTCTTCTTCTATCTTTTTCCAAATATCATATAGTAATAGTTTCTTAACATTAAAAAATGTGTTCCTGTGCATTGCAAAACAGAGCCAAAAGAAATAGGATGAGAAGATCCTAATAATAGCTCTGATTTATTAAACATCTCTATGGCCAAACACCAACCAAAACATTGCACACACATCTCAGTTAACCCTCTCCATAAACCTGAGATGATGTTATCATTATCATCCCCACTTTGAAGATGAGAAAACCGGGGCTCACGGACTTGTCCAGGGTCGCACAGCCAGCACGGGGCACAGCCATGATTCAGTCCGTATTTGTGTAACTCCAGAGAGATGCATTTGCTCTCACATCCAGACCAATCTCCGTCTGAATTTATGGAAATTGCCTCCTCACACCCCAGCCCCACCCCTCACCAAAGGCCCCCTCTTCTGTCACCAGCAAAGTGACGGACTCACACCCGTGCTGGCTATCCTCACACATTTTCATTATATGGTGGGGCTTTTATGAGACTCTCCCACCGGCTGTTTTTCAAATTTATTTAATTCATCCATCATGCTCTGAAGCCATTTGCTTTTTTATATTGGACAGATATAATGAGATTTTGGACACTAAAAAATGTTTTTATTAAAAGTTATGACCCAGAGCTAGTTGGTAGGGGCTGTGCCATAAATCCTTAGAAGTGTGAGATTTATAAAGGATGTAGCAACATAACCTTAACCTTTCAGGCCACACTGTAGGTTACAGGATCACTTAGACTAATATTGTCTCCCTGTCTCTGGCCAAATAATAATAATAATAATTATTATTAAAGTGGTTATCTGATGTGGTCCTTCCTCCTCTTCTCTTGGCCACTGTTGACTCCTGGTGAGCCAGGGCCTGGTGGGAGCAGGTGGTTGATGACGGAATTTGCTGGTGTCTGGCCCGAAGGCTCTGCCGTGGTAGGTACGGGCATGTGGGTTTTCCTGCTCTGCTCTGCGACCCTGTAACTGGGGCTAAGTGATGTACAGTCACGTTTGCTACAGTCAGAGTGAAAGTGATCATGGCTGGTGGTTTCTCCACTCCTCCATGGCCAACAGGAAGCTCTCCTCAAAATTTGGAAACAATGCATTTCTGTTCAAGCATAATAACTCCAATTTAATGTCAATATTTCAGATTTATATTAATGTTACACTGCTTGGAAGTCACCCAAAGTGTAATTAGCTTGGAAATGTAGACCAAAACATGGGCATTAAAAATATATGTATATAGGGACTTCCCTGACAGTCCAGTGGTAAAGAATCCGCCTTCCAATGCTGGGGACGCGGGTTCGATCCCTGGTCAGGGAAATAAGATCCCACATGCTGCAACTAAGCCCATGCGCCACAACTACTGAGCTCGCTCGCCACAACGAGCGAGCCCGAGTGCCGCAAACTACAGAGCCCACGCGCTCTGGACCCCGCACCACAACTAGAGAAGAGAAAACCTATGCGCCACAACTAGAGAGAAGCCTGCACTGCAATGAAGATCCCACCTGCCGCAACTAAGACCCGACGCAGCCAAGAAAGAAAGAAAGAGAGGGAGGGAGGGAGGGAAAAAGAAAAAAATACATGTGTATATATAGAGATGTTATACATACTAATATGTATTAATGTTGTGACTTTGTTAAATTCACATTTGTTAAGTAAAGCCCTGCGGTGTTGTCGGATGGTGAGCCAGGGTTCAACAAAAGACCACCAGGGAATTGAAATAGAGAAGTTTATTACTCTCAGTTCCTGGAGGAAGGGGCATGAGGGGAGGTCAGGGCAGGATGCAGGCAGAGAGCCAGGCAGGACCTGGGGCACTTGCCTTTATTAGGGTTCCTAGCCTGAGGCCGGATTGGTCAATTCAAACAAAAAAGAGCAGGGTTTTGGTAAAGTGTCAAAGGAATCTTATCTAAGGGGTACATAAAGGAAGGCCCTGGGAGGCTGGGGAGAGTGTGATCATAAGGGCTGTTAGGATGGTCATATCAGGAACTGACATTTATTTGTGACTCTGTGGGTTGCTATCTAGGGCCTGCCTCACTGGAGAGGCTAGTGTCAGTTCAAGGCTGCTTGGCCACACAGAGCGGATACTTAGGCAGCAATATTATGGAGCGGTTTAGCAAAGCTCTCAACAGCTATAAACAACAAAATAAAAAATTATCAAAACAATTAGGTTTGGTCAACTGCCAGCTATTCTTAGTAGCGTGCATTTGTTCATACATTTTCAAGCCCGATCCCCTGTGATCTGCTAGGGATTCAAGAACAAGTGCATCGTGGTCCCTGCTTCAGGAAGTTCACCGTGCAGTGGGCACAAGTGATGCGTTATTGCTCTCAGAGGATGGTTTTCAGCCTAGGGGACCAAGGAAAGCTTCGTGGAAGAGATGGCCTTTCAGCTGGGTTTGAGGAATTGGGTGAGCTTTGGGCTTGCAAGCCTGAGAAGAGCATTTCAAGCAGAAAAGGCCGCACGCACAAAGGCACTTAGAAAACCTGCTGTTCACAGACTGCTCCAAGGGTTAAGTTTGGCTGAAACACATGATAACCCTTTTTCTTTTTAAAGCAAACATCTCAAGGGTAAACATCATGCTCTTATCTGCTTCCACTGTTGAGACTGGCCGAGTCAGGTCTGTAATTTCAGGAAGATGGACTTTAAACTTAACAAACTCCCCATTGCTTGTATTTCCTCGTCAGGCCCGTGTTTTATCATATGCTGGGAGCATATTCTAGAGTTTTCACAGTACGTTGGCAACAGCTCCCACCTCCTAAGACCACGGGAGTGTAAACCATAGATACCGTCATCATTAAACTCATAAATCCATGTCATTTGTATGTCATTCACTTCATCCTCATTCATCATCCCTTACACTTTCAGAACGGCTGTGCGTTTGAAGATTTTGAAGAACGGTTTGCAGCGGCGACCCCTGTAAGTGTGAGAGGGCCCAGCCCGATTAACTGTTTCATGTCATTGTCCCATCACTCATTTCACGCTCATAAGTCATGCCTTGTGGTTACAGAACAGAAACCTGCCGATGGACTTTGATGAGATTTTTGAGGCAACAAAGGTAAGGCCTCCAGGCTCTTGTGAAATGAGGGTTGTTCTGGTCATTCTCATCCATTCCATGCATCCTCACCCGCCTGCGGGAATGGCAGGTGCTCTGCTCTGCTCCGGTGCCTGCCTGTCCTAGTGTTCACAGGAGACTCCTGGTGGGCCCCGCAATGAAGGAGGAGTAGGAGCACGGGTATGTGTGTGTGCATGCTTGCGCGCATGAGAGAGAGAGAGAGAGAGGGTGTGTGTTGGAGAGGACGTGACACCCCTTCATTTCATTCAACAAATATTTTTCAATCTCCTGACGTGTCCTAGGTATTCTGATAGATGCTCGAGATAGAGAGGAAGACACAACCCCTATTCTCAGGGAGCTCTAAGTATAGCACAGTGCGACATTGCATAGCATAGGAGAGGATAGGGTGGGGTCAGTAGAGAAGGGTAGGGTAGGGGAGCATAGTGTAGTGTAGTATAGTGGGGATTCAGACATGTACACAGGACATGCTCAGTGCACCTGTGGAGATAAAAACCAGGCAAGGCTGCTAGTTGGTCGGTATAGCCTGGAATAGGTGTACTGGTTTGCAGCCAGTGTTTATTCAGATTGGTTAATACATAGGCCGGTGAGTGTTGTCACCCCTGAGTACAGGGCATTTGGGAAGCCTCTGGGACAGGGGTTCTCAATCTGGGCTGCCAATTAGAATCACCTTGAGAGTTTTTAAAGTTTCAGTTACTAGACTGTACCTCAAACCAACTAATTCAGAACCTCAAGGGATGGGAACCAGGCATCCATATTTTTCCCTTATGTACACCCAAGGCTGACAGCCACTGTTCTAAGAGTCTCACATAAGCTGTTTGGGGCAGTGGGATTTGGGGTACAAATTGAGTTAGGAAACACTCCCAGGAAGAAATAAAGTCCTCTAATCTGTGTCCTGGAGGATGGGTGGGAAAGGCACTGGGGGAGGGAATGAGTGTTCTAGGTCCGAGGAGGAACGTGTGCAAAGGCCCTGAGGCAGCCCCTCCTTTCGTGAGCCCCGGTGCTTCTCTCCTCCGTAATGCTGCCCTGATTGTGTCTATAGGTCTGTCTTCCCATAGAACAGGCAGCTCATGAGACTCAGAACAGGAACTTGCCTTACTCATCCCTGTATCCCCTGCTCTTGGCACAGTAGCTGATGCACAGTAGGGGCTACATACTTGTCCTGAACGAAGGAGTACCTGATGTCAAAACAGGAGTGGGTCTGTGTGAATATGTCTTGGGGGTCAGTCAAGGATACCTCTGCCTTCATCAATGGCAGTTTCAGAACTTCTCTACAGGAGGGACCTAGGAGTCTAGTTGCAGTGGGCTAGCTGAAAGAAGGACCAGGGGTCTAATTCTGAAAGAGGTTGTACAGCACTCCAGATGTTATTGGAAAACCATCATTTGTTCATATCAAAGGATGGCTTGTGGGGGAAGGGGACAGGCCTGATGGAGACACTGAGGGGCTCCCCCCTCAACAGCCAAGCTCCTCCTTAACCCCTTCACTGGCCTTGGCAGCTTCCAGGGTCACTCTGCTTACCCTGGAGGATGCCCAGGGCCTAAAGAAGGGGCAGAATCTGCCATCAACAGCCATGTCTCTACCTGAAGACATCCGAAGGGCCAGGAATGGGAAGGCGAGGAGGAATCTGGAGCTGACCTTGGAGATGACTTCTTCAGATGGATGTGTGTCATGGCAGGACTCGTGGGGACCCTGGCTTCTGGTTAGAGAATATTGTGGGGCTGGACTTCTACCTTGAAGGAAGGCTAACTAGGGCTTGGTAAAGGGACCAATGGATAAACAAGATGCTGGCTGGTCTGTGGGTCAAGCCCAGCTTCTTTTAGCTGACCAATCAGAGGCAAGTTACTTAACCTCCAGGCCTCTGTTATAGCTTATCTGCAAACTAGAGAGAGTGAGAGAGATTCCTGGGCTGCCGACTTCACGGGGCTCAGGGAGCGTCCAGCATGATCATACTGTATCAGAAAATGCGTTGTAAACTATAAAGTGTTTTACAAATGTGAATGGTTAGTTTTATTCTCATGAGGCCGTTGAAGTGATTAATTACAACAATATTATCAGATGGAACATGGCTTATTAAGTTACAAATAAAACGACTAGGGTTAACTTGGGGAGAGGGCCTGTGAAAATAGATATTATTCCAGATTCTCAATCACATATGGTTATTAGAATTATTTTTAATTTTCTGGCCTAAGAATCCCCTTTTTCTATAAAATTTAATTAACTCAAGGTTCTATTTAAGCAGCAAATCCAATGGAATGAAATACCAATCTATGTTTAATGCCTCTGCGTGTTTTTTTCTCGTTTAATCCTTGAGTGGAAGTCATCTGGCAGGAGGAAAGTCTGTAGCTCAAGAATGAAGGTTATTTTAAAAGTTGTGTTTAAGGAGAAAATTAGCCAATAAATTATATTTATGATGTTAGTGAAAGTGTGCCACGAGTTCAACACATTTGAAATGTAAATTGTGCGACTTAATTATTAACTTCATTTTAATATTTTCCTACCACTGAAAATAGTCGTGGGCCATTTGCAAAGCATTGAGTTCCAAGGATCAGGAAGCCCAGAAGCTTCCCTTGAATGGATTAAATAGAATTACGCCTTTTGTGGGTTTGGGAGAGAGCCTAAGGATTGGCATCATTTCACCAAATAATATAAACTATTGTTCACATGCTAAAGAAGCCTTCCCGAAGACAAGCAAGTTTTACAGTCTATATCTATGGATCGTCCCCACCAGACTGTAAGCTCCCTGCAGGCTGGGACTTGTCATTTCTCATTATTATGTTCCGAGCACCCAGTACAGTGCCTAACACCTCACAGTCCAACGTGTACGAAACAAAAAACGTATTATGTAGCTGAGAGGGAAGTGAATATGTATAGGGCCCTATTGTGTGCCACGCACCGTTCATTCAATCTGAAAGCTTAAGGGGAAGAGTTGAAAGTGAGTTAACCAGGCTAAGCTGCTTGACTTTCAGCAAAAAGAATCTTTTGTGCCTTTTTCACCAGGCTTGCCCAAACTTCAAAATCCTGCTAGTAATATTGTCAATAAATCTGCAAAGGAGGTATTATCTGGACATTATCTCCAATGTCCAGATGAGGGAAAAGTGGCCACGAGGAATTGCAGAGGTTGGCAGTGGGAGAACTCAAATCCATCCCTGGGGATGGGACTCCTCCTGGGCCCAGAGCTCACGCATTTGTCAGTAACGGAGAATGTTCCTTTCTTTGTGTGAATCGTGGAGATCCTGCCTTGCCTGGTTAGAACAGATTTTGAGGGCAGGGATCCTGCCTGGCAGACAGGCAGACTCTCCCTGTCCTTTCAATTGGGTGGTGTTTTTAGGTTCCCCCAATTAGAAACTATCACTTAGAATCCAAAGATGAGCAGAAAGTATTTTTTTTGCAGTGGGCAGATTTGCACAAGACACATGATTATATACTTTAAGTCAGGCCATTTGATTGCCGACCACAGACTCCCTGCAGACTCTGAAGCTGGAAGGGTATGCAGATTAATTTCTAAGTGTGTCTTAAAGGGCTTCTCCCACTGCTCTGGCTGGCCTCGCTCAAGACACTGTCGTATGATGGATGGGAATATAGCTGATACAGTGTCTACAGTGATGGAGCCCCTCGGAATGATTAATAGTGTATATATATTGGGCTGTTTTTGATGCCCTTCCTGGTATTAAATGATATGTTTTCTTCTCCTCCAACTACATTTTTTATCTTAAAGATGGATTCTTTTGGGGACTGTCATTTGACTGCCTGCTCTATATGCAGAAAATTCAAGTCATGGCCCGGGTGACCTTGAGGTGACCTCTATGAGACTCAATTTATTCATTTGTAAAAATGGGGATGAGGATTCATACCTCTCAGGGTCAGTATTATTGGGAGCATTTACTGAGAAGTGGCCATGAAGTGGTGACTTGCTATACTTGATACATGAAAGGCATTTTGTACATGTGGATACACTCATGAAAAAAAAGCAAATGGTGAGATTGTGTCTTGCCTTTGTCTCCTGGAGAAGAGAAACAGTGTTGGCATCGGATGGTAAATATGTAAAAGTGGTATTATTATTGCTTATGCAAGGTGGCTAAACCCAGATCTGCTTGACTAAGCCCAGATAAACAACCGGACACGATGAAGCAATAATTGATTCTGGCTACATCCGAGATGTTGTCTTTGGGATCAAGAGGTATCATAATGACCATCTGGGTTTATTGTTTATATAGTCATGATAAAAAAGAGAAACGTGTGTCCTCAAATCATATTTTTTTAAAGCAATGCCTACAGCATCAGTTCCCCTTGTGATTACATCATTATCTTTTTTTTCTTTTCAGGCTGTGACCCAGTTAGAACTTTTTGGGGACATGTCCACCCCTCCTGATATAACCTCTCCCCCCGTAAGTATGCACTTCCCTCAGAGCCCTGCATCTCTTTCCTTTCCTTCTTCAGTCGCATGGTGACAAAAATATGGGCTTTGGGTAAAAGAGGCTACTGGTGGATTTCAACTTGGGCTCTTTCAAGCTGTGCGATTTGGGCAAATTTACTAGCAATTCTAAACCTCAATTTCCTCTGCTATTTTTTTTAAAAAAGGAATTATGATACATGCTCTGTTTTGAGAAATAAATGAGACCATGCATCAGCAATTACAGGCTATCACTGGGGTTCTTGCTGTTATGCTGGGCAGTGGAGAGAGACAGGAACGGGATGTGGTCCCCGCCTGCAAGGAGCACATTGTCTAGCTGGGAATATGGGCAAGAAACTCCACAGGACAGCAGACCCGATGAGGCATTTGTTATCTCCTACCCAGAACCCACACAGTAAAGGAAGCCAGGTGGTCAGCCCAGTAAAGGAAGCATCTTCTCCCCACGGCCCTTTCTGCCCTCTCCTCTCTCGTTTCCTTCTTTTCTTCCCCTCTCCATCTTCTCTTCATTTCCTCCTCCCTTCCCACCTGCCTGCTGGCTTCGCTGAGCTCATGAAGCTTTGGATTCCCAGCTCTAGTTTCAGCCACGGTATCTCAGTCATTGCTTGCACTGGGGTAGAGATTGCAGGGAGCCCTCACTTGAAAATGAAAAGGAAAAAAAAAAGAATGAAAACCGAAGCAAAATAGAATCCCAGTGCTTTGAGAACTGGAGGCATTCAGAGGCAACCCTGCAGCCACTGCAGAGAAAAATGCCAAGCTGGCCCTTCCAGCTCCTCCCCTGCCCACTCCCCGGAGGTGGGCGGAGAGCAGGCAGCCACAGCTGCACCAGCTGAAGCTGCTGGGAGGGGGCGGCTCCTGCGGGCACCGCGCAGTTGCACAAACCCAGGGATGGTGCTATGGTTCACTGGCTAGCTGCACCTCACGGAGAAAAGGCTGTAACCTCACCACTGAGGACAGATGGCACGAGAGCCTGCTGCCCACAGCTGCAGCCAGGGAATCTAGGCACAGCTGCTCTGCTCCGAACGCCTGGTGCCCAGAGCAGCTGTGAAGGAGGGGACAGCAGCTCCTGTCTCCAGGGAAGCTGGACAGTCTAGAGAGTCTTTCTCTCCTCCATCCCAGGGGGAACAGCTGCATGTCTGAACCATGGGGCCATGGAGCTAGAAAGGTCTGGAGAGATTGTCTAACCTTAGCCTCTTCGTTTTACAGATGAGCAAACTGAGTTCCAGAGAGGGCATGTGACTCACCCAAGGTCACACCAGAAGAAAGAGAATGACATTGATTGTGTTTTAAAGGGCTTAACGCAGCAGCTCATGGCTGTGTTTCTGGCGCTGAACCCAAGTACTGTCCAAATGGGTATTTAATAATCCTCAGAACAATGCCATGCCTCCTGCAAGCTGCTAGTCTAAAAATGGCCTTGTCTAATTGCCATGGTTTCAGGATTAATTGCTTGCTCCAATCTATTCCAAGGGGAAAAAAATAAGCATATTATGGCATCGAATAGGCATACTCTATAGGCAAAAGGCTTCTATAAATGGGTGTGGACCTTTGAAAAAACTAGCACCCATGTTTTTATCTCAGTAGCCTCACCTTACCCAGCAGTCCATGTGGCAGGCCTTTCTGGAATTCCAGCATGGGCCAGGCTTTAGAGTTTGTAGCTGCTCAAGCATCGTTTTTTTTTTTATCATCTTCTTGAGAACATGTGCTTCTTTTTGCAAGTGAAGGTTCAGGCAGGATTCTGGGAGGCACCAGGACCCAAGGGTCTCTATTCTATTGCTAATCTTTATTTGTTTATTTAGTCAACATCTGTTTATTGGCCATGTATTAAGTGACAGCCTTGAGATGGGCAGGCAGTAGGTCCTGAGTGAGTGTATGTCACTTTGAATTGACCATTTCTGAAGGGTGAAAGATATCATGGGATAATTTGAGGGCCCAAAAACACCCTCAAAGGGTAGGAGCTCGAACTAAATAGTCGTGATACTGGCCAGCATTTGCTGAGCACCTACTATGTGCCTCTGTCTGGTAGATACTAAGTGATTGAAATGCATGATCTCATTTAAGCTTCTCAGCAGCTCTAGAGATGGGTATTGTTTTTCCCATTTTATAGTCTTTATAACCAGCTCATGGTCTGCCTGCCACAGTAAGTGGCCCGGACCAGGGCTTGCTTCTGTAGCACTGCCCCGCTTAATTCCTGTGCCTGCTGCTTCTCGTCCAGATTAGCACTGAGCCAGGTCTCCCAGGAGCCTCATGCACCCCTGCCCTTCTCTGTCTGACAGACTCCTGCAACTCCAGGTGATGCCTTTATCCCGTCTTCATCTCAGACACTTCCGGCGAGTGCAGACATGTTTAGTTCTGTACCTTTCGGCACTGCTGCTGTACCCTCAGGTAAGTCCTCTTCCACCTTCCTTCTGCCTCCACCCACCAAGAAAGAGAAAGGGTTGACTGAACCACTGCCAGCTTATGCCAGACACCTGTGGGACCACCATTCTCTCCTTGTGACTCTTCAGGTGACATTGAGAAGCTGCCATGGGCGGGGGGGGTGGTATGTTCACAAAGCTCTGGGATGCTGCAGGCTGGAAATCACTCATGTCTGGCACCTGAAAGGTCAAGATTCCAGGTGTATAGCTTTGGGGAGCTTGGTGCACACACAACCATGCAAATCAGTGCAAACCCTGGTTTGTACTGTCCAGTTCAGCCAGATGGAGGGAAGGTGGGGGAGGGGTGAGTCCGTGCTCTGCAGACCTCTAGAGATCTGCTTGATAGAAGAGATCTGCCTTATTGGTGGAGGCTTAAAGGAAGGGAGGTTCCCCATGCAAAGGGAAACACCTAGTAGACAGAACAAACCGCTAACAGTGAACCGTAATGGGGCTCTTAGTGATTTAAAGAGCGTTTGTTCTATATTCCAAATATTCTTTAAAATATATATATATAATATATACTTTTACAACAGGGTAAAAATATATATAGGAACAGTGTTGCAGGTGCAAATTGGTGGGGTCTGAGGCATCTTGTTTCCATGGCATCAGGCACTCCGTGTAGCTGGCCCACTCTACCTGGACATGGCCAAAGGTGGTATTAGTTCTGCTTTTTGCATACATGGCAAAAAGCAAAGTCTTTAAGGCAAAAACATCCTTAAAGACTTTTTTTCTTTAACTACATATTTGAAATCTGTGGCTTTATCTTTCTTTTTCTACTTTATTTATGTAAATGACAGAGTTCGAATATTTCAGAATACAAATTTCTTGCATTCTTCTATAAATAATTACTTTTAATTACATAGCATTAGAAACAAATTCTTGCCACCAAATATAAACCTTGCTGTTATTCAAAGTGAAATTAAAAATTCATACTCTGTTCCAAAGTAGTATGAGCCGAAGGATCATTATGAACTTCTAGAAGCAACAGAGGTTGATAGCCACTGGGTCTGACTTACAGTTGAGAATCTATAGGTAGGCTAGAAATGTCTTTAATTGCTAAGCTCTCCAATCAAATCTGTTTTACCCACCCCTAAAATGGAACAGTGGCAGTGACTAGTTTTCTCTACCTAAAATGGGTGTTAAAATGTCCTTGGGAATAGTGTTATTGAATCTGTCATTTTAAATAAGAATAACAGTTTTTCAGAAATGTACCACCTTCCTGTGCCATCAGCCTTGTATCCAAAATAACCATGCTTTGTCCCCACTATTTGATGGCACCAAACTTACTCATTTTTGGGCATGTTCATTCCTCAAATATTCACTCAGTACTCACTATGGGCCAGGTCCTATTCTAGGTGTCTGGGGTGTGTCAGTGAATACCAAAGACACAGACCCCTGGCTACAGAGAGCTTACTTTCTATTGGGGAGATGGACAACAACGTAAAAATAAGTAGCTTAACATAATCCTAGAAAATGATCAGTGGTATGGACAGAAGGAAATGTGGAGCAGGGCAGGTGTGAATGGAGGCTGTGGTCAGGAGGAGGTGCTTAAGCAAATGTGTGATGTGAGCCAGGAAGGCTTCAGGATCAAGAGTACTCCAGGTGGAGAAATGGCCCGGCCCCTCCCCCATCCCCTTCTCTGTGAGTCAGAGGGGCTGGATGCAATTCCGGCCCTAACATTTGACTAAAATGCCTGAGAAGCTGCCTGCACTGCTCTGGGCCCTCTCCCCAGCCAGAGCTTTGAAGGCCTGGATTTTGCGGTCTTGTACTTGACCAGCTTTGTTGCAAACGGTGGATAAACCACTTCTGCACATTCAGATTCTGTTTTTTCAGCTGCTAAAAAAAAAAAAACAAAAACGGTTACCTCCAAGATTTTAATTTTTAGAAAGTAAGTCTAAAATTAATTTCAGTTAGCATATTTTTGCTACTCTTACTCTACTTCGGCTATGCTGAGACACAAAACTGGGCTTCAGTTGGTGTTAAACTGTCTGCCTTCTTCCTCCGTAACTGGCCTTAAAAATCACTGCAGCCGTTGAATCTCCGCCTCCTGTCCCTAATTGCCCAGCCAGTGACCGGGAGATGGGAAATGACCTGGGCTGTGCAGCACAATTAATAGACTGGGTTTGAACCCTGGCTCAGCCATTTATTTATAAGCTTTGGGCTCCTGGGCAAATTACTTAACCTGTCAGAGTCAGAGTTTCTTCATTTTTATAACTGAATTTAAAATAATACTTACCTTGCAACAATATCATGAGAATTAAATGAGAAAATAAAGTCAAGTGCCTCTGAAAAATGCTGGCACGTTGTAAATGCTCGATGTGGAAAATGCTGTTATTATTATTACTCTGACGTCTAAAGTAGAAGAAAATATGTCTTCTTCTTACCTATATTTTTTTTCCTTTGCCTTCTTGGGATGTTTTCTTAAAAAATGCATGAAATAAAGTTTAGGTCTTTGACTTCCTGACTGCACATGGCAGAGCTGGCCTGAAGGGCTTGGAGAATGTGCTCTGTATGAGTACAGACCCTGCCACTAACCAGCTGTGTGACACTCAGCTATATCGCTTTGGAGCCTCAGGGAACTTATCTGTAAAATGGGGATGATAATTCCACCTCATAGAGCTGTTCCTGAGTTAATACATGTAGTATAAAACATTTAAAACAGTGCCTGACAGTGTTTACATAAGTAAGCACTCCGGAAAAAGTTCTCCGCCCCACTCACTGGGGACCCTGGCTCTGCTACCCACCCCTTGCTGTGTAGCTACATCAAACCTTCCCCTCCTGAAGCTGTAGGTTCCTTGTATGCAGATTAAAGAGATACTGATAACAGCTACCCCAGAGGCTTGTTGCAAGGATCAACTTCACAAAAAATGTGAGCTCCACTAGGGCGAGGATTTTTTTTTTTACTGTCTTGTTCTTCACTGCATCTCCAAAGACAAACAGTGCTTGGCACCCAGGAGGGCCATTTTTGAACAAATGAATCAAATGACATAATGTAGATAAGAGGTACCATGTAAGTTCTATATATATGTTGGAGGAGTCCTTTAGTTTTCACCATTTTCTTCCATTTTAGTCTGCTTTTTTTTTTTTTTTTAAATTATGAGGGTATCCCCAGGTGCCAGCATCTGGTTGTAAATTGCAATTTTCAACACTTTTAAAAATCTAACTGCAAGGCAGTAATGCAGGTGGTTCCTTTCACTGCACAGCGAGGAGATTTATGATTGATCTGAACTTCAGGGCATAAACAGATGCTCCTTGGCACCCCCTCCCTCCACTGTTGAATGTTAACCAGTAAACAGTTACTAAGCTGTTAAGTGGCTGCAGTGGCAGCCGTGCAGTGGTTTCCCATGTCCAGTGCTACTGCAGCCCTGCCACTGAGATGTCCCTTCAGGGAGGCACAGTGCCACGTGGCCCGAGAGCCTTCGCTCACAGGTCTGGGGAAAGCCCCCACTGCAGGGATCCCACCCACCCAGGAAGAGCAAGTGAGACCTGCAGGTTCCCAAACATGATACCCAATTACCCTTGTTGCCTTTTTTTTTCTTTTGAATATTGTACTTTGTTCTGAAGCAGATGGCATGAAGCCAGGGAGACATGCTAATAGCTCTCTCCAGAAAAGTGTGCACAGCCCATCTGTTGGCTCCTTGTGGAAAAAAGGAAAAAAAAAAAGATGGGGGGGGGAAAAGCCTGCCACCAGCAGTAGACTGAATCATCAGAGATCATAGCACTTACGGATGCTGGAGTTTAATTGGATACTTAGAAAAATGCAGTGAAGGCATTTATTCCACTGTGACTCATTCACCTCTACTTAGAGCCTTTCTCCAGCCTCCAGCATTTATGGGACAGTGGATGTGTGCCCAAAATTGTGCTAGACACAGATGGGGGAGGGAGAAAGAAATACAAGGTTCCTCGTAGCAGGAGCTTTCCAGTCTCATGAGGGAAGACAGAATCACTGGGCAATTCCAACGCAGTGTGACAAGTGCCACAATGGAGATGAACATGGGGGACTTTGCACACCCAGAGGAGAACCAGCTGAGTCTAGAGGGCAGAGGTGATGCTGAACCAAGTCTCAAAGAGCAAAGGAGGGGCAGCCATGTGAAAAAGAATTAGGGATGGCTTTCCAGGCAGATGGACCAACAGAGATGAGAGAGCAGGTTGGGTTGTTTGCAGCTGCTGCAGGGAAGGGTGCCAGTGGGAGAGCAAACGGAAAATGGGGGTGAGGAACTGGAAAGGAACTGACCCCAAAAGCTCCAAAGTCAAGCTAAGGCCTCTGGGCATCATACTCAAGGTAATGAAGCACTGTACAGCTGACCTTTGAACAACACGGGCCTGAACTGCACGGGTCCACTTATACATGGATGTTTTCCAAGCAATACTGCAGTAGTACTATATATGGTCTGTGGTTGGTTGATTCCGTGGATGCAGAACCAGGTATATGGAGGGCCGACTATGAGTTATATGCAGAATTTCCACGGTGTGCAGGTGAGCGCCCCTAACCCACGCGTCGTTCAAGGGTCAACTGTATTTGCATTTTAGAACAGTCGTCTGGTGGCAGTAAGGAGGGTGGGATGGAAGCCAAGCAAAAAAATAGTCTGGCTGGAGGCTGAAGCCTTCCATCCATTTACCAAAATGGGCATCAGGGTTGGTGTGATGGAAAGATCCATGGGCAGGTCTTCACCCTGTCAGACCCAGTGCCCCCTTTTTATAACAAGAATTTGTGATGTCTCCTTTAATATTTTGAAATGAAACTCAGAGAGAATATAACCTACCTACTTGGTTTTTCAAAAATCAATATAATGTCCTAGCTGTAATATAAAGAAGAAATAAAGGAAACTAATTTTTAATAACAAGATAGTGTATTGCGGTAAGGAAATACCCAGGTAAAACTACACTAGAAAACATACCAAGTGGTCAGGTGTGTGTACCTATAACTAGAATCACCACAGGTTCAGACCAACCAGTACAGGAGTATCATGCTTCCTCCAACACCATGATCAGGGACCACGATTTTCCAAGTTGGTGAACAACTCTTGACAATATTCCAAACAAAACGAAATATAGTCTTCCCTCAAATATACACAGTTCTTACATTCCTGGAAAATGAAGTGCATTAAAACTGTGCAAAGAAACTTTGATTTTCCATGTGATTCAAAGTCCAATCTAGTCCCTGGCAGTCCAGTGGTTAGGACTCGGCACTTTTGGTGCTGTAGCCTGGGTTCAATCCCCGGTTGGGGAACTAAAATCCTGCAAGCCACGGGGTTGCGGCACCCCCCACCCCCCAAAAAATAAATAAATAATAAAATAAAATATTCATTAAAAAAGTCCAGTCTATACTCAAATAATCACAAACAGAATGCTGACATTTCTTTGTCGTGCACGTTATCTCCCACATTATAGAAGGTCTAGTGTCAATGCTGTTGGCGCCTTAAATGCCAGTACTGTCCGGCCGCAAAATTACCATGACAACCAAAACACACCCCAGAAATTTCCTAATCATGCCCTAGGAGGCAGTAGCACTCCCACCGAGAACCACTGAACCCCCTCAAAGTCAATCAGAAAATAAGTAAAACAATGTTGCAAAATTCTTAGTCTGTTGGTAGGTTCAAGTCACTGCATTATTATGATAGACAATGTAAGCAAGTTGCAAGTTTAAATGTCAGCACCAGTGCCTCTTCACCCCTCTCATTTCCGCGCACTAGGACCAAGGTGATCTGATAAGGATATTGTCTGTTTTGTTGCCACTCCTGCCTCATTCCATAAAAGTATTTAACACTATTAGATTGATCATCAGGAAGCCCCTGTGTCTGTCTCTACCCCACTACTGGAGCCTCCTCTGACCTTGGAAGGAAATGGACTGGCTTTGAAAGTTGGCTCCATCCCTTATGAATCAGTTGAAGGGCAGGTAGATCTGAGGCTAGAGCATGAGTGAGGTAGACCACATGTGATTTCTCTGGGCTCACCAGGGTCACTGACACAACCCAGGACATGCCCAGTGCCCCCGTGCCTGCCAGTCTTCCATTTGGAAGTTGCTGGGATACCGTGCAACCACCCTCTTCTTTTCCTGGTCTCACTGCTCTGTACCTGCAAATTCCTTCCGATAGCCATAAAAATGCATATTTTGAGAGGCCCTCTACTCTGCCTGGACTGGTCGTCTGTCTCCTGGGCTTGATTGCACCCTGAAAAGGGTGGGGACCCCTGGAAGGACATGGGAGTCTCCTCCAGGCCCACAGTGAGCTGAAACGTTACATGGCTAGACCAGCTTTACGGACTGTGCTAAGATCAGAAGTCAGTCTTGGCCATCTGGGTGAGGCAGTGTGGGGCAGTGGAAAGAATGCTGGCTTTGGGGACAGATGACCTCAGTTCAGATCCTGATCCCAGCTTGTCTCGGCTGTGTGAATCTGAATGAGGTACTTTTCTTCTCTGAGCACCAATCTCCTTATCCCTCAAATGGAGATAACGATACCAACCCTGCAGGGATTTTGTAAAGATGTGAAGCACCTAATACTGTACCTAGCACATTGTAAGCATTTAATAAGTGGAAATTATTATTGTTTCTATTATTATGGTACAGAGTATCACTTGTACTCCTTTTAAAATGACTAGATCTCACCTGAAAGGAATAATATAGCAAAAAATTATGGTGACATATGTGAGTACACCCCCTGGAGTTTTGCAGTGCCCAACCTATGCCACTGTATGAGGTGGTCCTGAGTAGATGCTAACTTACATTTTTTTTAATCTCTAAATTAAATCTTTGAATTAACCCAGTGAGGCAGAAGGTATTTTCTGCCCATTTTACAGATAAGGAGAGGCTTAGGGAGCTTCTGAGGCTCTCCCCAAATTCCATAGATAGGAAGTGGCAGTCTGAATTTTAACCTTGGCCTCTAAAACTCCAATATTTTGATTCTTAATCATTTTGCACACCGCTTTGATGCTGAGAAGGAAGATGTTATAACCTGGCTTTACAACAAAGAGCTTGACTCTTAGAGAGCTGAAGCATTTGGGAATGCCCTAAGTCTAGTAAGAAGGGGAGGCAAGATTCAAACCCAGATGTTTCTGGTTTCCAGCGCTCTGTCTTTTCCTCTGAGACACACTGGTTCCTGAGGTTGTGTGATGTCAGAAACCTCTAAGAATTATAAGACTATAAGAACTTTAGGAACTATAGCAATATTATCGTTACTCCCCAGATCTCTGCCTGGTGTCCCCCTCACTGTATTCTAGTCTCTGCTTACAAGTCATCTCCTCAGAGCGGTTTTCCCTGACCAGGGCTCTAGAAGACAGACTACAGGAGAGCAGGGACTTCTGTCTTACTCACCTTTGCATCCTAGCACACAGCCTGACACTCAACAGTTGCTTGGTCCCTTTCTGCCCATCACTTGACTCCCTGAATGATTTTTTCCCAAGGCGCCTGACTCTTCTTTTTAACCCTTGCAGGTTATGTTGCAATGGGCGCCGTCCTCCCATCCTTCTGGGGCCAGCAGCCCCTTGTCCAACAGCAGATCGCCATGGGTGCTCAGCCACCAGTCGCTCAGGTGATGCCAGGGGCTCAGCCCATCGCATGGGGCCAGCCGGGTCTCTTCCCTGCCACTCAGCAGCCCTGGCCCACCGTGGCCGGGCAGTTTCCGCCAGCCGCCTTCATGCCCACACAAACTGTTATGCCTTTGCCAGCTGCCATGTTCCAAGGTCCCCTCACCCCCCTTGCAACCGTCCCAGCCACGAGTGACTCCGCCAGGTCAAGTCCACAGACCGACAAGCCCAGGCAGAAAATGGGGAAAGAAATGTTTAAGGATTTCCAGATGGCCCAGCCTCCACCCGTGCCCTCCCGCAAACCCGACCAGCCCTCCCTCACCTGCACCTCAGAGGCCTTCTCCAGTTACTTCAACAAAGTCGGAGTGGCACAGGATACAGACGACTGTGATGACTTTGACATCTCCCAGTTGAATTTGACGCCTGTGACTTCTACTACACCATCGACCAACTCACGTGAGTGCCCTTCTTTGAAGGCATAAACCCCCAGAGAGCAATTGATGCCTTGTTTCTGGTGTCAGAGAAATCACCTCAGTTGCATTCAACAGGCCTCTCTTTGTTTATATGACTACTACTAATAACAGTAGCCTCCCATTATTAGGTGCCAGTTATACGCACCTTCTCCATGTGCTTTATATTTATTATTTCTATACTCCTAACAATGCTAATGGCAAGTTTTGTTAGACCTGTTTGACAGATAATGAAAGTGAGATTCAAAGACAAAGAAAATAGACAAAAGGGTGGAATTGAATACAAGCCTATTATTTATCTAGCATGTTACTCTGGCTCTTAAGTTTTTGTTCCCTTGCACATTCATTTATTCATTTATGTATATCCCAACTCTGACACATAGATTTGGGTATGGCTTATTGAACTAAAAATGAGTGGTGTATGTGCATTTAAAAAATGTTAG
This sequence comes from Eubalaena glacialis, assembly GCF_028564815.1. Taxonomy (NCBI): domain Eukaryota; kingdom Metazoa; phylum Chordata; class Mammalia; order Artiodactyla; family Balaenidae; genus Eubalaena; species Eubalaena glacialis. The sequence continues at coordinate 146,840,608 of NC_083718.1, forward strand.
GGACAAGTATAAAAAATTAGAAAATTAAGATCAGGAGAAAACACAGACCAGAGATAGAGCAGCCATAAGGCCTCCTACAACTGGTAGAGTGGCAGCCAGAATTTGCTCAAAGCTTCAGGTAGTCAGAAAGCTCTGCACTGGGAATCCAGGGAGTGGCTTGATTACTTACTAGTTTTGTGTCGATGGGCAAGTCATTTTACTTCTTTGAGCCTCAATTTCCTCATCTATCTTAGGCTAAGGGTCATAAAAAGGACCCAGTGGTACATGTACTAAAACATTATGTCCCTCCCAGAGTTGGAAGTATTTTTATCATCACTGTTATGGCATACTGAGTGGGTTTGCGCAGTCTTGGACCGAGGTTCTAATCCTGCCTTCTCCACCCCAAACTGTGTCTTTGGGCAAGTGTGTGACTTCTCTTAACCTCAGCTGTGTCTTGGGTAAAATAAGTGAGCTAGCTTCAATAGCTCTGTGCCTTGTCCTAGTTCTGGCATTCAGTGATTCTATCCCAGCTCCCTTTTCTATTGCCAGCACCTGGAAAACCAGCACTGTGCAGCCAGTCAGAATCCAGATGTACTTGGGCACACCAATGCCTGGTTGACACCATCCGGGGAAGGTGTCTGGTGATCCATAGTTGTGCCTTGACAGTTGATAAGGGGAAGGAAAAGGCTCATGGAACAGTGAGGTTGGCGTTTTCATTACTGTCACAGATGGTATGGATTACTGCTTAGCCAGTACCGTGAATTGTCAAAAAAAAATCTCATGTTAACACAATCAGATAATGTCACTTCAGCAAGGTTTGGGATGCTGTTCTGAAAATGAACCTCTTCCATGGGTGTAAACAACCTACTTCCTCTCAGGCCATATGATCTACATGGTGGGGGCATCTCTATTCACTCCAGCTCACAGGATTTCAATGAAGAATCATGAATAAAAAATGAAATGCTAAAGAAATGACAGCCATGCATAAAAAGCAAGCATCTTTTGAAGACACATGTCTCTCTTTCAAGGGGCTTGTGTGCCAGCTATATATATAAAAGAGGGAAGTTTAAGTTTTTTGAGGACAGGGAATATGTCTTAATCATCCTCGTGTTGCTACACTTCTCACGATGGTTGTGTGGTGTCTGGCACATGGGCGGCGTTTTGGAACGATTGTAGAGGATGAAGGGACAAAACAAAGGCTACTCAGTTACTCTCGTGTGTCAGAGCGGGACTTTGCACTATTGAGATTTTGGGCCAGATAATTTTTTGCTGTGGGCGGCTGTCCTGTGGATTTTAGGATGTTTAGCAGCATCCCTGGTCTCTAGCCACTAGATGCCCGGTAGCACACATCCTCTTCCCCTAGCCATGATGACCAAAAATGATTCTAGATAGTGCCAAATGTCCCTTGGGAGTGAAATTGTCCTAGATTGAGAACCACAGTTTTAGGGTAGAGAGGTATTCTACAAAACCTTCTAAAGGTTAAGACACTTGCATAAATAAACTTCGAGTTTTGCCTCCCACTGATTCCATCCAATAAGTATGTATGAGCAGTATATCTCTCAGAATCGGCAGCTCTGTCAGGGTTCTCAGCCTTTAGTAAGCAAGAAACCATGTCAAACACAGTTCAGAATCCAATTACACTCATAATTATTAAGCATCTACCGCATATCAAGGTGTTTTCATAAAGCTTACCTCATTTAAACTCTCTGTAACTGGTTTGTTCTATAGGCATCTCATGAAACAAAACAGACTTCCTTTTAAATTAAGAAAAAAGAAACAATGTTTTATTTTAAAGAAAATGAGTGCAACCTATCTTTATATCCTCTTATCCATCAGCATCACCTTTCGAATGTTTTGAGTGGAGAGGAACCAAAAGTACACCTCAAATAGAAATAGAAAAGCACAGTGGACTGAACACTGTCACATTTGTGTTAAATCCCAGAGCTCCTGCTTCATAGTTGTGTTAACTCTAAGAAAGGCACTTCACCTCTCTGAGCCGCAGTTTCTTCATCAGAAAAAGACAATAGGTACAATAGCACCTTGCAGGTTTTATATTAGAGAGCATAATGAATGCAAAGTGCCTAGCACCGTGTCTAGCTTGCTGGCACGCAATAAATAGCATCATTCTAAAGAGAGGTTCATCAAGGCAAAAGCAACTCACCAAGTTTTATAATCACTCACTGTCTGATAAGCAGCCAGATTTTGTAAATTCTGGGATGTAATGGCAGGGAGGCCTTGTCAATGGCTTTTGAAATTCAGCTACTAAATCAAGCCACGCCTCCCCCCCCCCCCACCACTCCTTTGGGGCTGAGCCAGTGCTGGGTATTTTCACTGCCAATTTAGAAATTATTGAAAAGAAAAAGAAATTATTGAAAGGAAAGTAGTTTCTAATGGCATATTTATTATAAACCTCTGGGATAAAGGAGACAAGGAAAATGTGGGAAGGTTAGGACAGAAAATGGAGATCCTTATGGAACAAGGAAAAAAGTGCCAGCTGTGAAGTTGCCATCAGCTACATTCATTTTCCCAGATCACTGAGACACTCTATTCGGCACATGTTTATCGAATACCTACTATGTGCCAGGATACAAAGCCTGCTTCTACCACTTGCCAAGTCTGTGGCCTTGAGCAGTTTAGCAATCTTCACCTTCCTTATCTGTAAAATTGGAAGAACCCCTACCTCGAAGAGGCTTTATGCGGATTAGCGATATTGCCTGTAAAATTTCTAATGGCTTCCGACACATAGAAGGCACTCAATAAATGCATATCACGGTCCTCTATTTATTCTTATTGAAATAATTATATGAAGTTAAGAAAGAAGACTGTAGTCCAGCAGGTCTTAATTTGAGTCTGCAGAAACACAGAGTTTCTGATTCAGTCGGTGTATCTAGGGTGGGGTCCAAGAATCTGTGTTACTATCAAGTTCCCAGATGTGACTGATGCTCCTGGTCCTGGGACTATTCCTTGAGGACCACTGCCTCACCCATCCCTGTGGACCACCAGCTCCTTCCTGACCATCAAGTTTGTGAGAGGACAAGATTAATAGGTACAGAGGAGATATTAAACTGTTCAACCGATTTGACTTGTGATAGGAAGGGAGGAGTCCTGGGATTTGACTCGAATATAATCCTATCTCTGAGGTTTCTGTGGGGTATAAACGGTTGCTGCCGGACACTTAGGATGTTTTCTTTTTTTGCATGGTCTCTATGTAGCTCCAACCCCAGCCCCTAGACAGAGCTCTCCATCCAAATCATCTGCATCCCACGCCAGTGATCCGACCACCGATGACATCTTTGAAGAGGGCTTTGAAAGTCCCAGCAAAAGTGAAGAGCAAGAAGCTGTAAGTGACCGGTTTGTTCTTTCTGTTTTTTTTTTTTATTCTTCAATTTAAAACCTCTATATCTGAAATGGACAATGCATGAGGAAACCTATGTAGAAAAGAATGCTGGCTCAGACTCTTAAGTTCTAAAGGGGTGACTAAAGGCGTTTTCTTTTATGTTCAAATGAGCAGCTGAAAACCGTTATCCTTTCATTAAGTTGTTACTACAAGTTCTCACATTTGCGGAAGTGGCATCCTCTAAACGAAGTGCTGCCTCCTTTAAAATAACAGAGTATATGTGTGCATGAAAATATGCCCAGCTGTCTTATATTTTCAATTACTGAAAAGAAAAAAAAAAAGTGTTATCTTCTTGTGTTCTAGCCTGATGGGTCACAGGCCTCATCCAACAGTGATCCCTTTGGTGAGCCCAGTGGGGAGCCCAGTGGTGATAATATAAGTCCACAGGCCGGTAGCTAGATAGCACAGGTCTGGGTAGGTATCTGTCCTTTTGATCTCCCACCCTTAAGCCATCCGCTTTCCCTTTTGCTTGTTTGTTACCTCTGAAGTCACATCTCTGATGTTTGCACCATCTCTCCTGGCCTGAGCGTATCCCTGATGTTTGTATCATCTCGCCTTGCCTGATGTCTGTTTTCCACCTTGTTTATCCTCATGGATGCATGACCTTTGACATATATTGGGAGGTAGGGGTAGAGGCGAGGAGTGGGGAATGGTCATATTTTATTAATGATATGTTCTGAGTGGGTGGATGTTGATAGAAGGAGGCATGGTCAAAGCTACTTAACGTGGACTCAGTGTCTAAAAGCATCAACATTCTGAGATGGACACATTCTGCCCACCCTGATTCTTTCTCAGTGAAATAGGGTCCAGATGCTTAAATCTTTTAAGCAGTGCGTCAACTGCATTTGCCTACACTCTGCAGATCTAAAAAAAGGTCACCAACCAAACACACTGAGAAGCCAGACTAAGAAACAGAAACAAGCAGTGCTTGAAATAAGATTGATAGAGATGTGAGATCATGGTAGTCCATTTTGTCTGGCCAAAAGGGGCCCCCGCACCGTTTCTGACGTGAAAGTGGAATTCAAAGCTCAGAGACGTGTCACGTTCGCTTCTGAGGCTCTGCTGTTTGCACCTGTGCTACAGCCTGTGGTTTGCCACCAAACCACTTCAGACTCCATCAGCAGCGGCTTCAAGAGAGGGGTACTTACATTTACTAGAAGTGGGTTTTGGCACTTGAATTTTAATACATCTGATTTTATGGAAAGAAAGAGTGGCTGATGAAGCGAACCTTCCCAGGAGACAGAAGTACCCCTTGTTACCCAGGCATGATTTCTAAGGTCACTCCTTGACAAATGTGTTCAATTTTCATATACCTTTCTAGTTTTCCGTAAACGTGTAGGACTGCAAGGCCATACCGACAGAGCTCTGTTTTTAGGCCTGAACATTATGGTCAGAACCATTAAAATGGTAAATAGTTTTCACTGTTCGTAAATGGATTCTGAGGCTACCTCGGAATCAGTAGCAGTTCATGTGTAAGTTATTTTGATGGTTCTTGAAAGCTCATACAGTGTTTTGAAAGTGCATTTTGCTAATAGATTTTATGATTAAAGAATCTCACATACCGTACTTTTTGCCATGTTTCACCTCAGTACGATAGCACATGAGAACACATCATGCCATGCAAATGCCCATCTAAAAATCTAGTCTTGCAAAGCTATTTGGGGAACTTGTGATATAGGCAAAGTCAATGTTCCAGGAAAGACAAAAGTTGGAGATGATGGGTGGACACCTTGGGAAGATTCCCCCAGAGGTTTTTCTACCCCTTACATATGTTTGATTTCACATGCTCACCCTTGCCTTGAAAACTTTGATGAATGAACCAGAGGTGACAAGAGCCATTCATCAGCATAACAGCCAACATCGTCCTAAAATTGAGTTCTTCTAGAGAATAAAGATGACGTGCAGCATTTGCAGATCGATGTTTCACACCCTCATCTTTACGAGCCTGTTCTGCTTGAGACAGTCGTACAGGCTGTTTTGTGAGGCTTCAGCCTGTTCCGTGTTTGATGCTCTGTCTAGAACCCCAGGCCAGGGTTGAGTTGTGAATGGACGTGGCATGGTCTAGTGGGAAGAGCTCAGAATTTGGAACTTGAGTTCAAATTCTAGCTCAGCTACTTAAAAGCAGGAAATCTTGGGCAAGAACCATACTTGCTGTTGAGTCTTGGTTTGCTTATCTGCTGAAAGGGCCTTATGTATACATTACATTAACTAAGATAGCATATGGAGACAGGTACTCGGTACTCGGCTTAAAAAAATCTGGTTCTGGAGCAAGAGTGCGTTCAGAATCTGGCACTAGCACTTATAAGCTATGTGACCCTCATGAGATGTCATAATAATTCTCGATCTTATTTTGAAAAATGAGGGTAAAAATAGTGTTCTCCTCATAAGCTTATTGTTTGGACAATAATCATAGGAGGTGATGTGTGTGGAGCTCTTAGCACAGCATCTGACACAGAGAAAGCACCCAAGAGCTGTTAGTTGCCATCGCCACCACCAACACCATCACCACCACCCCCATCATCATCCTATGTGCTCAAAAAATGTGGTTCGCCACTCCCTTGGATTTTATACGTTTAGCCCTTATGTCCTCGTGTTGAATAAATTCTACCATAAGGACCCAGACCACTGGCTGGGAGGTTTTGCTTTTCACTTTCTATTTGCAGGTAATTAATTTTCAATATGCCTCAAAATAGCTTTGGGAAAAAGGAAAAAGAAAAAACCCTACTTCTTAGTTTTCTGGCTTGCCCCGTCCCATAATCAGAAGGACCCCTGTTAGGGCCTCACAGGCCACCTCTCACTTCTCAAAAAATGAGCAGCCTTATCTTAGATTCACATGTAAATCATAATAAGTAGCTCCCAGCTCCAAAGGAGGGCTGGGCTGTAATCTTCCGTGAAACAGTTTTCTCCCTTTGAAAGCTTAGTCTGGCAATTACACAATTGCCTATCAAGAATTGCATGCCAAGAGGCTGATGCCAGCCTTGCCGACACATCCCTTAAGACACCCATAAGGGAAGTCCAAATGAGCCTTTTGGGCCCCTCCTTCAATAGCAGTATAAGCCACGTTTGATCTTTCTGTCTTCATCCCATTCACCCATCCACCCAACTGGAAATTTACTGACTGCAGTTTCTTAGGGCCTTTCCAGGCATTTGGAAAAAGGATACCATGCAGGGAGAGTTACGTCCATGGCTCTATTTTCCCCGCTGCCTCCATACAGTTGGAAAGCAAGAGTCTCAGCCTTCTTATCACCCTTGCAACCATTATCTCCAGCTGCTTTTTATTAGAAATGCCCGCACAATTCTGAGTAGGTAGGGGTGACATCTGTTGATAAGTTAAAACCATATTGCACCCTAGTAAGAGGAAACGGATGGCCTCAATCCTCTCAGGAGGAAGCTTCAGGGCCAGTCTCAAAACAGCATTTCTGTTTTAGCAATAAAGGGGAATATCTTCAATTATTTCATGTTTTTCCCCTACCCTCCCATCTGCGAGAATCATGTGTCTTTGAAAGGCTGGGTCAACAGGGGCAAAAAAAAGAACCCAAATAATATTATAATGGCTGGCGTGGGAATGGCAGGTAATTTATACTCCACTGATATGTTGCTGGAGCAATTTTAAGGGCGAAATGTTAGCTTTTGAGGAGATGAAAGAAAAATGAAAACATTTATTTGGTTAAATGGCTAAGTAAATAAACTGCCTATCAGACTTTCCCAGCTGTCAAGTCAGAGTAGCGTCTGTAACAATGGGGAATTGTTTGGTCTGTCTCCCTTAGTAACAGTAGATATTGCCATAAATAATAAGTCACTGTCATTTTTTAAGACCAATCTTCATAGTGGGAACCCAAGACATGTAAAATGTTACCTGATGGATTTATAGTGTTCAAGGGAAAAGAAAGCAGAACTTCAGATGCTTTTGGTAAGAGATTTAAAAAAAAACAGGAAAGAAAGAAAAGAAATGCCCAGAGTCAGGGGACTTGGGTCTGAATTATGGTTCCAATGCAGGTGACCTTAGGCAGGACTTTAGCTAGCCCAGGAACCCCCGGTCACCATAGATGGATGAAGACGAATCATAGCAAGAGATCCCTCCTCAGGCTCTCCCAGAATCGGAAGATACCGTGAGTATGAAAGTGCTTTATAAGCTTTGAAAGTAGAATACACGTATTTGGCATTATTGTTACTCTTCTGTTTTTAAATAGAATCGTATAACAAAGAGCCTCAAAACAGAGAACCACAAAAATGGAAAAATAATCTCTCCTTTTCATGGGCATAGCACTCCGAGGCAAGTCCAAGCCAAGCTAGTCCAGGCGGGAGATGGGAAGGCCTGGTTGAGAGCAGTGTCGGCCAGGTTGGAGAGATGGGCATGATGCCCAGGGATGTGAAAAGATGGAATCAGGAGGAGCTTAAGGCTGCAGGGAAGTGGGAGGTGAGGAAGAAGAGGGCATGTGCTAGGATGACCCCCAGGTTCCTGCCTGACTGGGGGATCTAGGCGCTGTGCTAAGGAATGCAGAGCTGCAGGCTTGAGCAGAAAAAAAGGCCAGTTTACTTTGGGACCAGTTGTACCCGAGGTGCCCTTGAACTTCCAAGCAGAGATGCCGGTGGACTGCTGGATATGAGACTCCGGAGAACAAAAGACTAGAAATGGAGATTTCAACATGGTGTTTAGCCCCTAGAGTAGTGAGCACAGCTAGACTCTACTGATCATTTAGACCCGAGGCCAGCACACTCTCTGGGACTCTTTACGTTTTTGTGGGCCATCTGGCCTTTGTCACAACTAATGTACTCTGCTGTTGCAGCAGGAAAGCAGCAAAAGACAGTGCATAAAGGACTGGGTGTGATGAGTGCCAATAATACTTTATTTACAAAAGAACTGGCAGCCACTAAAATGGGCCAATGGGCTGTCGTATGATGACCTCTGAGTTAGATCACGCTCACTGTTTCTAGAATCACCCTGCAGAAGCTAATGCAAGTAGCCTTGCATTTACTAGTACTAATAAAATAAATGTAAAAATTACTAGGATGTTTATAGCACTTTTATAGACATCACCTAATTCAATCCTCAGGGGAACGCTCTTAAGTATTTTTATCATTCCTGTTTCACAGATATGACAGGTAAGGTAGAGAGGTTCATGACATGTTGAAATCACACGATTCACATGTAATAGGGCTAGGATTTGAATCTAGACCCAGATTAAATAACTTAAGAGCACTCAACCAAGGCCAGGACACCTGGGTTTTAGCAGCCTCGCTGACTTGATTGCTTGTGACCTGAGGCAGACGGCTTCATTTCTGACCTCTGGTCTTCTCTTCGGTAAAGAAATTCCCACGGGCCCTTCTAGCGCTTACATTCTAGGACCCTCTAACTTGCCCACGGTCACCCAGCTAGAGCATGGAAGACCCAGTCCTCAAACTAGATCTTCCAACAGCACCCTTCTCCCAGGCTGTCCTTGTTCCCAGCTAATGAAGGAAAGGCCAGAAGTCCCTGAAATATGTTGACTTCATTAGGGGTCCTGGTGACTATCTGTGTGAGATCCAGGGCCCACTCCTGACCACCAGGAACCTACTCCGGACAGGCCATCCTGCTTATGGCTGAGAACGGCTGCCATCAACCTCAGTGCCCTCCTCTGCTACGTGACAAGGTCAAGAAAGGTGACGTAAATCTGCAAGGCAGATAACTTGTACCCATCATTATTATTATTATTGGGGAAGTGCAGAATTGATCAGGACATGTGCAGACCCCCTGGGAACTCAGGGTGTGCACCTCTGTGTTCACCAAGTGGGTTTCAGCACCCAAGACCCCTGGAAGCGAGTGCGTTCAGCAGCAACTTCAGTCTCTAAGGCATCATCATTAAATCCATCCTGTATTTTGAAGACTTTCCTACTCTGAAGGCCAGATTTTCAGGCTGAAAGTGGTCAGAAAGCTTTATGGTTTCCCTTTCCTCTGAATAAAAAGGAAAGGAAGACTCCTGCCCCTTGTTAAAATTCCTTATGTCATATGAGCTCACTTATTACGTGTTACAGTCCCATGATGTTGATGTTACAAACCCCATCGTACAGATGAAGAAACTGAGGCCCAGGTGAAATGCCTTCCTCAGTTCATACAGGTAGTTAGGAAGTTGCTGGGGTCTTTGTGGCTCTAAAACCCATGCATTTTTCATGGATTCAGGTGGAACTTTGAGTTCTTTCAGCCTTATTTCCACTCCCTGGTTACCATCACCTTTTTCATTTTATCAGGCCAGGAAATGTTAGACCCTGCTGAGCTAGGCCCAAGTGTTCGGGCTTAAAGACCCTGAGGCTGAAGTTGCTGCCTAGGCAGGGCAATGCTGAGGACCTCAAGCTTTGGCTCACCTCCTAGCTGCAGTCTGACCCCCAGCTTGGCTCGGCGTGGCTCTTACCCCCAGGCTCCCAGGGGGGGCAGAGATGGGTTTGCTCAGCAGCTAGATTGCATGGCGCGTGACCTCACATCCAAGACCACCTTTCTCAGCATGCCACGTCTTCTCCCCACTCATCATTTGTTTTGGACATACCTTTGCTCCATGTGGCCAAGCTTTCCAGAAACAAACACAATAAAAATTAAAGGGATGCAAAGTCATAAGCACAATTTAGGTGGCTTTCCAAAGGGGCGCCTTATAATGTGGGATTGGAAACTATATGCCTTTATACTTCAAGCCAGACAGGTGGAGATAGGTAGGGAAAGTGAGGGAATAAGCACAGAAAGGGGAGTCCAGACCCTGGGCTGCCTTTCTGGCTCTCTACTGATTCCTGCGGACTCTGGGGGAAAAAAAAAAAAAAAAACCCTCACGTCTGGGGGCCTCCATTTCTTCCTGTAGGAAAGGAACCGTCAGATCGATGGCCCTTCTTGCTTTGGCATTTTACAAAAGGGGTCATGTGGCAGTGGAGAGGACAGTGGGCTTAGGAAAGAGCTGGGTGTGTTTACATGACACGCTCAGGAAAACACATCTAATCTACAGTGGTCGAAAGCAGATCAGTGGTTGCCGCACTGGAGTGAAGGGTTGACTGAGCAGGACCCCGAGGAAGTTTTTAGGGTGAGGAAATGCTCTATAGCTTGATTGCTCTGGGGAGGGCCAGATGGGTGGATATATTTCTCACAACTCATCAAACTGTACATTTAAAATGGGAACATTTCATTGTATGCAAATCACACCTCAATGAAGTTGATTTAAAAATAAGAATAGGTAAATTCATAGAGATGGAAAGTAGATTAGAGGTTAGTTACCAGGGGTTGGGGGTCAGGGGGCCTAGCAAGTCACTGCTTAATGGGTACAGAGTCTATTTGGGGTGAAGAAAGAGATTTAGAAATAATGGTGGTGGTTGCACAACATGATGAGTCTAATGAATGTCCCTGAATTGTATGCTTAAAAATGATTAAAATGGCAAATGCTTTGCTCTAAATATTTTACTGCAATACAAAAGCTAAAAAAATAACAAAGCTGGTTATATCCCATCTCTGCCCTATGCTGGCTGAGTGGCCTTGGGCCAGTCACCAAACTCTGGGGAGCCCTGCTTCTTCCCTGTAAATGGAGATAGGAATACCCAGGGTACAGACTCTGCGATGCCCAAATGAGACCATGTATGTGATCGAGAAATCGAGGAATCCCCTTTAGAGGCTGTAAAGGTTTCTGTAAATATAAGCTATTATTACTCTAAATCTGTGATTCCACTTGACTTCTGTACGTGAGCTCATACTTCATACTTAAAGTCATCTGCAAACACGTGGAAGTCTCTGCCATCCACAGGGCCCTCCAACCAGATCCTTTAGATTAACCCCGCATTCTTTCTACACAGTTTCCCAAGGCGGATCCCAAGGTGTCATTGTTAGGTTTCCTAACAGCCCAGTTACGCTATGAAGTAGTGTCTATGAAGGACATGGGCTTTGGAAAGCCACCTACAGGTGATTTTTAGGCCTAAGACCATCTTCTATAAAGGAAGGATAGAGCCACATGCCCAGACATAAGAAACCTAACCATTTTTGGAGTACCTCCTCCATGCCAGGCTCTGTGCCAGACAGTGAATGTGTATTTTCTCCTTCAATCCTCAATGAGGATTTCGAGACTCATGTTACAGATGAGAAAACCGGCACCCAGAAGGGTTAAGTAACCTGCACGGAGTTTTAAGGTTACTAAGCAGGTGACAGTGAGAAAGGGAACAGCAGCCTGACAGCAAGAGCTGGGCCCTTGGTGTTCTGTTGAACGTAAACAATTTCACAGAACACCAGCATCGCACAAAGCATTCCGTGACCGCGATGGGTCAAGACACATCCAGACCACTCGGTAGCCATGGCTGACAGGAACATTGTCCAGATTCCAAAAATGACCAAATATTCTTCTCTTCTGGCTTTAGCCTTGTTCCATGCTACCTGCCTTCCAGATAAGAATTATTAAGATAATCATACTCCAGCTTCCTGAAAGCATCCAACCCAGAGAGAAGCCTTACTTTCTTGACCCTCCCCCTAAACATCTAATATAAGCCTAAACCTATAAGAAGCCCTTTCTAATCACCTCTTCCAGACTTGCCCGTGGTTCCCCTCGTTGTAATGAGTAATAAACCCAACTTGTTCAAGGGCAAGTGTGTTCGCGGTGGTCTATGGCTGCAGGCAGTAGTTGGCAGTAGGAATACCAGCCTGGATCTGCCCGATTTCCCATCTGTGTGCTTGCACTCTTTCATTGCACCTCCCAGAAAACAGGGTATTCAACTTAAGTCAAAGGGTGGAGAGTTGATTTGTTTTCATTTTTACTGCACGGTTTCTATCTACTTCGTTGTCCTCTAGAAATGAAGATTATTAATATGTCAGATTCACAAATGAGCTTAAAGTTCATGAGTGTTTGCCAGCTCCCGGTAAGAGAAGCACTTTTCATTCACTCTTTCACATCCTCAAGCTCCTCGTTGTTAGTGGGTGCACCTGCCAGGTTCCAAGCTTGTGCTCAGAATTTGGGATACTGACATGAAAGGTGCAGCGGAGCTCACTGTGTAGAAGGCACTAGGAGATAACATGGTGGCAGTGTAGACTCCACAGGGCACTGCTGGAGTCCAGGGGCAGAGTGGTCCACGTCACCTGCGTAGTCCAGGAAGCCCTTCTATTTGGGCTGGTTCTGAAAGTATGAACCCCCAGGTGCAGGACGAGGAGAGGTCCTGGAGGTGGAAGGAATTGTCTAAGCAGAGTCTCAGGGATGGGAAATCCCATCATATTGGGGGGACCATTAGTACAGGGAAGAAGGTGCAGCCTAGGAGAGAGAGGAAGTAGATGAGGCCGGATGGGAAGGGGGAGCCGTGCTGGAAGGGCCCTGTGGACCATCCCGAGGAGTCTGCGTTATCCTTGGGGGCTTAAGGAGCTGGGAGGGTTGTTCTAAGCAGGAAACTGGCATGACGAAATCCATTTCAGAAAGATCATTCTGACAGAAGCATAAGAATTTTTTTTAAGCATGATGTACGTGACCGGAAGGGTAACTTTTTTTTTAAATAAGTTTATTTATTTATTTTTATTTTTGGCTGTGTTGGGTCTTCGCTGCTGCGCGCGGACTTTCTCTAGTTGCGGCAAGCGGGGGCTGCTCTTTGTTGCAGTGAGTGGGCTTCTCATTGCGGTGGCTTCTCTTGTTGTGGAGCATGAGCTCTATAGCGCAGGCTTCAGTAGTTGTGGCTCGCGGGATCTAGAGCACAGGCTCAGTAGTTGTGGCACACGGGCTCAGCTGGGATCTTCCCGGACCACATCTCGAACCCGTGTCCCCTGCATTGGCAGGAGGATTCTTAACCACTGCGCCATCAGGGAAGTCCCAGGAAGGGTAACTTTTGATTCATGGTCTGGAAGGGACATTTATTAGCTCTAATGGACTATGAGACTAATGGGTCTTATGTGCCCAGTGAAGGAGCTTTGACCTTACCCTGTGGGTAATGAGGAGCCTTTGAAGGATTTGAAGCAGGGCCGAGATGTGGTCAGATCTGACCAAAGAAAACAAAAAATATCAACAGCGTGCTATGTTAATGTGTGATTCCACTTAGGCTTTTTGGAATGTCGAAAATAGCTTAAAGGCCCCATGGTGACCTTGCCAGAAGTCAGGTCAGAAATTTCTGGATCAAATGATTTCTTAGCTCCCCTCCAGCTCTGACAGTCTAAGATTCTGTAACAAGGAAGGTAAAGCTATTGCCAAAACGTATAATGCATCAGAGTGTCAGACTTTGGGATTATCTGCTGCTTGGGGTTTTACACACCACTGCTCCCCTTCATTAGTGGGGATAATTGAGAGTTGACTGCAGTCGTTACCACTGTTGTGATGGGTATTTGAAGCTAAATTCCGGCAAGCAGGAGATGTGTGAATATTTATCTCAGTTGCAGAAAGTTAATGCAGTGTGGCATTAATTACCCTGTCTGAGCCTGCTGTCTTCTTCTGTTTTTAGGTGTCATTCTCAGTTGAATAAATTAGTTTCCAAAATTGGAATAAAGCAAATGTAGGGTGAGATCAAGGCAGCCAGACTTCTTAGGGCATCCAAAAAGCAGAGTGAGCTGAGAAAGTCTACCCAGGAAAGATGAAGATGCATCCTTGTAGCCCAGCGTAGGCAAAAGGAAATGTTTCCCAGTAGTGGTACTTCACTACTTTACCACTCTAGCTTTGCTCCACCCACCTCACCCCCAGAACACAAACACACAGTAAAGTTCCATGTTTAGCCTTACCACAGGTATTTGAAACATTTCAAGACGTTGGCAGAGAATAGATTAGGTGCTTAATAAATCATCTTGCTATAGATTTTGATTTTTGATTCAATTATGGGAGAATAAAGGCAAGGGAGAGTGTGTTTAGGACAAAGGGATCAGAACAGTGAAAAAAGTAGAAAGTGTATCCTAGACATTCATTCACTCAGCAGACCTTCATTGTGCACCTACAGTGCTGGGTCCACGTGTAAAATGGCAGATGGAATGGAAAAGTGGTAACTCAGAAGTAGGGCATGGAAGAATGGGCTTTCCTACTTTCTGTCATCAGATATTTGGAAGAAGTATTACACTTATTCTTTATGTTTCCAAGGCCGGTATGAAGTCCCATGGGTGGAAAGCATCAAGGGACAAATTGGCAATCTGTTCTTTTACAGAATTGGGTGCCTCAAAGGGTAGGAAGCTCCTTCTTCCTGAAAGAATACAGAGATGATGAATTCTAGAAGAAGACATCCTGGACCTACCTGATCTCAGGAGTCCTGGATTCTATTCACGGCATGGTTACTAAGTAACCTTGTGACTCTGGGGAAACAAAAGCTCTCTTCATTGGGCTTCACATTCCTCATCTGTAAAATGATGGGTCTGGACAAAATTATCTTCTAACCCATCCCCACTTTACAATAAAAGCAAGTAGTACAATATATTAAATCCATGACAGGCAGCACAATGACTTTGAGATCACACAACCTCTTTGATTTTCAGTTTTTATCAGCAAAATGAAGATGGAAAGAATATAAGCCACTCCCAGGACTGTTAGGCAGATAAAATAAGACATAAGGGTGCTTTATAAACTCCAAAACACTCTACAACACCATAGATTGAAGGTTTTTTGTTTTTGTTTTGTTTTAATGGCAGCTGTTATAATAGATGAGAAAAAGCACTGGACCTTACTTTTAGGTCCCATGTCCCGAACTTACTAGCTGTGTGACCGTAGACAAACTACTTAACTTCTCTGTGCTTGGTTTCTCATTTGCAAAAGAGATAAATCACCTGACTTACAAGGCTGTTGTGATGTTTTCAAAAGACAATGTACTTGAAAATATCTAGCATGGTGCCAGACACACAGGAGAGGCTATAGAATGCCAGTTCAATCTGTTGCTTCAAGAAAATAAGCAGTTAAAAGGGATCTTTACTCACATGGCAAGAGGCAGGCCAATATATAAAATATGACAGAATTAAGATGTAACTGTGTCCACTTAGTTCTGGTACAAATATCCAAGAGTGACAGCATGAAGGCCAACTTTAATAGAAGGGCCTATGCATGCCTAAGACCAGAATATTGACCTGATCTGCTTGGCCAGTGCACCCTGGGCCATTTCAACATGAACTAAAGTCTGAAGTGATTTCAACAAGGCCAAACGCCATTTCCCATCTACACATTTGGATTGGAGATTTGCTGTGTCATATGTTGGTGAAAACCCTTGTGTATGTCTTAGCACAGCCCCATGGGTGCAGGCAAGTGACCCACCAAACCTCACACAGCTGAGTGGATCGAAACAAGTTCGAGAAGCTTTTAACTAAGAGCTAACGGCACGATTGCCATTTCTCTTATTCTAAAGTGCACCCAGTCATCACTGCTTGTAGAAACCAAAGAGCGGTTTGAGATGGAATTTCAGCAGCCTCAAGTGGATGTTCATAAAACCGTGTTGGAAAAATGTTCACTTAACTCATGATCATTGTTACCATGTTCTGAAGACCTGTTCCTGCTGAGCACTGTGCTAGAGGCTTTATATATATTCTCTCTAATTCTCTCAAGAACCGTGTAGGATAAACAGTATTATTCCCATTTCGTGGTTGGGGAAACCGAAGCTCAGAAAGTGTAAGTATCTTGTCCATATCACACAGCTGGTCCAGCTCTGTCTACTAGACCCTGCGATTTCCCTAACAGGCAGTCAGGCTCAGCTTGAAAACCAGGGGCAAAACTGGGTGAGTTGTTCTTCTTAAGCATAAAAAAGATACCAAAATGATATGCACCATGATTGAATAATCCAAAAATAACCTAAGGTCATTCATCATAAACTGTCACCTTTCTGTTCTAATCCCAAACCCTCCTTCCCATTGCTGTCTCAGAAAATCCTATCCGGAAAAGAGCAGATCTCACTTTGTCCCTCTGTCCATAGGAGCTGGAGCCTCTTTATGCGCAGATCAACAAATCTAAGAAATAGCATCAATGCGGGCTTGTGGCGGGTGCTTCAAGACTGGCATGGAAATCAGCATCGCGACAGGCTCTGTTGTATTCTTTCACCTCACCTCATCCCACGAAGAAATTCATGATTGCCCAATGGAACTCGTTTGGAAGAGGGAACTAAGAGTTTTTGGCAACCACTGGCAGATATCTATGGCAGCACAAAAACAAACACACAAAAGCATAAAAAATCATACCCAACGTTAAATCACAAATCAAGCAAATGCTTACTTGACAAAGAGTTTAAGCTCTCTTAACACGTGGGTTTAAGATGACCCAGTATGTGAAACCATAGTTCTCTTTTTATTTCTCTACCGGTTGGCCACTGTAAAGACATCAAATTTGGAGTGACAGGCCTCAGAGAGTTACATCAGGGTTGGCACTGATGTCATTTAGGCAAAAGTAAGAGGTCTCTGTCACCACAATATCATCATCCATATGCCTTTCCAAATAGGATGATGTATTTACATGACTCCACAAGGCCTGGTCTGCCATTTTTTCCCCTTTCCTTTCTTTGTCATGTTTGAAAATTAATGGGTGTACAAATTTTTGTATTACTTTTGACTATTTTTAGGTATTGGTGAAGAAATCTAACTGGGAAAAAAAAAAAACCTCATATGAAATGAATTAACTTGAAATCACAAGACAGATGAGTGGTCAATGATTCTTTTTGATCAAGAATGTTGCCAAAACAACCCTTTAGCTCTTCTGCATCCTGGTGAAGAAAGACAGCTTTCGGTTTAACCTTCACTCTGTGAGTAGGAAAGGACATCGAATCCCATTGATGAGAAAGATGAAAAATGCATCTGATTTCCTCAGAAGCTCTAAACTCTAAGTCCAATAAAATGAGATTTTTTATTTTTCCGATATCTTGCTGCTGTGATGCTATGCAGACAGTGTCTTCTCCACGTGCCATTTTCAAAGAAAAGTCATTTGCCAAATAATTATGGTACAATCCTGGTAATGTGGTTTGAGATCTTAAAAACCGACTTTCTGATAGAACAATAGTGACATGAATATTCAGAGTAACAAACTGATTCCGTGGTCACAATGGTTCATCTCTATCTCTTTTTCTACATCAGAAAATTCAAATGGGATTTTTATTTTATAACTTGAAAAAAAAAAAACCTTACCATTAAACTCTTTAAATATTTAAGAGAAATGGCTTTAAGGAGTTCTAATGAAAAAAATTGCCAGTTTTTTTTTTGTAAATATAAATGTTAATGAAAATGCTTTTTAATAATGCCATTACACTGTAGAGAAGGTAGCAGATTGAGTGCAAGATGTGACAAACTTGATGGATGGGGCTCACTTTCCAGATGTTACTCTGGAGTGTATGGTAGGAAGCTGGAGTTCAGGGGCAGCTGGCAGGTGCTGTCGGCCAATCAGCATCTAGTGATCAGGAAGGGAGCACGTGACTCCATCAGCTAATCTAAGCCTTTCCGCAAGAGTACCGGCCCTCTGCATAAAACAAGAAAGAGACAGTTCACGCTCTGAAGGCCTGTCCTTCAGATTCTGAAACTCCCTCCCACTTCTCCACTCCCAGCGACCCCCGTAGACATCACTGGACTGTTTGTATGTGAAACAGAAGAGTTTAAGCTTCCTTTTTTTACATTTATGAGACAAAAAGTGCAGTGTTCGGTTCGTATGTTTAGCACATGATTTTCATAAAGAATCTATATATTTTTTGCCCTACAGAGAATTGTTCTACAGGTCAAATGTGTTTTCCTGATGTTCCTATGCAGTTACAGTATGTTGAATTTAGTGGTTTAACACTAAGAAGAAAACTTTAAAAAATCATGTGATGAATTGGATTGGGGGTGGGGGTGATTATTCTTACTTGGTTTTAAAATTTGAAAAGTAGGATTTACCTTGATATGAATGACTTCAATTGACCTGTGTACTTTGATTCTTCATATCAATAGAAACTAAAATGGTTTGGAAGAAGGTATACTTGGTGACCAAGAAAAAAATTGATAAGTCAAGGTGATTGTTACTGTTTGAAGCCCAAGTTTTCCACTATCAGGTCACTGGAATCTGAATGTTTTCCAGTTAACTGGAAAAATGTCCATTACAGAATAGATGTAAGTGTCACCCTAATGTGCAAAGTCTAAAGAACCCAAAAGGTGAAAAGGGCCATTTACCTTCCTCTGTAGCTGTCACATGTTGGTCGACATGATTTCTTCAGGAATGTGCATACCTTTGATGAGTTGATCCTTCCACATGAAGGGGAAAATGGGAAAGGTGTGATAACCATGAGAGCTGTCCTGAGACCAGTTCAACTGTGTTTTCTGAGGATTTGATGAGATAGGCAGTTCCCATGGGGAAATGACTTAAATTGCTCTGTTGTCCATGATTCTGATTCTAAACCAGTGGTGCTATCTTCTCCCTCAATATGGCTGTCTTGAGTTTGTCTTGCAGTATCACACCCTTCCACTGATTCTGTGGGTTGCTTCCGACACATTCAAAGTGAACTCTGGCTGATGTTGCTATTTCAGGTACACCGTATGGAGCTCATTTCATAGAAGAAAGTGACAGCCCAGTGGACTTGTCATCATTCACTGAATGTGGTTGAAAATGTAACTGGCTCTGAACTTAAAGAAGATGGCCCCTGTGATGCATTAAAGTGAGCGGAATAAAGTCAAGATTTTAAACTGCCATCCATGTTATCACTGGCAGAATTCTGCTGTTTAATAAGCACTGTTTGGGGAACTCAGAACCACCGTATCCTATCCCAGGAATACAGTGAAATTTCCAAATAAGAGCTGAGGTGCCAATACCAAAAGGCCATGGGGGAGTCTGCACAGTTCCAGTTAGATTGGTAGAAAATCCACATGTACAACTGTTAATTCCTCATTCTTCACTAGCACGAAATTTGTCACTTTAAATTTTGAAACCAGGGAAACACCACCTGTCATTCTGTCCCCATTCCCCATAGCTCTCCGATCTTTACATGCCGCAAGACTTTTTTGATAATTCGTACTCATCCCAGTGTCTACTGAAACCCCATCATGTAATGTACCGGGCACCTTCTTTAAAAAAAAAAATGTTTACTCTGTGGGTTTGGTTCCTTTCAATTTCTGCGTTCTGACACATATTTTTTTAATAAAGATGAGAAAGAGAAAATGACTGTTGCAGTACATTTCTAGACCTACTTTAACTTTACCTCAGATGACAGTTTGTTAACATATATGGACACATTATTTTTAACTTTATGTACAATGCATTCAACAGAACAGCAAAATTTTTAGAAATTTTCCATTAATTTCTGTAACACTCCATGTAAAACTGTTACAAATAAACATGTTTGAGAACAACAGTTTAGCCTCGTTTTATTCCACAAGCTTCTACCGGATATTCAGGTGAGGGATTGGAAGAAGAAATTGCTTCTCTCAAAGCTGCCATCAGACCAGGTGCAGGCCTCTGTTTTCCTGGCACTGGGCCAGAAAAAGCGAGCTTCATTGAGGAGTTAGATCAGTTTGTCTTCAGTTCAATTCAGGTACTGGCTCCGCTTGGAAGATCAGCCACAGTGTGGAATGAGGAGGATGTCAGAAAAAGCACACCATGTATAGATGCAGTGTTTGGACCACATTTAGCGTGGGACTTTCAAAGTTGGGAAAGACCCCAGGATTCACCCTATGGATTTGTGTCTTCCACTAAAAAAAAATAAAATAAAAACTAAACAGAAAACCTGCTAAACAGTTGGTTGGGAGACCAAACTTAACCTAGACTCTCAAAGAGTTGCCCCATAGTTCATTTCAAGAGTATCTGCTTTAAGGGACTCAAAGAAGGAAGCATTGATCTTCCTTCACATTCCCCACACACTCCACACAAAAAACATAAAAGGAAAAGAAGTCTGAAGCTGGACCTTGACTTTTATATATATTGAAGAATAGAAAAAGAAAAGCACGTGTGTGTATTTATGTGTGTGTGTATGTGTGTGTGTGTCATTTTTATTTCCTCTTGTTATTAAATCAGTTGGTTGATCCAGTAATCAGCCAGAATACAGATTATGATTAGGTCATTGAGATGCCAAAAAACACCTCTGTTTAGGAATGGTTATGTTAATGGTTGTATAAACACATGCCCTCAATCTGGCCTCCTTAAACAGAAAGTATTAAACAGATGTTACCAACAACTTTGAGAAAATGAGAGAATGGATTCCAGCAAAATAAATCTGGGCCAAATAGAAGAAACAACTTTCATACAGTAAGGAATGCTCACTCTTGGACGGAATTGTTAGAAAATGTTACAGAAGCCTTTCTGAATAATATAGCGCCTCATACTTGTTGAGCAGCTAATATGTGCCCGATGGATGCTCCATGCTGTATGGCCATTGCCTCATTTAATCTTCTAAACAGTAGACGTTATCCCCAATTTATATATAAAGAAACTGAGACTTGGAGAGATCGAATAACTTCTTCAGCTAGCAGATGGTAGAGTTAAAATTTAAATTTCAAGTCTCTTCACTCATAGTTGATTTTAATTTTTTTAAAAGCTGGATATTCACCCTTTAAAATAGTTCTACATGGTCTTGTTGAAAAGCCTGACCTCCTATGCCTCTTCGCAGACCTCTAGTTGATCTTTGATAAATAAGTTCAATTTCTAACTTCCTCCAGTTTAAGTAAAAATTTAAAAACATTAAATCTTAGTATCTTAAGTATGTTGCCAACTTTGTAGTTTCTTCTTTAACTGGCACTTTTGAAATGGTATGTGTCTGAGGGATAAAAAAATATACCTTTCTGCCCAAGTAGTTCAAGTTTAGCTGAAACCAAGCACTGGTGATTTACTTTTCCAACCTAACTGAATCTTAAAGAAGTGACAGATTAATAGGTGTCCTATTTAACTGCTAGGCGGATGCCAAAATAAATCAGGCAGACATACCTGCTTTCATTTTGTGCTTCAGAGCAAACCCTTGTTGTTTTGACAGTAAATGGTTTTTGTTTTACTCAGAATGACAGTAGGAAAAACGCCTAGAATAAAAACAGGTTTCATTGAAATCAACCTTCAAAGCTTTGAAACCTTTTAAAAGATGTTTAAATTCAAGGAAATTGTTAGCAACAGTGCCTGAAAGATAAAAAAAAAAAAAAAAAAGTAAACAGACGTAAATGGCTTTGAAGCCATTTAGTGACGGATTCTCAGTATTTATGTTAAAATAGGGATAATAGCTGCCACTCCTGTGCTGCTCTATATCTGTATGTGTCACTCATTTTCTAGATATCATTTCCAAAGTTTCACACAAGCCCTGAGAAGAAAAGAAATATGCTCCCCATTTTATAGCTTAGGAAACACACTCAGAGATGTTATAAAACAGCTATCAATGAACAGATCTGATGAGCTTACCCAGAGGCTGTCGTAGTTCCCAGGGTGTGACCTCCAAGTCTCTTTCCTCTCTTCCATGGTTGCTTCTGTCTGCAGGATTTCTGTGATGTCAAATTGCTCATGCACCCTCTGTAAAATACTTTGAGTGTTTCTGTATTCCATTGCAAGTAGTGTCTATTAGAAAAATCATACCCGGCATTACCCAACTGATTTAGTACAGAAATGGATTCTTCAGTAAAATGACTAGATTTTTGAAAAAACAAAACAATCCAATTTTAGTCTCAAAAACAGTGATAACTCTAACCCGATCCAATAAATATTTAATTTCAAAACAGAACCCTGGCCTTCATTTTATCATCCAAGATACAGAGATCTGAAGAGGGAACCTTTTTGAACAGGTTTTTCTGTTCATCATTTGCTGAAGAATATTAATGACTGCCAAGTGGAAAATGTCTAAATATTCTTGCGAAGCAGCAGCTTCTGGTGACTTGGGTCTTTAATCTTCGGAACAACCTCTTGCCATTTCTGTCACTCACGCTGGGGTCACAGCCTGGAGTGGGGAATGAGCAAGGATGCGGGGAGAGGGAATAAGCAGCGATCAGGGCTGGCACCTTGTCAACGATGAAATGCTAAGCTGTCCTTCTTCCTACTGTACTTTTAGCAACCGTACCATGCCTCCTGGGAAGGCACCCTGAAATCTGTCTCATTTCAGATTATAGAAGTCAGTTACCCATAGCTCAGGGCCATGAGCTCAAGTATCTAGGACTTTTAGTTGTTAAAGGGAAGTTGTTTCTTCTTACCTGTCTTGTACCCTTTCAGACTTTCATAGGAGATAAAAGGAAGGTGGTCAGTGATCACACAGTCCATGTTTATTCTTTTAGAATGAAGCAACATCCTATCATAAACTAAAAGTAAAGGAAACCTTAGTCGATGGTTAGTCCGCTTTCATCAGAAAAGAAACAAGTGATGCAAAAGTCGAGCAGGTTGATACTCGATAATTTTCTTTCTTCCTATTGTGCACTAACCTTAGGCAGAACCTGGGAAGTCGAGTATTTGACTAGATCTTCACCCTTTCCTCATCATTTGTCTCTTTTCTTCCAAAAGTGGAGCACACTGTCTTTACTGACAAGTCAGTATAGAAGTAGCTTCCAGATGTTTCTGAATTCAGAAAAGTCTTGATGATCTACGGCCATACCACCCTGGATGCGCCCGATTTTATCAGGAAGTCTCCGTAGGTTCTGGCTCCACGACTTTCTAGTTGTTTGACCTCAGACAAGTCACTTAAGCTCCCTAACACTCAATTCACTCACATGTAAAACTGAGACAATAATATCTTCCTCATAAGGCTGCTATGAGGTGTAAATTTGAAAATTTCATACCTGGAACATAGTAAGTGCTCAACACATGTTACCTATTATTAATACTAAAGAAAGAGTGATAGCTATTGTGTATTTTTGTGTTTAATTCTTTTACTTTATCCTTTCACATCTATTATCCCAGTAACTCTACCAAGTGTGCAGAATGGCAATAAGTGATTATCATCTCTATTTTATTGTCAAAGAAAGGCAAAGAAGCATACACGTATCTCTGAAATTTTTTCACTGGCAAACTTTAAAGCAAAAATGTATCATGGATTTATTCATGTAACAAAGAGTTGTTAAGCACATGCTATGTACCAGGCCCTGTGATAAGCACTGGAGATTCAGAAATATTTTTAAGATGTGTACATGACTATTCCCACTTCAAGAAGTTCAGATTCTAGTGGGGAGAAGCGGTTAATATATGAATAAATTATAGTAGGATTAGTGCTGGAAGAAAGGCACAAGCTGATACTATGGGAATGGTGGGAGCGCTGATGGTTGAGTTGGGTCTTAAGAAATGAGTAGGAGTTCATCATGAAGCAGTGGCAGCAGAGGCAAAAGCTGTAGCAGAACTGGCACAGCCAATGAGCGTGGTGTGCCTGGAGTGGCTGTAAATGAAGGGAGAAAATGATGTACTATTTAAGCTATTGAATAACACAGAAAAACCAGTTTCTCAATATTTCAGAGCTAGAATAATAAAACATCAAAAAAGTTGTACCAGTTATGGCCTAATCTTTCTAATGATTAATCAGAAATTCCTAAATTAAATAATAGCAAATTAAACACAGCTGTAAACCATGACCAAATAAAGTTGATTCTTAGAATGCAATTAATAGGTCAAGAGAGACTGTCTCATCTTAGTGGATGCCAGAAAGACATCTGATAAAATTCATTATCTTCTTCAAGAAAAACACTGGAAACTAGAATTAGAAAATTTCCTTCACGTGATGAAGAACATTGATCTCCAACCAATAGGAAACATAGCAGTGAAACTTGAGGGCATCCCCATTAAAATCAGATGGATGCTGTCAGCCATTACCTCGATCATATAACATTCTGAAATTTAAGACAATGCAATGCACTGATGTAAGAAAAATCAGGTATTTAATGTAAAATGAGAAAATTATCGTTTGCAGATAATATTTTCTAATAGGAAATATCTACCAGAAGCTGTAAAAACTAATAAAAGAATTAAGGTGATTTGTTTTAAAATAAATATATAAAAATCAATGTTTTCTATATTACTATAGATAACTTTTTAGAACACTTAATGGGAAAATAGATTTCATTAATAATAACAACAAGAATAAAATACCCAAGAATGAATTTAATACTGAATATGTAAGATCTAGATTTTTTTTTTTTAAATTACAAAACCTTGTCAAAAGGCACAGAGTAACTGAACAAATTCAGGGAGGAAGTTTCAAGATTATAAAAATGTCGATTCTCCCTAATCAACTTACAACAGTGCAATTTCAATCGTATTCTCAATTGTGCATCTTCAACAACATATTCATATTCAATAATATTCTAAAGCATATCTGAAGAGAAAAGCATGTGAGAATATTCAAGAAAATGTAATGAGGATAAATGTGCTATCAGATCTCAAAACATAAAGCTAAAATAATGTAAAGTTATTGGTATAGGACAAAGAATAACATGATCAGGGAAACAATATAAGCTACAGAAGTTAGCTCAAGAAATTAGTGTATAATTAATTAATGGATAATTGAAAGTATTCAGATCAGTGAGGATAAAGACTATTCAATAAATGGAAATAGGATAATAAACACTTAGTAAAAGTTAGACTCTTACTTCACACCATATAGTTAATTAAATCCATATAAATTAAATATCAAATGTATCATATGTAGACATCAAAGTATATGAGAAAAAATTAATGAATATTCATGTAGAGGTAGAAAAGGCCCTCATAAGTCTACTAACACCAAATGCAAAAAATATATACTTATAAAAATATGGAGAGGGCTTCCCTGGTGGCGCAGTGGTTGGGAATCTGCCTGCCAGTGCAGGGGACACGGGTTCGAGCCCTGGTCTGGGAGGATCCCACATGCCGCGGAGCAACTGGGCCCGTGAGCCACAACTACTGAGCCTGCGCTTCTGGAGCCTGTGCTCCGCAACAAGAGAGGCCGCGATAGTGAGAGGCCCACGCACCGCGATGAGGAGTGGCCCCCACTCACCGCAACTGGAGAAAGCCCTCGCGCAGAAATGAAGACCCAACACAGCCAAAAATAAATAAATAAATAAATAAATAAATAAAGGAGTTCCTTAAAAAAAAAAAAAAAAAAAATGGAGAGCTTTAACTTCATAAAAATTTGTTTATGTAAAAAAATGCCATAAACAACATTAAAAGGCCATGGAAAAATTAGAAAACTATTTACAGCATACGTTATAAACAAAGCTTTATTATCCTGAATACACAGAAAGCTCCTAAAAGCTTACAGAAAAAGTTTATAGAAAAATAACTAAATATGAACAAACAATTCCCAGAGAAGAAATGCAAAGGGCCCTTAAGTAAGAGCTAGAAGTAGAAAACAGCAAAATGTTTTATCAATAGGGAGCACATTAACTAAATTACAGTATTATGCAGCGTTTTTAAGAAAAGAAATGATTCTAAATAATCTTATATGAAACAGTGTCAAAGACATATAAGAAGAGTGGGTTTGGTAAGTTCCCATTTCTATTAATAGTATAAAAAATATGTATGTAGGTGTTTATATATCCATAGAAAATTATTATGATGATATTCATGAAACTGCTCATTCATTTAATAAGTATCTATTGAGTGCCTGCTATGTGCCAGGCATTGTTCTATATGCTGGGGAAGTAAAGTCCTTGTTTTCATGGAGCAATATGAGGCACATACTAACCCTGCAGTGAGTAACCCTAGAGAGGGGGGGGCCTCAAGAGGCAGGAAACAAACTTCTCTCCTAAACTTTATTGTACTTTTTGTAATTTTATGTTGCTACATACCTTATGTTTCCAATATTGTTAAGGGCCAAAAAGTATTTCTTTAACTGCATAAATTTTTGTAATCAAAGAAATTCATCAAGATTGTGTTTTCCTATCAGATTAGCAATGATTAAAAAGGTAATTACCCCTGTGCTGGTGAGGATATGAGGAAACAGACACCCTCAAACACTTTGAGTGTTTGATTCAAAGATATTTTTAAATCAAAATCCTTTAAAAGTTGCATAATCTTCAACATGGTAATTCCATGTCTAAGACTGAAATTTAAAAGATGGAAATTCCCATGATAGTGAACAAATAGATATTAACATGTTCTTCACTTATTATGTATAATAGAGAAATATTGGAAATCTAAATTTCCAGTACTATGAGACTGCCTACATGTTATAGCTGTAGAATGGGAGGCTATGCCTTCATGGTCAATGATAAGCTCCTTGAAGACAGGGCCATGTCTCTCCCATTTATCTTCAGTATCAGTAAGTGTATATTTATGAATGTGGACTATGCAGTCACTAAAATAATGTTGTAGAACCTATATTTTGTCCCAGGGCTCCCCATGCCATTTTTTCATTAATAATTCAATATAGCAGAGTGTAAAATCATATGCACATTATGATCCTAATTTGGTTGTATAAATATATGCATTCACGTACATTCATAGAAAAAAGCCTGCAAAAATCCAGATAGTAGGATTCATATGACTTCCATTTTATCCTTTGTCCTGAAATTTTTGGTTTTGTTTTCCGGTTTCTCTATAATGAATATCTATTACATTTTAAGCCAAAAAAAAATGTCATTTTAAGAAAGAAAGAGCCATTAGACAAAAGTGCTAATGCTCTTCAGGTGTCATAATAATAGGTAATATTTGTTGAGTTTTTAATTTGTGCCAGTTACTGTGTGACATGCTTTACCTATATTATTTCAGCTCATCATCCTCACTGCAGCTCTATGAGGTTTAAACTACTATGGTTCCCATTTTACAAATAATAACACAGACTTAAAGAGAAAGTAGCCAGGTCACAGAAGTAGCTGTTGGAAGGGCTGTGATTCATACCCAGTCTAACTCCAGAACTTGGGTTCTTAAAACACCAATACACCAAGTTGACTCTTCAATTAGCGTCAGGACTAAAAGTACCCATTGAACTGTTATTAGAGGTGATTTGGTGATGTTGAGCAGTATTGGTTGGAGAAAAGAGATTAGAATCAACAAAACGGACTCGGACACATAAGCAATTTCTCACTCTAAGCTTCAGACCCTGCTAATGAAGCAGTTGATAGAGATCCGTCAATCCCCTTCTCGAAGGAAGCTGATCTTTGGCCAAGGTTTAAATGATGCACTGTCATCCTCTAAACAGGTTCAAGGGGACCATAAGAAGGACCAGGTGTCCTGCCCTGCATGCATTCTTCAAAAGAGGTGAGCATGGTTTGGGGAGGGCTGGACCGTTGGGTTTTTGCGCACAGAATGTGTCTGCTAACACAGCAGGCACAAAATTCCACTCCGAAAACCAAAGATATTTTAGGGATCACGGCAATTGGTAAGACGGGGTAAGAAGAGTGCCCAGGGATTCTTATTTCCAAGCCCCTGCAGTCTGCTTCCCTTCTCATTGCTGCCACAGCGCCAACATACCCCACCTTCCCCACCCCAAAAGATCATGACATGATCAAAGGGAAACAATCTAAGTCCATCTATGAAACCCCTTGTTCATCACTTACAACTTGATAATAGTGTTGCTTTATATAGAAGACGCGTTTTATCTGTTTTCCCAAATATAAAAATTAAAAGTAGAGTAAAAATAAAATATAAAGCTCTTATAAGTTTGCTCCTAACCCTACTCTCTCTGCCAACTTATTTTGCCATTGGTTTTGTAAATTTGTATTTAATATTAAATTTAAATTCTATGTATTTTTGAATTACATAGAAATCATAAATATATTCTTAATATAATAATTTTAACATTACATAGGAAACTAACTCTTGACGCTCCTTGTTCCCTTCCCAGAGAAAACCAGTTATCCATTGTCTCTTCTTCTAGATTCTTCTAAGTATTTACACTCACAAATGTTCACTACAGAAATATACAGTTTTACCTTACAGGACAGCAGTCCCCAACCGTTTTGGCACCAGGGACGGTTTTATGGAAGACAGTTTTTCCACGGACCGGGGTAGAGGGGTGGTTTCAGGATGATTCAAGCACATTACATTTATTGTGCACTTTATTTCTATTATTATTACATTGTAATGTATAATGAAATAATTATACAATTCACTGTAATGCAGAATCGGTGGGAGCCCTGAGCTTGTTTTCCTGCAACTAGATGGTCCCATCTGGGGGTGACGGGAGACAGTGACACCCGAAGTGTGTTGCTTATGTCCAGCCTACTCCGTAATCTCGTTTTGGTTGCGGTCACTGCAGAAAACCCTGCTTCACAAAGATAGGGTGTTGGAAATGGAAGCAGCCTTTTCAGTGCTTTTGTGGCAATCTCAGGATATCCTGCCTTGACTTTCATCCAGAACGTATGGAGATTTGAGGTTGTCTCAAACATATTTTTAAGGCCACCATCATTTGCGATCTCAAGCAGTTGATCCTCTTCTAGCACGGACAAAGTCGATTCACCTGCCTTATTCACAAATGGGTCACGGATCCATTCCTTCCCAGTTCGGGGGTCTTTTGTGGTTGGGAAGTAATGCTCAAACTCTTTTGAAAGCTGAGATAGGTGATCACGCACCAGCTGGGAGAAAGAAGGCCCTGGCTCAGTCTCTTTCAAAATCTCCGCTAATGTTTGAAACATGTCAAAAATCCCAATGTTCACTTGTCACCCCCATAATTCCCAGTTTGGCTTTGAATGCAGCCACTTCATCTGCCGACTTGAACACAGTTGTCGTTCTCCCCTGAAGTGACAGATTGAGTTCGTTGAGCAGGTTGAATATGTCACACAAGTAAGCAAGTTTTGCGACCCATTCTCTGTCACTGAAACGTGCTGCCAGTGGTGACTGTTTTTCTAAAAGAAATCTCTGGAGCGGCTCTCGTAACTCAGAAACTCTGGCCAGTGATCTACCTTTAGAAAGCCATCTCACTTCTGTGTATAAGAGAAGACGTGTGTGCTCTGCGTCCATCTCCTCACAGAGCTGCACGAACAGGCATGAGTTAAGGGCATGTACCTTAATGTGGTTGATAATTTTAATGACATCCTGCAAAGCGTTGTTAAGTTCAGGTGACATTTTTCAGCTAGCCAGCATTTCTCTATGGATGACACAGTGCGTAGACTCACACGCAGAAGTGACCTCTTTGACCCGAGTGGTGAAACCAGAAAGCCATCCAGTCATGGCAGCTGCTCCGCCCATGCATATACCGACACAAAATGACCAATTCAGTTTTCTTGATATGTAATCATTCAAAGACTTGAATAGTTCTGCAGCTGTGGTGTTGGTTGGCAACGAAAGTGCACATAACTTATCCGCATGCACATCCTCCTGAAAAATATATCGCACAAAAACAAGCATTGTTGCCTTGTTGTCAACATTGGGAGACTTGTCAACCTGTATTGCGTACCACAGTGACTCATTAATCCTCTCTAACAATTGTGCCGCAATATACTCTGCTATTTCATCAATTCGTCTACTTATGATGCTAGCCGAAAGAGGAACACGTGCCACCTTTTGAACTGCAGCCTCTCCTAAAAGTTCACAACAAATGTCCTTAGCAGCAGGCAGGATCAACTCTTCACCAATAGTAAAGGGCTTCTTAGCTTTAGCAATGCGGCTAGACACTAAGAATGATGCTGTCAGTGCAGACACATTTGATGAAGTGGTGGCCTTCAATAATTGCTTCTGTTCTTAGTGTTCATGATTTTTTCTTTTGAAAAACCCCAAAGGCTTGTCTTTTAATGCAGGGTGCTTGGTCTCCATGTGGCAAAGCAGTTTTGAAGGTTTCATGGCTTCGCTGGATAGCCGGTCGCCACATATTATACAAGTGGGCTTGGAGAATGTGAATCACCTGTTGCAATGAACCTGTAATTTAAGTAGGACTCTTGGTATTTTCTTTTAAATGCAACTTTCTTTTTGTTTGGCAGTCTTAGAGTTTTCTGCTGTCTCATCATTGGGTCTTTCCCCCTTTTCAAAGAAGCTCTCCAGCGACGTTTGTTTTTTACTCATTTTGGCTAGGGTTAGTTTGTGGGCTTACCAAAACCGTGACTGAGACAAGTGCGCAGTGCGGGAAAGAGGCGAGGATGGAAGTGGTAAATAAAATAATGGGCGGGCCATGCACAGACTAAAATAAGTGTCGGATTCTGACTTAAAGCCTGCCACCAGATGCAGCTGTACAACTGAAGTAAATCAACTCACTTGCCACTATAAAGCCTGCCACCAGATGCAGCTTAATTGTCACTTACTACTCACTAATAGGGTTTTGATATGTCTGCGAGCAATTGATTTATTATGGTCTCTGTGCAGTCAAACCTCTCTGCTAATGATAATCTGTATTTGCAGCTGCTCCCCAGTGCTAGTAGCATCACCACCTCAGCTCCACCTCAGATCACCAGGCATTAGATTCTCATAAGGAGCGCACAACCTGATCCCGCGCATGCGCAGTTCACAGTAGGGTTCGCGCTCTTATGAGACTCTAGTGCCGCCACTGATCTGACAGGAGGCGGAGCTCAGGCCGTAATGCGGACGATGGGGAGCGGCTATAAATACAGATGCAGCTTGGCTTGCTCACCCACCGCTCACCTCCTGCTGTGCAGCCCGGTTCCTAACAGGCCACGGACCAGCACTGGTCCATGGCCCAGGGGTCAGGGACCCCTGTTATAGGAGTATGCTTTTTTAATATATAAGTAGTATGCTATGTATAGAATTTGTTTTTCTTCACAGAGCCATGAGTGTGGAATATTATCTCTCATGTATGCATAAATCAATACAGATAAACATGTGTGTACATGTGTGTGTATGAAACTGAGGAACAGAATTCTTACTGTAAAGTGCACAATTCAAATTCCAGCTGCCCATCTCTGTCACATAGTAGCTCTATGTCGTTGGGTGAGCTAACTTCTCTGAGCTATCATATCCTCATCTGTAAAATAGAGATGAGAATATCATTGTAATGAGGAAAGAATGAGCTGGCATTTGTAAAGTGCCTGGCACATGTAAACCCTACGTTCGTGTCTGTTAAATATGAATAGGTTATCTGAGGTCCACAGCTGGGGAGGAGTGGAGGTAGGTCTGGTCTTGCAGCCCCACGTGGCTGCTGGTGCACCGTACACGCCATCATGATCCTCTCTTGGAAGCAGGAGTGACCACCGATCCCCACACTTCCAGTGGAAAGCGGAGGCCCAGCAGAGAAGTGACTTGACATTAGGCTATGGAGTGAGCTGCTGTGATCCTCATGTTCTCCCTTCCAAGGCTTTGCCTGGGCCACCCCACATGGTTGGACTCTCAGCCTCACCCTTTCTTACTTCCTGAGCTTCTCCATTGCAAGGGAGAGTGTGGTAGGTAAGGTATCCAGCCTTTCTCCTATAGAGACAGGGTACCCTCAAGGGGCCAGGGGAAAAGTGTTACCTGATCCACCACCCACATGTCCTTCTCCAGCCTTTACAGAAGAATTCTGACAGTTCCACCTTGATCACGCATGTCCATCTGTCCCCCCCTTCTCCATCCCACTACCACTGCAGTACAAGCCTCCTAAGTGGTAACCTTGTCTTTCCTCTTAAACAGTGTCTGCTAAATATTCCTAAGCACGGCTCTGCCTCTTTATGCTCTTCTTCTAAGAACTTACATGGCTCCTTTTTACCTGTAGACTTCAGTCTGGGTGAGTCTAATATTTCCACCCAGGCTTTCCAAGAGACAAGGAGGAATTAAAATGACATGAGTGGCCACGTTTCTGGAATTCCATCGTAAAGTTACATCCTAAGCAGTTGTTGACTCTCCTCCTTAGATGTCCCAGAAGCTTCAATGGCAGCCCCACCCTGCTCAGCACTGAGTCAGTTCTGATCACAGAGGGAGTTGGTGAGCGCCACCAGCAAGTGGGCTTTGGAGCTGCCTTTGCTGTCCCCATCAGAGTGGGGGATGGGTGTCCCACCCAGAGTGCCCACAGGGTCTGACACACTTTCTTGAGCCAAGCCCCTTATTCTCCCTGGATCACTTCCTGCCTTATCAGGCTGGAGTGCTGCTTCAAGTCTATCCTCAGTCTCCCAGAAATCTCCCTCTGCCTCGTTGCTGAGCTGGTGCAGACCCAGTTGTCCACTCCCTTTAGACGAGGCTCTTTGACCTGTGACCCCCAGCCCCTTCTACCTTTTCACCCCCAAACAGCTAGTCCAGGACTCTGTCCCTTAGCAGCTCATTACTTATGCCCACATTCAAGCTTCCCCCTTTTCACAAGGCCCTTCTTCCCCCACCTCCTCCTTACAACCTTTTTTATAGAGGATGGTATCTGAGATGAAGCATATCTACATTTTTTTTTTTTTTCGCACAACAGCCCTATGAAATGAGTGCTCTAACTTGCATTTTATAAAAGAAGGAACTGAACTTCAGGTCATGAGACATGCTCTCCAGATAAATGGTGTGACCAGAACTTGAACCCTGACAGACAGACTCCCAACCCCTCGCTCTTTCACTACTCCGTGCTTCCTGGG
This sequence comes from Eubalaena glacialis, assembly GCF_028564815.1. Classification (NCBI taxonomy): domain Eukaryota; kingdom Metazoa; phylum Chordata; class Mammalia; order Artiodactyla; family Balaenidae; genus Eubalaena; species Eubalaena glacialis. Next base: position 146,873,178 of record NC_083718.1, read on the forward strand.
GACAATGAGAGTGAGGTGACTGGCTTTTCACTTCGGCTTGGGATACACCCCGCTTTCAGGAAGCTGCTGGACCATGGTTGGCTGTGATACCTTTCTCCGGCTCTTTCTATGTTTACCTGAACAGAAGATGGAAAGAGCTTAGTTAATATCTGTTACATTAATGCATGAGATGTGCCACAAATGATGCCATGTTATCTCAGTGGAAACATCTGGTTTATGGATCATGAGGAAAAGGATTTATCAAACTTCACATGAGCTTACTCAAAAAATAATATTCTGCAAAGCCATCCATGCTTTGTGCTGATGGCGTTTTAAGTAGAGCAAGAATTGGATTTTTGCAAGTGGTGCTGTAATTTGCAAACCAAGGGCTGCACTAGAAACCATCATTTCAAGGAAGATGTGCTTTAGCAGATTTGTTTTCCGCTAAAAGAAAACTGACCATGCCAGAGACACAAGAAAAGTTGGCCAATGGAAGCATTTCTGTAATTGTGCCGGATTCAAGTTAATTTCACTGCGGATGCTGGGACTAACCTGAGGAATATTGAGGAGGGTCGCAGTCGGTTTTTGTGGGGCTGGGAACTAGAGCAGGGAGTCTTTATCAAGAAAGCAAGAGCCAGATTGAAAAGAGCCTCAAGATCACAAAAGAGAGCCTGAGGATAAAATGCCAGGAGGAAGAGTCAGACGAACTCCAAACAGAGGTGAGCAGGGGGCAGAATGTGGGTAGAGACAGCTGTCAAGGGCGGAGGACAGAGTGAAGGGTTCGGAGTCAAGGGCGTGAGGCAGCTCAATGCTAGTGAGGACAGAGTAGTGTTCCTGAAGGAACATTAGCCAGCATCTGTGACCCACTCTCGTTCACTGGGGTTTTAAAAGTTACGGGAAGAAATGAGAAGGAGGGAAGGAGAGAGAGAAGCCAGATTCTAATTTCTCTCCAGCAAAGGAGAACTGAGATTTGACATGAGAGTCCTTGGTTCAAATCCTACCTTTATTAAATAATAATATTAATTATTATTTTAATTATAATAGAGAACATTTATTGGTCCTCTCCTTGGTTCCAGGTACTGTACAGGTCGTGTACCTACATCAGCTTTAATCCTTACAAAATCCCAGGAAGGTTTCATCATCCCAGTTTTTTTGGTAAAGAAATAAACCATGGAGAGCTTAAACCCCTCATCCAAGGTTATACAGTGACAACTTCTGTCAGTCTCAGGATTTGAGTGCAGATCACCCTGACTCCAAATCTTATTTTTAAGAGCTGTGTGACCTTGAGCAATGCAGGTTCCTCATCTGTGACACAGCAAATAATAATAAAAATTCATGTTGTGGAAAGACTCACAGAATAAACAAATCAAAATAAATAAAATAACTCCTACCTATCAGGATTGCCATCAGGATGAAATGAGTTGACAGGGGAAAGTGCTTTGTAAACTGCAATACACCATACAAATTTTATCATTATTATTATTTCAAAAAAATATGGCTGCTCCCATAAAATAAAACAGTCTGTGGCATATATTTATGACAACATGACTCAGAAACAATTTCCATTCTGATGGGTTGCCTCCCTATCATGTTATTAAAAGGTTAAGGAAAATGAACAATGGAGGATTAAGATTAGATCTTTCACACATGAAACCACAAAATCAATACAGCCCCTGTAATCCATCTGATGTTATGAAGAAATATACCAGAGGCGCCTGGAAATGTCAACAGGTATTGACAAGGAATCTGGCAAGGCAGCCTTGGCCAAGGCTTGGCTGCCGCCTGCCTCACTCCAGCAGCGTCCTCCTGGCAAACAGAGACTCACACTCTAAGACATGGAGCGGTGAGGGGGCTGAAGAGAGGGGCACTTTTCCTTCTTCCAAAGTTCTGCAGAATTTATGTTTCTGCAATTGGGTCAGAGCTGCCTGGAAAAAATGATAGCCTAAGTAGCTCCACGGGGAGCATGTGATTACACTTATTCGTGGCCAATATAAAGCCCGTTTTTAAAAAACCTTCTGTGATTATCCCTATGCTATGATGGTCATTATCACTTTGGCTCTCATTCAGTATTTAGAGGATGCCAACTCTTTCCTGGACACCTGTGTGATTGAGGCCAAAGCTGAAAACTCAAAGCAGCAAGTCCTCCTTGGAGGCTTTATTCTTCCTGCCCAGCTGGAAAGGGATGCCTGGAGATGTCAGAGAAAGACAGAGTTCCGGTGAGTGTTGTGGTTGGGCTTTTGGTCAAAAGCCCGAGATGTGGCTAAATGTAGGATTAAAGTCTGGCCCTAGGGTGCCCTAAGATAGAATGACCTTTTGGTTCACCTTCGTGGCACATGGGTCCACATCTGTGTGACCCTCCTGCCACAGTCCTAGACATGCTTTATACTTCATACCAAGTACTATCCTCTCTACTTTATAGCGTAGAGGATCAGAGAAGCAAAGGAACTTGCCCAAAGTCACAGAGCTAGTAAGGATCAGAATTGAGATTCAAACTTAACCCATTGTTCCTCCAGTGTCCGCACTGCCCGCTCCTTGGCAACTCCCTCTCAAAAGTGTAAATCCTCAAAACAGAAGTAAGCACTGTGTCTGGGCTGTTGAAGAAGGACAGAACTGCCCTCCCACCAAAGAGAAAACCACATAGATGAACCCCAGGGTGGTGGAAGTAACAGGAAAAGGTACCAAAAAGGAGCGGAGGGTCAGAGCAGACTGGAGAGGCCTGGGCTGATTCTAGAAGGTTTGGAGAGAAGCCCTGCCAGCAACGCCTGCCTGGGAAGGACAGAGCAGACTCAGGGGGCCATTTAGTAGCCCAAGAAACGCACTCACAGGCTGGCTTTCTTTCGGCCTCTGAGGACACAGGTTGTCAGATTTGTGGGTGGAAGACAGCCACTGACTCTGCAAGCATCTGAACACAAGCCAGCCAGCAGCCAGCCTCTTTGGGTCCTTGTGCCCATTTCCAGGAGCCTGGCTCCAGCTGTCATCTGATTTCTGGTCCCTAAAGAAATTCAGGTGACTCTGGCTGGAACACGGGACACACAGGCTTGCCCGTTCTCAGTGAGTCTGCCTGGATCTGAAATGCCCGGCCACCCTGTCCACAGGGAGTGTCTTACTGTGTGAGATGTGGCTTTCCCAAGGACACACGCAGGTGGTATGCAGGTGGCATGAATGGGTCTCACACCCTGTTCTCTGGTGGTGTGAACCCAGAACTTTCCCTCCCATTCTGTTCTGCCTCCTAGAAGAATCTCAAAGCCCAGGACAGGTGCCAGGTGTCAGGCAGAACTCTACCTCTGGAAAAGGTCATCTCTCTGCCCCTTTTCGTGCTTGTTCAAGGAAGTCCTTGGAGTTGAGAGTCAGGTCCAGACAGGGGAGGCCTGAGGACAGGAGTAAACCTCCACACTTGATACAGAAGCTGAATGATAATGGCTAATGCTTGTGAAGTGTATTCATCACGTGCCATGAATTGTTCTAAATATTTTATGTAATGTTAACTTGTTAGCCTTCACAAGAGCCCTGTGAGGTGGGTACAATTAACCCCATTTTCCAGACAGGAAAACTGAAGGTAAGAAGCATAGCTAGTAAGTGCAGAAGTCCCCTGCTATAGACTGAACCTTTCTGTCCCCCCAAAATTCGTATGTTGAAACCTAATCCCCAATGTGATGGTATTTGGAGATGGAGCCTTTGGGAGGTGATTAGGTCATGAGGGCAGAGTCATCATAAATGGGATTAGTGCCCTTATAAAAGAGACCCCAGAGAGCTCCCTCACCCCTTCTACTAGGTAAGGACACATGAAGTTGGAAAACGGCTGCCTATGAGCCAAGAAGGGGGCTCTCGCCAGACACTGAATCTGTTGGCACCGTGATCTTGGACTTCCAACCTCCAGAACTGTGAGAAATAAATGTCTGGTTGTTTATTAGCCACCCAGTCTGGTACTTTGTGATAGCAGCCCAAATGGACAAAGACACCCACTTTTGCACCCTGCAACAGGGCTAGAGGGTCTGTGCATACCCACGGTCCCATGTTACCCTCTCAGGAGACAGGGAATTTCTCCATGTCTGGCTCATGTACAGAGACTGTGGTGTCAATTTCCAAGGTGAAGAGAGCCTCTGAGGAAGAGCGATGGCACACTTTGACAAATGCGGTTATTCAAACGTGGGTCCAGAATCAATAGAATAGTATATTCAGGATAAATAGAAACTAGCGAACTAATATTTTGCATAAAAATCAAAACCATATTTAAATCCATATAAGACTCCTAAAATAGCTTTGTTTGTACATCAAGCAATTTAAAAAAAAAATCTTTCTTGGGCTGTTGAGTCAGTATGATTTCGATGCCCAAGTGATTCGGCCTTGACATTGACTCTGCTGTTTATCAACCCTGTACAGGAGTCAGGCTTGCAAGGCCATGGCTTTCCTCCCCAGCATATGCTGCAAGGTTGGGTACTGGCTGCACTTAGACAGACATGAATGTTCCCTGTGCCAAGAGGGCTATCATTCTGGTTTTGCCCACTCTGGGAGCTACAATTCTCACATCAGTAGACAGACACAGGAGCCCATCCAAGTCAGGTATCCAGCTGGAGGGACATATACATTGGAAATTATGAAATTAACCATCAAGACAATATCAATAATGATATTGTTAAAGTTTCTTGAAATCTTGGTATACATGGTACTGTGCTAAGTGCCTTCACCAGCGTGAACAAAAAACTCAAGTAACTTGACCCAGGGCCACTCATCCAGTGAGTGGAAGAGGCAGGCTTTACAACCAGACATTCTGACCTCAGAGCCAGTTCTCTTAACATGTATGCAAGGCAAGCCTAGTGTCATATGTCTGATTTATGACCCAGTTAAGCAGAAATATGTAGAATACACTATGGGGTCCTGATGTTGACATCTTCTTCAGCTAAGGGTATAGCCTCTGTCCCGGTTGGACCATGCCTCCTGCTTTGTTTTGCTTGTAAGGTCTGTTGATCCTCTTCTGAGTGTCCCTGCGCTTCTCTGTTTCTGGATTGTGTCACTTCCATGTATCAGGTGTCTTTAAATCCTTTGGAGGAAGACCTTGGTCTTTACACCTGCCAATTCTCAAAGTCGGAGTTAAGTCTTGAGTCCTGATCAGATGCTTCGCCTGTGAGTCTGGAGATGATGTTTCCCCCTGGTGGTGGGACAGTGGCATACCTATCTCTCTAATCAAAAACCTCTACCCCCCTCTGTGAGCCATATTTTCTAGAAGCAGTGGTTAAAGAAAGGTATTTGTAGACTCTTCTGGGGGAGAAAGAGGCTCTTCCTGATTAAGACTTACATTTAAAAACAACAACAACTTCATTAAACAATGCTACTTCCTGAATGTGGTAGCTGGTCTCCAAAGATGGTTCCCAATGAATCATGCCTCCCTGTATTCACACCCTTGTATTACTCCCTCCCACAAGGGCTGGCCCTGTGACTCACTTTAACCAATAGAATGAGATAGAAGCAAGGTAGCACCAGTTCCAGACTAAAGCCTTGGTCTGGCAGCTTCTTGGAGCCCTGAGCTGCCATGTAAGAAGCCCCTGTGGAGTGGCCACCTGAGAAAGAGGTCCCAAGGAGGACAGAGGCCCCGAGAAGGTCAGAGGCCCCAGTCAAGCCGTCCCTGCCAATCCTGAGCTGTCCAACTTCCCAGCCAAGTCAACAAACATCTGAGTGGAGAAGCCATTTGGAATGTTCCAGTCCCAGCAGACGTCATATGGAACAGAGATGGCCACTCCTGCTGGGCACTGTTCAAATTCTTGACCTTCAGAATTGTGAGTTATAATAAAATAATTGATGTTTTAAGCCACTCAGTTTTGGGATGATTTTTTAAATTTTATTTTATTGAAGTATAGTTGATTTACAATATTGTCTTAATTTCTGCTGTACAGCAAAGTGATTCAGTTATACATATATATATATTCTTTTCCATTATGGTTTATCATAGGATATTGTATATAGTTCCCTGTGCTATACAGTAGGACCTTGTTGTAATCCACTCTATATGTAATAGTTTGCATCTGCTAATCCCAAACTCCTAATCCATCCCTCCCCCCCTCCCTTGGCAACCACAAGTCTGTTCTCTATGTCTGTGAGTCTATTTCTATAGATAAGTTCATTTGTGTCATATTTTATATTCCACATATAAGTGATATTATACGGTTTTTGTCTTTCTCTTTCTGACTTACTTCACTTAGTATGGTAATTTCTAGGTCCATCCATGTTGCTGCAAATGGCATTATTTCATTCTTTTTATGGCTGAGGAGTATTCCATTATATATACGTGCCACATCTTCTTTATCCATTCATCTGTCAGTGGACATTTAGGTATTTTTCATGTCTTGGCTATTGTGAATAGTGCTGCAGTGAACACTGGGGTGCATGTATCTTTTCGAATTATGGTTTTCTCTGGATATATGTCCAGGAGTGGGATTGCTGGGTCATATGGCAACTCTATTTTTAGTTTTTTTGAGGAACCTCCATACTGTTTTCCATAGTGGCTGTACCAATTTACATTTCCACCAACAGCGTAGGAGGGTTCGTTGGGATGATTCTTTGTGGAAACACCAGATAACAGAAACTCTGGGTCATACAATGTAACATCAGTAATTGCATCAGTAATTCAAAAATCTGACCATTCAACCACTTCACTCTTTGGTTTGGGGTTTCCAAGCACAGGTGAAGTTTCCCAGAGTTCCTTGCCTGCCCCAAGCCACCACCCCGATGACATCAGGAAAGTATATGATTCTACTCCTTATACACATCATTATAGATGTGTGCAATTACTCGAGTTTATTTCCTCTAGGAACCTGGGAGATCCATGTGGGCACGGAGCAAGGGTGATATTTACTTATGCATCCCCCAGTTTAGCACAGGGCTCCCTGCACAGTAGACACCAAAATTATCTAAATATTTGAATGAATAAATACATTGGTGCAAAGTTCAGATTGGTATGAAGGTCAGAGTAGCTAAGGCAAAGATTGAGAAATGATTCATTTGCCAGGCTAAGTAAAGTTTGAACTTGATCCACTAGTGAGTGAATGAACAGATGAACAAGGTAGCTTAAATTTCACCATTTGCCACAGTTAATCCACAAAATCAATGTAACTACATAATCCACTGAGTCATTTCAAGTCCCGCAGGTAATTAGTTTCCTGGCACATTGCCAGGTGGAATCCCATTTCCCCTCCTTACACATTTCTAGCATTCCTGGAAATATCTGAAATAAATAGAAAATGAGTACTCAATATTTTATTTTTAAGCAATTGCCTGTACTTTAATCTAAAAACATTTACAAAAACTTGTTGCTCTGGGTTGAACTCGAGATGTTTCATTGCCAATGCCAGTAATGTCAATGGGCTTTATGGGGTCAGTGAAATATCCTCAGAGTTTGGGAACCAAAAATGTGTTTAATAGAAAATATGATGTACTATGCTCCAGTATTAAACATACAATTATGTATAGACTCTGAGAACCACTGGGTGACCTATGAATCATCCACCTTGCCCACGTGTGAATCCCGGACACACTGCTGCTTCACGATCTATGTCTAAAAGTTTTCTCCAGTTTAGGGACTGCATTAAAAGCATGATTTTCACCACTGTCATGGCCCACCTGTCTTCTAGTGTTTCTTCTTTACCTCTTCTTCTCACATATACTGTAGAGTCCTCTCTGATCAGCACTCTTGCCAATGACCAGGAGCCAAGCAGTGTGCCCTCTCCAGCCCCGAATCACTAGCATCAAATCCATTTGTACCTAGAGGGCTTTCCCAATCTTCCCAATTGCACTTGGCAAGTACATCCCAGATGATGGAGGCAGAGTCTGCACAGCTGCCTCTTCCCTCAGCACTCTGGCCAGCCCTCACCTTGGAGCCCACTGCTGGCCTCTCCCATCTACCTGGTCTTTACAGTGCTGACCACCCCCATCAGGGTTGATCCCCTATTCTTGGCGCACTTACTCTGTTTTCCTGAACTGTCTGGCTTATGCCCAGTGTTCTATAGCTATTCCTCTCTACTTGCAACCAGATAGAAATAGGTATCTACCCTTTATAGACCATCTACAATAGAAGAAACAGGGCACCTATGTATTCCATAGAGAAACACACATCCATACTTATATACAGAGATATACATAGTTGAGGACACAGAATTCAACACAAAAGACAAACCAAACCCTGGCATAGATAGGGAGCCTCCTCTGCTAAACAGATGCTGCTTTTCTGCCACCACCAGAGCTGCATCATAGACATTGGCTACTGAGATCACTGCTGTGAACCCATGACTCCTTTCCAAGGGATGCTTGCCAATTCCATGAAGTGGGGAATGGGAATTGTAGGAAGGAGGGTGTATTAGTTTAGGTAATGGTAGCCACAACAGAAAAACCCTGAAATCTCAGCAGCTCAACACAATAGAAATTTCTTTTTTTTAAATTTGCATTTCTTTATTTTTAATTTTTGTTTTTTACCTAAAATTGTTTTTAATTTAAAAATTTTTTATACAATTTTTAAAGGTTACTTTCCATTTACAGTTATAACAAAATATAGGCTATATTCCCCATGTTGTACAATACATCCTTGAGCCTATCTTACACCTCCTACTCCCTGACCCCTGTATTGCTCCTTCGCCCTTCCCTCTCCCCACTGGTAACCACTAGTTTGTTCTCTATATCTGTGAGTCTGCTTCTTTTTTGTTATATTCACTAGTTTGTTGTACATTTTAGATTTCACGTATAAGTGATAATGTACAGTATTTATCTTTCTCTGTCTGATTTCTTTCACTGAGCATAATGCCCTCCAAGTCTATCCTTGTTGCTGTGAATGGCAAAATATCATTTCTTTTTTCATGGCTGAGTAGCATTCCATTGTATATAATCTCAATAGCTCAACACAATAAAAGTTTATTTCTTACTCAGGCATAGACTATTCAACAGGGAGTGGGGAGGATTCTGCTTCACGCAGTCGTGCAGGAATCGAGGCTGCCAGAGGTTCCACCCTCTCCAGCACTGGCTTCCAAGGTCACCCTGGGTATCCACATTTGGCAGGCTGATGAGGGAAAAGAGTGTGGAGTGGCACAAGGGAGGGTAAAATGGCACGCATCACTTCTCCCTGTATTCCACGTGACTTTAGTCATAGGGCCAAGCAGAATTGTGGGTGCGCTGGGAAATGTAGTGTAACTGACTGCCTCAGAGGAAGAGGATGGTGATCCATGAACAGCTATTCTCTTTTCCATGAAAAGATGGGACTCTTCATTCATTTTCCTGGCTATCTTTTTTTTTCCCCCTTCTCATTTTTCTAGTTCATAATAGATCCATTTCCTTTTCTCCTGTGGGTTATTGTTTTGCCCACTAGTCCTCCAAAGATCTCGCTGCCCACTCGGTCCATGCACACTTCTTTCTGGCCCCATTTTGCACCACCCTGGTGATAGCACCCCCGCCGTGGATAAGGAGTTCCAATGTGCATCACCACCTCTGGTGATGCAGTTATCACAGCGGTCTGCTAAGGGCTCTTTTAAATCAGGTTCTCCAGGACTCAAGGACAAATCAACAGCAGAAACCTTGGAGACGAGGGGCTCACAGACACTGATTAGGACTCAAACAATAAGAAGGGCATGACGCATTCCCTCCGGGATCCAGGGAAGGTGAGCCTGGAAGACCAGGAACTCGACTTAAGAGAGACAAGCCTGGGCACATCAATCGACAGGACCGGGTAACCAAGAAGGAAACGTGAGCTGTATGGAGGGGGGCTGCTCGGAATAGCTGCCAAGCTCAGCCCTGGGGACTTAATATACCTTCCTTAACAGAGAACCATAGTCTCCGTCATAATAACCCCACCTTTGTGCACAGCTGCATTGTTTACAAAGCCCTTCACAAAGGGCTTCTATCAACGACAGGAGACACATATTACGTTTATGCCTTCTTCTCCTTCTGTGCCACCACTGCCCTAATTCAGGCCCTCATCATCTCTCGGCAGACTATTATAACAGCCTCCTAACCGCCTCTCTGCTCCAATTTGCCTCCCTCTAATCCATTCTCTACACTGCAGCCGAGTAATCTCTCTCACAAAGAAAGCTGTCCCCTTCCTTCCCTCCTGAAACCCATCAAGAGCTCCCCATTGCACTTAGGATAAAATCCATATCATTAGCCCTGCCCATCAGGCCCCTCCTGCCTGCCTCTCTGGTTTCATTTCTTTCCACTGCTCAAGCTGAACTCCAGACTCCAGCAACATTGAGTGGCTTTGGTTCCACACAAACCCTGTGCGATTTCTTACCTTTGCATCTTGATTTTTCTGGCCTCTCCCTGTACTGCCACGCGCCCTCCCTTTGGTGCTCGGTTTGCTACCTTCTCCTCACCCCTTAGGGGCAAGCTCAAGCATCACTTTTGAGAAATGTTTCTCAGTGACCACATGCACACGCACACACATGCACATTTGGCTACATCCAAACCATACTAACGCATGTCTCCAGCACTGCGCTCATCACACGGTACTGCCCTGATGTATTACTGTGTCTGTCCCTCTCACCAGGGTGTCAGCTCGTACAGGAAGGTCTATTACATATTCATCTTTATATCCAGGCACCTGGCATTGTACCTGGCATCTAGTAGCTCTCAATAAATGATTATTGAAGCATTAGTTCACAAGCCTACATTTGAAACTAGGGAAACCAGTGCTCGGAGGGCTTAAGGGATTTGTCCAGGATATAAACTAATAAATGAGAGAAATGAAATGCCAATCTAGGTCTGTCTGATGTCCCAAACACTTCAGGCTACTCCACATTGCCTTCAAAGAGACCACAGATAATTTTGTGAGCTGAAAAATTTCTCTCTCTTAAAGGAATTCTTCCTTCTTGTTTCATTTTGTTTTTACTTCTTTTGAATCTCAGATCCTTTTGAGAATCTGAGGAAGGCTATGGACTTTTTCTCCAGAAAAAATGCACATACACACCAAATTTTGTATGTAAAAGAAGAGTATATTAGCCAGCATAGGGTAGCTGTTACTGCAGTAACATATAGACCACAAAATCTCAATGAAATAGCACAATTGAAGTTTAATTCTCACTCATAGAAAGTTCTTTATGGGTCAGCAGGGACTCTCCTCAACCAGTGTGTCAGGGTTGTAGGCTCCCTCCATCATAAGACACTGTTATCTTCAACACATGCTTTCAAATCACCAGGACAGAAGAAGAGAGAAATGGAGAAGGTACACAGGCTTTTAACTGCTTCAGCATGAAAGTGGCATATGTCTGGGATAAATTGCAAAATGTCCACAAATTCCTTCCCATGTTGTATGCACAGCCCTTTACAAAGTGACTCTGCTTTTCCTCCTATCAACAGGTATTATCTGTGTCTTTGTCTCTTGAATGTGGGCTTGGCCATTTCTCTGGCCAATGGGACATTAAGAAACATACTGCAGTCAGAGGCTTTAAAAGCACTTGTTCATTGGAGTCTATGCTTTCTTGCTGCTCTTTGGAACCATGAGATCACCATGTAAAAACCTTAGTCTTTTTGGAGACATGCGGCTTAGTTACCCCATCACGTTGGCCAATAGCCAGCACCTACAGACCGACAGAATAAATCCTCAAGCAGGTGAGTAAGGCCATTCTGTATCAGCCAGCCCCCTGCTGAACATCTTAGCTGGCTGAGGTTGCATGAGTGAACCCAGGCAAGACCAGCAGAACTGCCCAGCTTAGCCCAGACTTACTTGATGACCCAAAGAATTTTGAGCTAATAAATGACTATTATTTTAAGCTACTAAATTTGGGGATTATTTGTTATGCAGCAACAGCTAACTACTACAAAAATAGGTACCAGAGTGCTGCTATAAAAAAAACCTAAAACGTGTAGCATTGATTGTGGAACTGGAGGCTAGAAAATTAGTTCTCAAAGTCTGGAAGAACAACACTGTCGGTGGATCCATAGACCTAGAGCTATGAATTCCTACATATAATTTAAAAGCCTGAAGGCACATGATTGTTTTAAAAAACTCTTTCCTGGTCGGAGAAGAGAGCTATGGACAGAGAATGGTCAGGTGTGATAATTGTGCTAGACCTTCATCAGTCCTGGAAATTCCTAAGAGGAGGGTAAAGCCTTGAAATTACAAAAAGAAGAGGTTAGGAGTCAGAAAAAACTTGACTCTAGTCATAGATTTACTACTTAGCAATTATAGAACCAATTGTGGAACCTCATCTCAGAGGCATGGAAGACGATACTTCGTTTTTATTGTCAAGATCAAACAAGATGATATATGGGGAAAACTGTTAAATTGCTAAGAACTGTCCATGAAAAATATGTGTATTATCAGCACAGCCTGAGGCTGCCATCCTCCTGGCATGACCTCAGGTGAGCGGCACCTAACGCCACCAGGGGGCGCTATGAGGTTGGAATGCCAGGAAAACCACTGGAGCCTGGAGTCAAACCCAGGAGAGTCAATTGGGATGGCTTTCTTGAGAAAGTGACATTAATATGAAACATAAAGAATGAGTCATATTTAGCCACGTGGTACATATTCTGGGCAGAGAGAACAGCCTGGAGATGAGTGAGCACACGATTCATTCGTGTAACTGACCTCTCTAAAATCTGTGGCTTCCTCCATGAGTCCCTTAGGTTTAGGAGGTGAAAAAAGAACCCTATCTTGTAAGGATTTGGCTTCTCTTAAACGCAGGCAGACATGAGAAAGGACGTGGATCTTTCTTGAAATGCAATTTTCTGCTTGTTTACAAATGATTAACCACCACAATCAATTGTGTCAAAGTTCAGGTCACTGCATCCCTTGGGACAGCGATGAGAAAATGCCTTGTGCTTGGGATAATAATAACTGGAATGCACACAGGATGGCCTGAGAGCAGAACTTGTATTCTGTGTTCTGGGCACAGTTAATGCGAAGGGTCTTCCGCCTTCTGTGGCTTTCCATCCATCCCCTTGCTACTCTTCCTTATTTGCACTCCCAACCGCAGCCCAGCTACTTCCGCAGACAGGTCAGGATGGGGAGCAGGCTGGCACTTCCAACCTGCATCAGAAAGTAAGTTAAGGGCTTAATGTTTTATATAGTCAAGCCTTAAAATAACCTTATGAAGTAGGTAATAATGAATTATGATCCCCATTTTCCAGATGAAAAAAACAGTCTCAGAGAAATTAGGTAGCTTGTTCAAGGAAATCAAATCCAGGCTGTGTTCTTTCTACCAGCCCACCCTCAAGTTGCCCGCTGCCTCTCCCCTCCGAGGCTGCTCACCTACACCTGCCAGATCAACAGAGACAAGACGGTCATCGACTTGTTCCTCCATCTCTTCATGGGCTGCAGATGAGTTTCGTAAATGCCAGGTCAGTGCAGTTTGTACTTGAACTTGTTGCTTCTAAGGAGTCAGTGATGGGGGTACATCTGAGAGCCCAGGCCATTTGTGTATGGCCTTCGAGTTTGCACCAGGCCTCTTTTACACTGCACTTCTGTGCTCCCCACCAGAGGCAGGGTTGGTACCATCTCCAGGTTGGGATTCGGGGCTGACCCTATGTCGGCAGTGGAACTGAAAATGTGAAGACACCCACCCCACATCTGGTCACAGGCAACCTGGGAGTCATTTCTAGGAATCATTTCTAGAGTTATCGAGGTGAACATTTGCTTGAATTATGCCATTTCAAGAGACCCTTAGGGTCACATTTTTCTTTCATCCAGTTTAATGGTGAGGCCACATCAAAACAAAAGGGCAATCAGCGTGCTATTCAGAATGATGAAAAGATGAAGGGAAAGCACTTTTCCAGGCTCAAATAAAACAAGTCTGACCCACCCTACATGAGTGGTACCTGCCTTTGCTGTGCTCACCCCTAAGGAAAGTCCTCTGACTTTGAACGTGGGAGAGGTGATAGGTGAAGGGTGAAGGTGTTTGAGTTTTTTCCATGTGCTACTATCACCATGGCTCTCAGGGTTATCAGCAAATACTGGAGACAAATGTTAAATCTGATACCAATCGTCTACTATACTTCACTTCCCAACAAGGTCAGGGCAGCCATCTATTTCTCCCTAAATATAATAAAGTCCTACAAAAGTTATACAATAAGAACAACACGTATTTGGTTAATTAGCCTCATACAGTTATCATTTTTATAATGCCTATTTGTGAAACATTTTCGCACTTAGCATCTCATCTGAACCCTCCTGACCCTAAGTGATAGGTAGGCAGAGCCCTCCCAGTTTATATACATATGAGGAAACAGAATCAAAGAGAGTCAATAAAAATGTCAGCTCAAAAAAAAAAAAAATGTCATCTCACTTATAGAGAGAGAACATAGTATGTGCCAGCACTGTTCAAAGTGCTTTAAATATTTCAATTTATCTAATATTCACCACAATCCTGTGAGGTGGGTACTATTATTATCCCTGTTTTGTAGATGAAGAAATTTGGGCCCAGAGAGGTTAATAATTTGCCCTGGGTCCACAGCTGGTGAAAGATACAGAGAGAATTTGAACTCAGGTAGATGGGCTCTAAAGCTCTACAGCCTCTTACTGACTTGCTCAAAATCACATAGCTAGAAAGAGGCAAACTGGAATTCAAAGCCTGGCCTGTCTGACTCCAGACCCTGTATTTACTTAGTAACAATAGCTCACATGTCTGAGTGCCCAGCATGGGCCTGTTCTAAGCGCTTTATTTGTATGCACTTACTTGATCCTCACCACTTTCCAAGTGAGGAAACTGAGGCATAGAAGTAAAGTGACTTGCCCAAGGTCCCAAAGCTGTGGCAGAGAAAGGATTTGAACCCAGGCAGTCCGGACCTGGAGCCCAGTCCTTACTGCCTCACTAACCGTCTGTCCTCTCAGCTGCTTACCCCAGAGTCTGTTATACATGAATAAAAACCAAGCTGCAGCATATTTTTCCATCATTCTCATTGGTTTCTGGAGTCACAGATAAGTCTTCTGTCCGTGCAAAGTCTAAGGCATTTCTGGTTACTGGTGGCTTTCTGTTTACTTTGCCCAACTGTTTGCTCTCTGGGGACAGAAGCTGACAGTAGCACTCCCTGTGCAGGCTCTTCATGGATCCAGGAGCCTCAGTCAGATCTCCTGTCGCAGAGAGAAGATGAAGACATCCAAGGTGTGGGCTTGGAGGGCACCGGCAGAGCTGTTTCTTCTCTGTGCTGCCCTGGCATGTCTCAGTTTGCCGGGTTCCAGGTAAGTGACGGTTCCGAATGACTCCCTGATCAATAATATGACGGGGAATATAAAGCCACATCATAGTGACCCTCTCCTTGTCACATGCGCATTAAATAAGGAACATCTCCTGAAGCAATTTGCATGCATCTGATAAAATAATATCAACAACTCTTCAGATTGTTGTGGAGCCCAGTGACCAACTTCAACAAAAGTTCTTGTAGGAAACTGACATGTTTAAATGTATTTTGTCATGCTGAGAATACTTGTTCTGTATTCTGAACAAAGCCTTGGCATGATTCTTTATGCAAAAGGGTTGTTATGTATGGGGAAAAAAAGCCAATTCATAACAATGATTTTAACATGAGAGTGACCTACCTACCTGCTCATCAGCCTAAACGCTTTGTTCTCAGGCTCTCGCGCTCTCTCTCTCTCTCTCTCTCTCTCTCTCTCTCTCTCTCTCTCTCTCTCGCTCTCTCTCTCTCTCTCGCTCTCGCTCTCACTCTCGCTCTCCCTCTCTCTTTCTCACACATACACACACACACTTCCAGATGTTCGCAGCAGTTAAATGCTAGCTAATTTATTTCATAATTTTTTTGGTATTTGTTAATAGGGTGCAAAACAGGCTTAAAAAAAAATATCTGAGTTGAAAGCTCAAACTTAATCTGAGTGAAAGTTCAAACTTGGGCTCCACTGAAAGAAGCACCAGTGACATGGCAATTGGGGGATCCTTCTGGTACAGGAGAAGCCGCTACCATCAGAGGCTAAAGCTGTCAGCTGTCCTAGGCTCCTCGTGAGCCATCCCGTGGGAGGAAGGACTGTTAATGCCATTCCTCTTACTCATCCCATAAAAGCTTCGTGCGCACAGTCTCCCATGGGAGGAGAACCTGGTACCCATGGTACACCCACCCTGGTGTCAGCTCTGCTGAGCACTCAGCCCCCATTGGGCACCACCCCGAGACTAGGGTGATGAGTGTTCGCTACCCATTGGGCACTCAATGAATCATAGGTATTATGATTATCAAGAATCTCAACTTGGCCCTGAGAAGAACAAAGAAGCCAAGGCCTTCCTTGTGTGTCCTATGTGTCCATCAGGATCCAAGGAAATGTGTCTGGAATGGAGGGTTTAAAGGGATCATAGCCACCCTACATATGGACCCCTATGTGAGGCCCCTTGTCAGGCTCTGAGGCTACAGAAGTGAATAGGACACAAAGGGCTCATGTTCTCATGGAGAAAACCAACATGTGAGCACATATTATGTGTGCTGTTGCAATAACTAGCACAGGGGCAGGTGGGAAACAAGAGAGCAAGTGATTGGCTTTACCGGAGATGGAGTCTGGCAAGGCTTCTGGAAGAGAGGATGCTTGAGCTGAATCTTTACATAGGAATAGGTATTTGCCAAATGGCCAAGGAGGTGAAGGGTGTTCCAGGTAGAGGAAGCAGCATAGACAAGGGCATGGAGATGAGAGAGCCTGGCTTGTTCCTGAAGCCACATATCTGCTTCAGTAAGCCTCGAGCACAGGTCAAAGTGGGGAGCTGCCAGAGATGGGACCAAGGAAGAGTCAGCAGGAGACAGATCCTGGGTGGAGCTGGGGCGGGGGGTGGTGGTGCCCGTACACCAGCTAAGGAGCTTGAACCTTATCCTCTAGGCAGTGGGGGGCCATGGAAGGGTTTTAAGCAAAGGATCGATCGACACAGTCAGATTTATATATTAGGAAGTTCACCCAGAGGTAGGAAGTGGAGATGTGAGTGGGTGAGTACAGACAACAGGCTGGGGAACCTTGCTTAATCATCCAGCGATGTCATGAGATGGGGTGTTATCCTTACTCACTATGTAGAAGAGCAAACGGGTCCGAAGAGAAGAGATTCATTCACATCTCATGAGTCTCAAACCCTTACCTGAAATCAGGTTTAGTGCTCTGGCCTCTACCCACGATTCCATGGAGCAGTCTTGAACGTGGCATGTGTTTGAATTCCATACACGAAGTGGAGGAATAGCCTTCAGTTCTGCAACAGGAAATGCTGAGACCTCCTTTGTACTAGCTAAGAAAGGTTTCTGTTTTTAGTTACTCTTGTAATCAAGTCAAATGAAATACTCATTATGTCATCTTAAGACTTATGTTTGCTTATTGCCACTCTGTGCCAGGCACTTAGGTATATTAAGTCTAATTCTTAAAGCTATTTGAGATAAGTGCTATTGTTTATAGTTTACAGAGAGGGAAACTGAGATTTGGAGAGATAACTATCTCTAGGCTCCTCACTTAGTATATCAATATAACAGAATATGGATTCATATCTGTTTTTTTCTGGTTCCAGAGCCCCTGTATGTCCCTGTATCTTTCTGCCTCTTGCTAATGCATTATCTCTTCTCCACCTGCACTGTGGATCTGACCTGCTGGACTCCCAGGCCATTTCTCTATCTCTGGACCACACATTTGCTGCCTTGAGAGGTTGCTTTAAATTTCATGTCTACAATAGCAAATGACACAGAGAAGAGAAATTGAAAATCCACCACCCAGAAGCTGCCCCTTCCAGCAAAGAGGAAGGATGCTATTTGCAAAGGATGCAGCTGCCTAACAAATTGTGTGTGACAAGAAAGTTGTTGCGTCAGGGCATTTCTACAGAAAGCCAAAATATATTGATGCACCCCGTCTAGGTAAGCTTATGGCTCGCAATTTACTGCTGACCTAATCCTGCCGTACGCGATGGATCCATCTTTATTTTGATCAGAGACTCCTGGTAGAAAGAGAGTAGGAGACAGGGACCAAGTGAAATATGTCCTTCTGCTGGCAGCTGCATTCCATGCACCTCGAGGAATGGCAGGTACCTCCTTGCCAGTCCTTACGTAGAGGATACGTTCCAAGGACTTGTAGAAGGGTGTTTGCTGTAGCATTGTTTGCAATTGCAAAACATGAAAAAAAATATATAAACATCCTTCAAAAAGAAAAAGAATAAGTTGAATGCAGTGTATGTCTTAAGATGGAACATGTAGATAAAAGAAAGGAACAAGACCTCTTTATGAATCAACATGGATAGGCCAGAAATACAATGTTGATTGACAAAAGCAAGTTTTAGAATACTATGTCCAGTATGAGTGCAGCTCACAAAAGCAACGCTATGTATTGTGTCTATATGTATGTATGTATGTAAACATTTAAAAAGCTGGAAGGATATACTCCAAATTCATGACAGTAGTATCCTCTGAAGAAGAGAGGAAAGTGAACTGGGGCTGGTGTAAACCACGGATGTCAAATTTATAAGGTTATTTTTTATTAAAAAAAAAAAAAAGACTTGAAGGAAGTGTACCAAAATGTTAACAATTGCCAATCCTGTGTTGTGAATACCTGAGTATTTATTATTTTGTTTTCTGTACTTCTCTGGGCATGTTTAATTTTTCAACATTAAAAATACACAGAGGATCTTGAATGACAGAAGTCAAGGCAGTTGGTCAGAACGTCCATCTGGTTCATCTCTGTAAATTCACAGCGTGAAGGCACGTGTTATAATAACCTGACTGGTCCTGACTGCCCCTGTCCTCTGTTGGGTCCATGCTAGTCCCAGGAATTAAAGATGCAATTTAATGCTAGCCTTGCTTTCAGATTTGCATTTTATAGTACTAATAAACCACACACATTTATCCAATGTAATTTACAAACATGCTGTTTATTCAGCTGATTACTTCATTGTATTGCCACCTCCATAATGAAAAGAGATCTGGTGGTTGTAACCACTTTTTACCAAGTTCCCTCTGTAAGTGATCATCTTGCCCATTAACAGGCTTTCACATTTCAGAGGGGAAAATAATTGTTACTTTTAATAGTGTGTGTGCACATTACTTATCTACTCAGTCTCCACTGTGGCCTGAATTGGGTGGAAAGTTGCTAAAAACGCAATGTAACTATTTTTTAGTGGCAACAGAAAGAGGATACCCTGCAGAGCTGTCAAATACCTACTCAGGAGAAGACAAACCACAGACAATATTGTTTTGTCAAACCTGGGCAGATTAGTAGATGAGAGCACATTCTGAAGCCCCCCCCGCCCCCCCCTCCCCCACTGCTGGGCAGCATCCTGCCTCAAGTAACCATTTTAAAGACTCCATCTGTGGTTCCCACTAGTCTTCGACCTTTCATTAAAGATCCAGCTTTACTAGGCAATTGATTTTTGCTGGTCTCTGGGGTGGTCATGGAGATAGATTTCACTGTAGTTAATATTATCCTCTTTTTCAGGACTCTTGCCAAGTGAGAATGTATTGTTAGTGACCTTGTCTGGAGTGATATGTTAAAATTTTGAGACAGTGGAAACTATGTGATGCTCTGCCCAATGACTGAATCTTGGACACAGGGATGCAAGAGGCCTTGCATGGAGGTGGAGGGGACTGGCAGAGTGGATGCTGGCCTGGCTCCCCTACAGGCAGCGTAGAGAAATGGACCTAACAGAGACTTAGAGTTGAGCAGACCTCGGCTCAGACCCCAGCATGACCACATACCAGCTGCATGGCTCTCGGCCATTTCCCTCATCTCTCTAGAGGGCTGCTGCCTGCTAGCATTGCTGTCAGGATTAGATGAGATGGCATGGGTGAAACATCTCACGCAGGATCTGACACGTCCTGGGCGCTCAACAAATCTTAATCCTCTTTCTCTTCTCTTGTCCCTTTTTACCTTGAAAAGAAACACAAATTACAAAGAATCTTGCAGTGTTATACATTCTTTCAGATGGAAGAAAAATAGAAACCATAATATACCCATCGTATTACACATGGGGAAACCAGAGGCCTAGACAGATTAAATAACGTGCCCATTCATTCCCTCTTTTACTCGATGTCCCAAGAGTGCCAGGAACTCAACAAAAAGTGTTGCCTTACCTTCTAGACAGATTTCAGATCTCATATTGCTTGACTGCTCTGCAGACGTGACACCGTCTGCCTCTCCCATCCCCCCCCCCCCCGCTGGCTTCACCCCACCCCCTACCCACCTCTCTGTACTGTCCTCGCCCTGACCTGGCAGACACCAGTCTCTCCTTGTCAGCTGGTTGTGCTTATGTTGCCAACGGTCTTGTCCTTGGCCGGCGTCTCTCAAGAACCATCTTATCCTCTCCCAAAGCTTTTCATGATCAGATCTGTATCCCTAGTACAAATCCCTCTCCTGAGTTCCAAAACTATGTAGGAACTATTTATCAAATGACTCTACTACATAGGTGTTCCACAGACACCTGGAACTCCGCTTGTCCCAACTCCATCATCCTCGACAAATTCCTTTGCTCCTGAGTTCCCCACGCACCCACCCACTCAAACTAGAAACCAGCATCAAACTAAACCTGGGCCTCTCTCTAACCCGCACCCCCCATCCTATTACCCATCACTCTATCCATTCCACCTGAGAATCATCTAGTAAGTCTGTCTTCCCCATTCTCTCTCCCCTGGATGCTGCAATGGTGCAGGCTCACATCACTCATTGGTACCACTGCTCGAGCCTCCTACCTGCTTTTCCTGCCTCAGGGCTCTTCCCACCTCCATCCAGCCTCCATACTGCAGCCACAGTGATGTCCTAAAGCTCAGCTCTGACCGTGGAGCCTGCATGCTTAAAAAGCTTGCCTACCGGCTAAAGTCCAGAAGAGCTAAGGCGTGAGGCATGCTTCTCTTTTCCTATCCTAAGCGAAACTGTGAGTTCCAGAAGGCAAAACCCATGTCTTATAATTCTCTGTATCCTCTTTAGCATAGTATCCTACACATGGTTTGTTCTCAGAAAGAGTTTCATAGACTCATAATGTGAGAGGGCAACTTAAAGACCACCTGGTCCAAACTTCTCATTTTCCAGGGGATAAAACAGAGGCCCCAAGACGGGGAGGGTATTGCTGGAGGTCATACATCAGGCTGTGGTTGTAATCCCTGCATACCTAAAGCACTTGAGAGTTTATAAAGTGCTTTCACATATACTTTCGTATTTAATCCTACAAATAGCCTAATGAGTTAGGTATGATTCTCTCATTATATAGGTGAGAAAAGGGAAGCTCACAGCGGTTGAAAAACCAGACCAAGATCACCCAGCTGCTGATGGACTGTCTTCTGACCAGAGTTCCGCACTCTTTTGACCCTAGCTGGCCATAAGGTCAGGCAGTAACTGGGGGTTCAATAAATACTTGTTGAATGAACTAACCTATACTTGACTGATAAAGGAATAGCCTTGCACAAATGAGTAAATATATATTTATTGCATGGACAGACAGGTGGTTGGATGTATATTTAATTCCCTTCTGATACTTGACTCTCTTCTCTATGATGACCTTTTAGGGGTGAAAGGCCACCATCTCTTGAGTCAAATGCAGTCAACGAGAGCCTTGCCAAGACTAGACAGACGCGGAGTGTGGATGTCACCTCAATGCCTATTGATTGCGAACTGTCCAGCTGGTCCTCCTGGACCATATGTGACCCCTGTCAGAAGAAAAGGGTAGGTACCCAGGCCTTTGGGAGACCTCTAAGCTTCCAGGAGCCCTAATCCTCAGCAAGATCGGCTGAGGCATTACTGACAGTGCCTGCATCATAGTAGGACCTGGGTAAATGTTAGCTGATTTAATTAATGGATTTTATTCCTCTGAGTTTCCAAGGAGCAATCAGATCCTTTCTTTGATCTTTCAGATTTTTGCCAAGCATATCTGTCCTTGCTCCCATTAGCAGCTTCTTAATTAGACTTCCTGCCTCCAACCTTGCTCTTTCAATCCATCTTTCATGGTGCAACCAGGGGAGCTATTGAAAATGAAAGTCTGGCCAGTCTTTCCCCAGCTTGGACATCCAAAGTCTATGCATGGCCCTTAGGATCAAGTCCAGACTCATGGTATTCAAGGGCCCCCCATGCCTTAGACCGGGCCTACGTCTCCGTAGAACATCCCCCATGCCAGCACACAGAACACGTGTATTTTTCTGACCATTTCACACTGTCTGTTCCTTTATTCATGCTGCTTTCTTAGGCTGGAGTGACCTTTCCACCTCCTTCACCAGCTAACACCTACTCATGATTTGAAACTGCTTAGCAGCCGCCTCTTTTGAGAAGCTTTCCCTGACTTCTCAGCCCCCCTTGCCCTTAGATAGATACCCTTTTATGAACTACAATAGCTCCTTATTCCTCCTCTATCCTAACACTTATCATTTACTTTTCTTTTATTATTGGTCTTTCCATTAAATGGTGAGCGCTTAAAAACTTATTCAATACTGTATCTTCAGTGTATTGGCCAATGTCTGGCATGTAAGAGGTGCTCCATAAACATGTGTTGTTTGATCTCATCATATTTCTTGACATCTCTATAAGGAAGGGAGGATAATTGTTACACTTTCTGTTAGGCAGATAGATAAATAGAGACCCAGAGCAGGTAAGTGATTTCTTGGGTTCACCCAGTAGCAAAAACAGACTTTGAACTCAGGCCACTGGCCTCCTTGTCTAGCATTCTACAAGTCAAAACACACAGTCTCTGCAGTATTTGTTCTTCGATCTTCCTTGTCACAGGAGGGCTGACCCAGGAGCCAGCTCTAAGAGCAGGATATGTGTCAGAGAAAAGAGAACGGTTCTCATTTCCCCGGCTCCTTGGGAAACTGAACCAGCCATGGGCTAGGACTCTAAAGAGGCTGCGGAAGTAGGCCCAGGACAGTTGCACGCTTAATTGGATCAACGTGGAGAGCCAGGCAGGCTCATTCAGTTCCCAAAGTAGGCATTACTGCTGATGTGATCAACAGTGATCCAATTATCTGGATAATTGCTTCATCTGCATCATAAACCAGGAAGACCCAGCATGAGCCGTCCAGCCATCCACTCACTCAGCCAGACAGAGCTCTGCGCTCAGACTTTGCTACACATGGTCCTTCAGTGGACATCACTGCTGTCTGCCGGGTCAGTGGCTGGGAGTTCATCAAAACCTTTCGACTGGAATTGGGAGATGTCTTTCCTCTGTCATCTCCGCACTCCTCAAACCCATTTTGTCTCTGGTGCCTGGGGCTAGTCTTCTAGCATCTTCTTTGCAGACCTTATCGCTGTCCTGCCAGCCTCTGCCTTCCAGGAAGAAAGACTCTGGGAAAGCAAAGGAGCATGGGTGGATGGTTGTCTATGTTTCTTTTCTAGATTTCCGGATACCATGCACGTAATAACTGTGGCTGGTTAACATGTCAGTCTGTAAAGGGGCTGCTATCCTGGTTTGCCCCCTTTGGTGGTACCAAAATCTTGACTGCAGCTAGCATTTGGACGCCACCCAAATCTGATCATTTCCTTCGTCTGCAGTGGTTTCTCATTTCCCCGTAATGAAGTACTAAATCCAGCCTTCCTGAGGTCCTGGAGGCCCTGCCTCACCTGCTCCTGGCTATGTCTCCCTCCATCTCTTACCGCTCTCCCTCCTTCACTCTTCACTCCAGCTGTGATGGATTTCTTCTTGTTTTCCTGGAACAAGGTGCATACTCTCTAGTCTCTCAGCTTTGGCACAGCAGTTCCCTCCACCCAGATTGCCCTTCTCTCCCCTCCTCGGCCAGCTCTCCATGTTTGCCTGACATGTCTACTCATCCTCTGGGGCTCAGCTTAGATGTCGCTTCACCGTCTCCTAAGGCTGCACTGCGGATTCCCCTCTGCGTTTACAGAGCACTCTGTACTGCCCCTGTCATGGCACCCGTTGCACTGTGTTGTCACTGCCGGGTGTTGACCATCATCACCACCACCACCATCTGCAGCCTCCTCGAGGGCAGCCCAGAGGGCATGATTATGATCAAAAACAAACAAGCATAAACAGCACCTACTTTTTTCAACATTGGGTGGCTCAATCAAAATTTTGGAAATCCAATCAATATTTCTGGAATAAACAATCTAGAGATAGAGAAATATTGACTGCTAAAAATTATTAATAATTAAAAAGAAAAATAAGCACAAGCAATTGAGTGCCTACTGTGTACCAGACAACATGAGGTTTCATATATATCTCATACATATAATTGAAACTCCATAACTGTACATTTAGGTAATTCATTATCCCCATTTTATAGATTAGTAAATTGAGATCACAATGCTTAAGTAAGTTACCTGATATCACATAACTAGAAAGTATCAGAGTCAGTGGCTCCAAAGTGCATGCTTTTGCCTTATAAGCTACTTAGTAAATGAGAATACTTGAATCAACCCATTGGATTAATCAAGCTGAAAGACTGAACTGGCTGCATCAGTTCACTTACTACCTTTGACTCCAAAGCCCACGCTTTCCTCACATTTAGCAAATCTTTACTGATCACTGTGGATGCAGAAATTGAAGATAAAGTCCCTGCCTTCAGAGGGCTCCCACTCTATTTGAAATAGACAACCAGCCAATGGCAATATAGATCCTTAAGTGTACCCCTTAGCTCCCCAGGTCTCCAAGGCTCTGCCATTGGTTCACCTTGCTCCTCTCTGCTACAGTACAGACATGCCTACTTGCTCCAGCCCTCCCAGTTCCATGGGGAACCGTGCAGCTTCTCTGACAAGGAAGTTGAAGACTGTGTTTCCAACAGACCATGCAGAAGTCAAGTGCGATGTGAAGGCTTTGTGTGTGCGCAGACAGGTATAAAGGGACACAGGAGTGGGAGGGGAAAGCTATCAAGTGAGCCAATGGCACGTGATGATGGGAGGACTGGCCATTGCCTAGTGCTCAAGATCAGGGTCATGTGTCAGGTCAGGAGGCCTCTTGTGTTCCTTGACCTCTTTTTCCACGTATTATTTCATAAAAACAACCCTACCATGTAGGTGTTAATATTACCCCCATTTTACAAATTGAGAAATTGAGACTTGGAGAAGTTACTCACCCAAGAGCATATAGCAAGTAAGTGGAGGAGGTACAATTAGGAATTGGGGAATTCAAATTACATTCACTGACATTAAGGACACCAAAATTATGTGTGCTAGAATCAGAAATCCCGAGTTAAATCTTACTTTGACTTTGTAATTTAGAGAAGCCACTTAACCTTATCACATGTTGGTTCTCCAAACAGAAAATCAGAAGTGATGTTAATACCTTACAAGTTTGCTATAAGCTTCAAGTGACACAATGGATGTGAAAGCTCTTTGCAGACCTTGAGTTCTGCTGGCTTTCTCAGAGGTTTGAGGCTAAATACAACGTAGAAACGCCACCTGCAACAGTTAAATAGGGTGGGTAGCATCATTTATCTCTGAAAGCTCTTTGGTGAGATAGTCCCTGCATTTCTGTATCACCAAGTGCAATATAACCCTTAACCCATGAGATAGTCAGTAAAACATTTTCGATTAAAGGAAGCAAGGGGAAAAAAAAAAAGACAGATGAACGGGCAGACAGAGGGAAGGAAGGAAGGAAGGAAGGAGCACACAAATGAATAATCATCAGCCGCAGAGCTAAGTAAACACTTGTCTTTTCAATTCATTCCTCTAGCGCATTCAGGCAAACATATGCCTGTTTCTCCAAGGCTCCAGCAAAAATAAGAGTATTTTGACCCAAATTATCTAGATGGGAGTTGCAACTCTCTACATTCTCTGTAACCATGTGCACTGTGCTTAGGGGTCTTCTCAGAAAGAATTAGTGATTCTTAGAGCAATTTCTAGGGCTTATTGCAAATGTGAAACTCCATCCAATAAATCTGAAAGACTTTTCACAGGGTGTCCATGGACTCATTATGACCAGTGTTCCATGATTCTGACCAAAGCCATAATGGTTTTTTGGGCGGGCTTTAGTTTAAATGCCTTGTAAGGAACATATGAAAACCAGATTGTTACTCCTCTGCCTTTAATACCGCAAAACATTGGTTAAAAATGACCAGACACATCTGAGGAAAAAAGGTTACCTGTCTTATGGGCTTTATCCTCCAAGAATATACAAATAAGAAAGGAAGTCAAGTCAATGGGGAAAAGAGTTTCAAGGAAGCAAATAATTTTAAACATACAGTCCAAATAATTTTATCATCTAAAAGTAGTCCGAATGGCTCTGGTGTTGAATGCAGTGTGGTTTAGTGGGGAGAGTTTATGATAAGAAAGCTATAGGTTCCAATCCTCCTGTCAGTACTTACCAGCAATGTGCATTTGGACCATCAAAACACTAATAATAGTAATAACAACACATATCCAGCACTTACCATGAGCCAGTACTGTTTCATTCATTTAAATCCCCAGCAACCCTAGGGGGTAGGTATGATGGCGTCCCTATTTTACAGATGAGTAAATTGAGGCGGGGGGGGGGGTGGTCAGGTAACATTTGGAAGGTCCCACGACTAGTACTATCACAGGACCCACCGAACCCACCACCTCTCACCAGTGCCAAGCAGAGAAGTCCAGCCTTCCTTCCTGTCTGGCCACTCGACCCCTGCCTAGCAGATCTGCCCTCAAGTACTTTCAGAAATATAACACTGGCTTCTTTGGGGGGGATAAACTGTGAATTCCATTACCCACCCACCCCGATACATGAGGACTAATGCAAACAGAGCATTAAAGGCGCAGCAAAGTGTCTGGCCCACAGTGGGTCTCAAACCATGTGAGTCCCCCTCTTACCGGCCTCGGACCGTGGGTAACCCACTTTCTCCATCCCAGGGAGGTGTGTGAACCGCAGACTTCTCTGCAACGGGGATAACGACTGTGGAGACCAGTCAGATGAGGGGAACTGCAGAAGGATTTATAAAAAATGTCAGCAGGAAATGGACCAGTACTGGGCCATTGGTAGCCTGGCCAGTGGGTAAGTTACCGCCTTCTGTCGTGGAGCTGGAAGGGCACACAGTTAAATGTGATTCTGGAGAAGAGACAGGGAGGGACCTGTAAACATAGTGGCTCCTTTTTTCCTTTCTGAAAAAGGCAGGGGTGTAAGCGGATGCTTGCGGCTGCTCCCTGAGGACAGACCCAGGGCCTCCGGGAGCACATCCCACGGAGAGATGGACCTACGCGGCTGCAGGGAGGGAGCACTGAGGGCAGAGCTGTGTGTTGGGGCCACGGAGGCTCCACGCGAGGGCTGGGGGAAGGGTTATTTGACACGTGCTCTGTGACTGTGTTAGGTACTTTCTAAGCATTACCTTTGAATCCCCTTGACAGCTGCGAGGGAGGTTTATCTGTTTCTGTATCCTGAAGCCCCAGCAGAGGGGCTGGCCCAGAGGAGAAGCTGCTAAGTAATTAGCCAGTGAAGGAGTGCATTTCCAGCATGGCTCTGCAGCCACTCTGTGTGCAGCCAGTCTGGGGGCCTCTGAGTTGGTTAAATCCTCTGGGGAGGTGAGGGGTCAGAAGGGACCAGACTGGCCTGGCGCTCACCCTCCTTTCCTGCTGCACTCTGCAGCCTCTCAGCCTCCAGGGGAAGAGGAGGGCCTCCCTTCAGATGCCTCACAGATCAGCATGTGTGACACAGTGCGGGGAGCAGAGCGGCCCTGGATGGGGTTCTCCCTCTTCCTAAATGAACGTCAGACCTCCATCCTGAAAGGTTGTCATTAGAGATACAGACGCCTCATGTGGGGAAAACCTCCTCTCAGGACCACCTTAGAAACTAGTGATTATGAGCCCCATCTCCTCGATAAGGAAACTGAGGCCTGGAAAGTTAAGAGAGTTCTCAGAAGTCACACGGCAAAGAGGGTGACAGAGCGGACATTCAGAGCCAGTAGCAGAGGCTGACCGGACCCTGCAGGAGGGGCAGAAATACGGCTCACAGGCCACGGGACCCTGGCTGAGGCACTTGTCTGTGCGGTGCCTTAGTTTTGTCATTTGTAGACGGAAGTTAGTAATACCCTTCTTTCCAATCTGTGAGGGATGAATAAGCTAATGCCATGGTAATAAACTAATACACGAGAGGCAGCTGGTATGGGTGTGGTGGGAAGAAAGCAGACTCTGCTCTTGACTTAAGACACTCAGACTTTGAGTCCTGGCCCTGCCAGCTGCTGGGCAGTTCGGTTGCCCTCTCTGTGCCTCACTTTCCTCATCTGTTAAATGGGTATAATAATAATACCCATGGATTCAATGAGCCAATATGTGTAAGTATTACAGTATTAAAAAAAATAAATGAATATACATTATTATGCTACATGAAACTCTGTCACAGGAAGAGAGCCTAAGACAATTCTGGTAGAGCAGAACAGGCCAACAGGCAGAAGCTAAAAGGAGACAGAGCTCCTTTGAACAAAAAAATGGCTGTCAGTAGTAGTCAAAGCAGACTTCCAAGAATGGTCTAGCGTGGTAGGCAAGAGCAAGCCTCCAGGAATGGAGGCTTCTTAGGAGGCGGTGAGAAAGAATGTCAAATTAGAGACAGGATTTTCATTCTTTCTAAATGGACATAATGGCATCCAGGGCTTCAGGGACATTGAGTAAGGTCATGCCCTGAGCCATCTGTGACTGTGTCTGTTTCCAGTTAGACCCTCAGTAAATCGGAATTAATTTAGTGTCTTGTGCTGGGGGTCATACAGAAATTAAGAAGAAAACCACCATCCCCAAGGAGCACAGAATCTAGGGGAGACAACAGACACATAAATAATAACAAGCCTTTATCACAGACCAAGTAGTGTTCTAAGCACTTAACAAATATGGACACGTGGAATCCTCACAACCACTCCAAGAGATAAGATTTTCTTTGTTCCCATTTTACAAATGAGGTGACTGAGGTACAGAGAGGTTAACTGGTGTACCCAAGGTTACCTAACTCGTAAGTGGCAGAGCAGGAATTTGACCCCAGGCATCTGGCTGCAGAGTCCATGTTCTTGCCTACCATGCTAGACCATTCTTAGAAGGCAACTGCAGTAGGTGCAGAACAGTAAATACATGAATGGGGCAAGCACGGGGTCTAATGAGGACCTCTAGTGCACGCAGCTTGGTACAAGGGTCAGTGAAGGCTGCCCACAACAGACAACGACGGAACCCATTCTTGAAAGACAAGTAAGAGATAAAACGGTGAATGGCTGGAAGGGCATTTAGGCATAGGGAACAGCCCTTACACAGAAGAGGAGCAAAGCAGACTGGAGGAAGAACACCCCCAAGTAGTGAGGGACTGGCTTTGTGACTATGGCTGGGAGTGTCCAGAGATGAAGCCGGAAAGCTGGTTTCATCCAGATATGGAGGGCCTTGAGTGCTGTACCAAGGAATTTGGCTGTCCTTTAGTAGGTCTACCAGTTGGGATTACACCCTCACCTCTTACCCTTCTCCGCCCCTTCCCTGCAGGATAAATTTGTTCACAAACAACTTGGAGGGCCCAGTTCTCGATCACAGGTATTACGCCGGTGCGTGCTCCCCCCATTACATACTCAACACGAGGTTTCGGAAGCCATACAATGTGGAAAACTTCACCCCACAGGTATGTGCCAGCCAGGAAGCCACCGCAGGGCCATGGCAGGGACACTGGCAGAGCAGCCAGTAGCATGGATCCAGACCCGAGCGCCGATGCATCGCTTTTTCTCTCTGAGCTTCAATTCTTCATACGTAAAATGGGTGGTCCCTTCCTCTGGACACAGTGGTGAGGCTGACATGCCATGTATAGTAAAGGCAGTACAGAGATGTAGTAGCCATAATCATACTAACAGTAATAACAAAAGCTCCCGTGAAGAGACAAGCATAGCTTAGGATTTGGAGTCTCACAGATGCCTTTGCAACTTACCATCTATATCGTCTTAAAGGCTCTGCGCCTCCGTTTTCCTGTCTTTAAAATGGGAGTTATAAAGGTTCTACCTGCACGCAGAGGATTAGTGAGGTGATTAGTGAGCGTAAATGCTTGGCACACACAATACCTGGTTTAACTGGTGAGTCTCAGGAAGTGCTAACTCTTCTCTTGTTTTTGGATGAAAAAAAGGCTATTTTTGTTTTTTATTTATAGCCATAGATAGAGAAAACTGGTAGCTTCAGTTTCATATTTGTACCAAAAGCAAATACAGACACTGTAGGTCCATACTTTATTTTGCTTTTGGAAAATTTCACAAGACTTTCATATATAAACATTGGTATGACAGCTGAGACACCCTACCTAGACTTCCAGAGTTTATATAGACATTACAAACAAATAATTATATCAGTGATGGAAAAGCAAAT
Source organism: Eubalaena glacialis (assembly GCF_028564815.1). Taxonomy (NCBI): domain Eukaryota; kingdom Metazoa; phylum Chordata; class Mammalia; order Artiodactyla; family Balaenidae; genus Eubalaena; species Eubalaena glacialis. Next base: position 146,903,278 of record NC_083718.1, read on the forward strand.
GGTCAGTGGGGTAGGAAGTGACACAAGCGACTTAACCTTGTGACTGGAATCACGAGTCAATGGTTTGAATAAATGTAGTCAATTGAGTGGCAGAGAGATAGACGTCTCAGATGCCAGGTGATACTAGAATCATCATGACAGACATGCAAGAATCCTAGCATCCAGAGACAGCCAGATGACAGGAAGTGTTAACTCTTGTTATTATCAAGTCCTTGCCTATTACAACCAGGCATTGTTCTAAGCATTTTTTAAAGTTATAAAATGCTCTACCAAGATAAGCCTGTGTTATTAACAAACAGACTTAAAAGCAATCTCACAGGAAGTAGGGTTTAGAATAGACTGTGTTACAGTGTGACACACACACCTGAGAACTGAGGGAGAGACCTGGGTGCCAGGCCTGGCTCTGTCACAGGTCCCAGTTGTACTTTAGGCTAAGTTCCTGCTCTGCTCTGTGCCTCGGTTTCCTCATCTGTAAAATGAGGGGCTGGACTGCATGACGTGGATGGTAGTTTTCACGTCTAAAATTGTGCAGTCCTGAAGGTTAGACCGCTACCCCTCCTCCCTCTCCCTTCCTGCGTCCCTCCTCCCACACATAGTTATTGGCTGAAAAAAGACAAAATGAGCCTTGGGACAAACACACCCTCCCCCGTGGTGTCCAGCTCCATCCCTGTGGCCTCCATTTTCAAGGGAGGATCTCAGAGTAGCCGTTTATCCTCCTGGTAAAAACAGCTCCTGGCCCAGGCAGGATATAGAGCTTCCTCTCTCCATAGCTGTGTTTTGAGCCCCGTGCCAGGCACTGTACAGTGCTTTACCCACATAAACTCAACCCTCAGAACAAGCCCAATGAAGGACCCGTTATCATATCCATTTTACCCGTGAAGAAACCGGGGCACAGAGAGGTTTAGGCCAATGTCCAGGGTTACCCAGCGAGAAAATGGTGCCTCCCACCTTGGGTGCCTTACTCCCCGCCACGCTTGGAATCACACCAGCTTTTCTTCCTCGGAAGCTGAGGTGTTACGGGGACTGCAAGCATCCAGAAGCTGGTGGGGTGTGGGCGGAGACAATTTGGGGCTGGTCACTTGGAGGCCACCGAGGCAGTGCCCTTGGCAGTTCTTTGTGCACAGCACCACGAGCGCTGATTTTCGAGCTGACAGCTCCTTTAAGTTCTCAAAGGCACTTGGCTGCCCTGTCCCCGCATCACCCCTGCACTGCCTTTCACCAGCCCCTCATCAGCTGTCACTGAGCTCCTCTTACGGCCTCTGCATTGGCTTGTCTCTCTGACCCCAAATTCATCCCTTCCAACCCAACCACTATTCCATCACGAACTTCCTGATGCTCAGCTGCTTCCTCGGTTGGCTCATTCTTGGATTAAGCTCACATTTTGGCAGGTCATCCAGAGCCTCAGCATCTGGATGCCAGCACACTCTCTCATAGCACCTTTGTCTTCCCCTCACTCTTGTGTCTTCTGATACAACTGCACTAGCATCCCTACAGCTTCTGGACCACACCCTGCCCTTGCCCACCTCCACGTCTCTGCCTACAGCCCAGAATGTTCTCCTACGTTTCTGTCAGTTGACATCCAAATCAAGCGCCCACCTCTATCAGCCCATAGTGTTGGACACATCTGTTTCTCCTGCTGGATCAAGAGCCCTGGGGGTGGAGACGTGGGCGCCTCTGAGTATTTTGTGTCCGGAGCACTTAGTCTAGTACCTGGAACATAGTAAGAGTACAGTGGGTATCTGTTGACTTGAATTGAACTGATGTAAGTCAAATGACATAAGGAACATTTTCTTTTTTCTTCCTTCAGACCCAAGGCAAATATGAATTTGCACTGACAGAATATGAATCATACTCAGATTTCGAACATAGTGTCACAAGGACAACAATTAGCAAGTCTAGTTTCAGCTTTGGTTTTAAAATACCTGGGATATTTGAACTTGGCATTAGCAGTACAAGCGGTAACGGCAAACATTTTATTAGCAGGACCAAACGATTCTCTCATACGGTAAGTACCCTTTGGCTGCTCTTCCATTTTTATGTATTCATTTGAATTTTCATGCCCACAGATGTGTCTGTATTCCGTATTGCTACTAGTAATGGCAACCAATTATATTTGCTATCTTAAAACGCTTTTCACAGGGGTGGCCTTCTATAATTATTTACTTTCATTTTTTTTTTTTTTAGTATGGCATTGTTTTTGTTTTTATTTTACTATTTTAATTTTATTGGAGTATAGTTGATTTACAATGTTATTTTTTCAGTTTTAATTTTTTTATTGAAGTATAATTGATTCACAGTGTGTTAATTTCTACTGTACAGCAAAGTGATTCATTTATACATATAAAGACATTCTTTTTTTTATATTCTTTTCCATTATGGTTTATCATAGGTTATTGAATATAGTTCTCTGTGTGCTCTCATTTTCTAATGAGCTTTTCCCTTGGTTTTTATTAAGCGGGAGAACATAGCTTTGCAAGACTAAATCATCTCTGGAGACTTTTGGACTCCCAGCAATTTGACTTCTGTTCCAAATATTCAGATGAAATTCCTCTCCAGATTGTCACCCAACACCTCTTCTGGGGTCACCTCCAACTTCTTGGGGGGTGTTGTTGTGGTCACATGCCTGTTTCTCCTGCTTGCTTTCTCCTCCTTATCAGTTAGTTTCCTTCCTGGGTTCTAATAGCCCCACCTGTTCTCTATTTAATTTGTGGTCCTCTTCCCTTCTTACTCTACAGCTGCCGCAGGTGACTCTTCTGTTCACCCCCCTCCTCTACCAGGGCAAGCATGAGCCTTCACCACCGCTTCTCCCCTATCTGTGAAGCTCAGACCTGCACCATCCACTTCTCTGGTTATCACTACTTAGATGCCTTGTGGACACTCCAAAGCAAGTTCTTCCTCCCAAGCTGTTCGTGTTAAATAGCATTCTTTTCCTTCTGCCTTTCCAGGCTAGGAATGTCAGAATCATATTTGGCTCTCTTTTCTCTTCATTCCCACATTTGTTGGCCACCACATCCCTTAGGTTCACTCTCCAGTATTTCTTCATTTTTTTTTAATTGAAGTATAGTTGATTTACAATGTTGCGTTAACTTCTGCTATACAGAAAAGTGGTTCAGGTATACATATATATATATACATTCTTTTTTGTGTTATTTTCCATTATGGTTTATCACAGGATATTGAATATAGTTCCCTATGCTGTACGGTAGGACCTTGTTGTTCATCCATTCTATGCATAATAGCTTGCATCTGCTAACCCCAAACTCCTACTCCATCCCTCCCCCTGTCCTGGCCTTGGCAACCACAAGTCTGTTCTCTATGTCTGTGAGTCTGTTTCTGCTTCATAGATAAACTCATTTGTGTCATATTTTAAATTCCACATATAAGTGATATCATATGGTATTTGTCTTTCTCTGACTTACTTCACTTAGTATGATAATCTCTAGTTGCCTCCGTGTTGCTGCAAATGGCATTATTTCATTCTTTTCATAGCTGAGTAATATTCCATTGTATATATATATACCACATCTTCTCTATCCATTCGTCTGTCGATGGACATTTAGGTTGTTTCCATGTCTTGGCCATCGAGTATTTCTTAATCAAACTCTGATTACATCTTCACTAGCCCAGGCCCTTTCGTCTCTGGCTTCAGCCCTCCTAATGGGTCTCCTATCTTCCAACTTGCCCCTTCAAATTTATGTGCTTCCAGAAAAATGTTTTTATGATACTAATCTAGTCATATCAGCTGCTCCCTATTGCCCATAAGGTGAAGATCAAAGCCCATGACTTAGTGGAAGAGGAGCAATTGGAGTGTGAAGTAAGGTGACGGGCAGGGGGACTTGAAGAACCTTGGATTCCAGAGTGAACGAGGTGCATTTATTCTCTGGTTGTTGAGAGTTTGCAACATGAGCATGATGTGGTAGCAAACTAATCTGAGAGGAACATGGAGGAAATTAAAAGTCTACAGCAATTTATGTGAGAAGAAGGGGGTGGTGAGGGGCTCAGAAAGTTCTCTGCTGCCAAAATATCAACCAGCAGAAAATGAGTCGTAAACATGAACTAGACTGTAACTGTCTCTGCTTATTTTCCTTCATCTTCTCGGCTGTGAACAACTTGGGGACAGAGGCTGTTTCTTTCATCTTTAGATCCAGGATGGCACTTGGTAGGTGCTCAAGACTAAAATATAGTGATGAAGGACAGGATGATTAAAAGGAACTTGCCTTGTTCAGAGAGAAGGAGAGGGGTACCATCCTTTGCTCCTTTTCTCTCTCCCTCCCTCCCTCCCACCTCCCTGATTCAAAGAGCCAGTTATAGAGTGGTTACGTCGTGCTAGGCACTAAACTAGACACTTGGGACCTAGAGACAAATATAACATGATTCTTGCCTTCAAGCTCACAGTCTAGTAGGAGAGGTAAACACGTTTGCAGATAACTTAGTCCTGATTTTGATATCAGTTGTAATATAGCATGGTCTATACTACAAAGGAAATATGAGCCACATGCAGTGCAGTCCCGGGAGATGGAGTGTGTGTCAGGGAAATTCACGGATGGCATCTCATAAGCAGCAACAGGTAAGCAGGAATTTAAAATATAAGTAGGTGTGTGTCAGGCAGAAAAGGGAGGGAAGAGCATTCCTGGCAGAAGAAACATGTGCAAAATTATATCATGAAAGAGATGTGGGGAAGAGTGAAACGTTAGACGGATGCTGAGGTACGGTGTGGGCAGTGGAGAATAGTAAGGTATGCGGGGTAGGGTGGGGAAAACTTCAAGGTTGTGGAAGATGAAGCCAGGAGGCTACTGGGGGACAGATTGTGAAGTTCTTACATTCAGAGTAAGGGAATTGATTTTATTCTGCAGGCAGTAGAGAGCCAATGCAGGGTTTTGTTTTAAGCCCAGAAGGGCATTGTAATAACAGAGTTTTAGGACGTCAACTCTGACTGGAGCATTGAGGGCAGCCAGAGGGAGAAAGGAAATCAATGGGGAAGCTTTTACCCAGGCAGAGGAAGAAGGCTAAAATATTTAGAAAAATCATGAACAGAGCACCTAGTGACTGCTTAGGTTGGAAGGATGGGAAGAAGGGAGTCATGAGTCACTGGGGCAGGACTAGGATGGGGGAGAGCAGGGCAGGGAGCAGAGGTGGCATGGCTTATAGAGCTGACGGGTCAAGCTGACGGAGAGTTTTAAGATGAGGGAAGAATGTGTATTTCCCACGCATTCACCTTTTCCTCAGCCTTCACTGCAGTGTAGGAACCTCTCGCTTTGGGTTACAGTAACATTCCTGGATGCTTGACCTTCATCTAGCATTACCATGTTTCAGTCTTTCCCACACACCAGGGGTCACCAAACTTTTTCTGTAAAGGGCCAGAGAGTAAATATTTCAGGCTTTGCGAGGCCGTAGGGTCTCTGTGGCAACCGCTGAGCTCTGCCATCATAGGGTGACAGCAGTGATAGACAATGCATAAACAAGTAGGCATGGCTGCACTGCAAAAAACTGGATTTACAAAACCAAGCACCGGATCCTGAGTGCAGGCTGAGCTTTGCTGACCGTTGCCATGTGCTACGGTGTCCAGCCTTCCTAAAGTACCACTTTTACTCTTTCTTGAGTGCCTTTTCTTCAGAGTTTAAAAAGCATCAACTGGCCTCTCTCGCCTTCCAAGATGGCCCACACTCTGGCTGTGGAGTGTGTATCTCCCTGAATAAACCTTCTTTCTCTTTAAAAAAAAAAAAAGCATCAACCAAGAAGTTGCCTTTGCAGGTCCGCAAACCCTGTCTCCCCTCAGTGGTCCACGGGCACCTGCCCACGGGCACCCTGCCTTGTCTGCTTCTGCTTCCCTTTCTCCTTGGTCCTTATTTGCTACTGTAAGGAAGTGAGCGAAGAACAAGCGCTTCCAAGCTGAAAAGTACATCAGAATATTTCTGAGAAATGAAGGCTTGTCAAAGAGGCCATCTTCCCTCAAGTCTCCTAAAGGAATCATGAGTGATGACCCCTGGCCAAGAGCATCGGATGGTATTTGGAAAGTTCATCTTCTTGTTCCAGATTCCTGACTTTAAAGGTCTGCTTTTCCCTTGTTGGTCTTTCATTTAGAAAAGTGCATTTCTGCATGCACGCTCTGACCTTGAAGTAGCGCGTTACAAGCTGAAACCCAGAAACCTCATGCTGCATTACGAATTCCTTCAGAGAGTCAAGCGGCTGCCCCTGGAGTACAGCTACGGGGAGTACAGAGATCTCTTTCGCGATTTCGGGACCCACTACATCACAGAGGCCGTGCTCGGGGGCATTTATGAATACACACTTATCATGAACAAAGAAGCCATGGAGAGAGCAGGTACGCTGCCCAAGGACCATGGTTTTACTGATGGGGCACATGGAAGTGTGAGTTAACAGGGAGAGGCCTCCATTCCTTGTTGGGGGAGGGGTTATGAATTATGCTCCTAGTTTTCCTCATCCCTCCCTGGCTGTACTTTCACAGTTTCATTTACAGATTCCTCGTCGTTTTTTGAATTGGTTGATGTTGGTCCTCCTTTGCCAGCCCTCTCTCTGGGCAGTCCTCTTTTCTACATAACTCCCTCTAGACAACAGCATCTAATCTCCTGGCTTTAAATGCCTTGAACATGCAGATTATTCCCAACGTATATGTCTATCCTGAATCTCTTCTGTGCACCCAAGAGCTCATGTGGAAATGTCTCTGAGATACCTTCATTTGAGTGTCTAATGACCATCAGAAACTTAACATGCCCCCAAAGAGAACTTTTGCATATGTTTCTTTGCAGTCATCCGCATCTCAGAATGGTTCCATCATTCAATCAGTGGCTCAAGGCAAAAACCTAGGCGTCAACCTTGATTATTTTTCTTTCTTTCCAATCTATTAGTAAGTCCCATCAGCTCTACCCCCAAAATTACCTTTTCTCTCTATCTTGACTGTTACCACCTTATGCTCACGCCAGGAACAGTGTTTCTCAAAATTTAATATGAATGTGAATTATCTGCAAATCTTGTAGGAGGTAGATTCTCATTCAGTAAGTTTGAGTTGAGACCCAAGATTCTGCATTTCTAACCAGCTTTGAGGTGATATCAGTGCTGTTGGTCCCTAGACCACACTTTGAGCAGCAATGTTCCAGATTATTATCAGAGCATCCAAACTAATACTCAACTCCCATTCCCTTTCTACAATCCATTCTCCATCCAGATATTATAGGTCTTCCCACTTGCAATCAACTTCAAGTCTAAGGTATGATTTCTTCCTCCCAATCCAGTATTCTTTCCTCCAACATGGCATTTGTCAGGTTAAGTGACCTGCCCTAGGTCACACAGTTTACAGTGGCAGAGCCAGGGCTTGGTTACAGGTCCAGTGTACTTGCAAGAGGACACATGGTGTACAAGGTAAATTTAGATCAGTGTGGCCTCAGTCTTGCCAAGATCAAGGGTACTGTCCTCCATACCAGAGGTTTCAAAAGCACTTTTCATGGTTCCTCAGATTGCTTACTACAGAAAGGTTCTATGATCAACTTGGATAAACATATAATAGATCCCACTTTTAGAGTTTCACAGGTGTGCTGAAATCAAGTGACCACTCCACCTCTTTTGATACAACATTTGTCACACTGGCTTGACTGCAAAAGCCTGGTTTCTTGTTATTCTTACTGTTACAAGAATTATAAGAGATATCATCATGGAATTCATGTTTCAAGGAACATGCTTTGGGGAAAACTGATCTACACCAACATTTCTAGACAATCCCAGGTGCCAAAGCTGTTCTCCTCTCCTTTCCCTGACCTCACAGTGCTACAGAAAGGTGTTTACAAGTCACACCGAAGACTTCAGCAAGCCCAGGATAGGACGATGCCTTGGGGAGAATTAGAAAGGAACAGATGGGCAATGGTCCAAAAATGGAGAAGAAATAAGGGAAATCAGCTCCTTTTCTTTGCCAGGCACTATACCCGACACTTCGTAAGCATTAACTCAACTAATCAATTAACAAATTCTTTCTACTATATCAAAGAGTAGAGTGGGAAGGGTCAGGGGAAGGGGGACAGCATGCAGCAGCCTCTACTCACTGGATCAATCCCTAGAGATTTGATAAGGAGCCACATTTTTAGAAAGTGACTCTGAGCATGTCCTGTCTTTGGAGAGCAGCAAAAACCCTCAGAGTCTTTGAAGAGGCTGAAAGGGGAAGTCGATGCTGATCTCTAATGAGGTCTCTACCCTGGTGCCAGGAGCTGCCTTGCATTTCTTGTCATCAGGCTGGCCACCCATTAATTTACATCTGAGTCCCTGTGGGCCTCCAGGAAGGGTTAGGCCTCTGGAATCAATCACAGGAAAAGGCACAGGACAAATTACCTTCTAGGTCGTGAGCCTCTTTTCTTGCTTCCTTCAGATTATTCTCTTAAGGATGTCCAGGCCTGTGCCAAACATGATTTTAAAATTGGCGTTGCCATAGAAGAGGTCTACGTCAAGCTGGGTGTGTCGGTTGGCAAGTGCAAGGGCATTCTCAATGAGATAAAAGGTGAGTAGCAAGGGCATGTGACTTCTCTGCTTATCTTCCTTCCCTCTCTAGAACCCCAGACCCAGTCGCTCTTTAAGCTAAAGACTGGGTGTTCCAAGGCATTTCAATTAAAATAATAAATCATTCAATAAAAATCTACCTAGCGCCTACTACGTGTTGGGTATACAGAAATGAATGAGATGGTCTCCCTATCCTCATGGTACTCACATGAAGTAGGCAAACAAAGAAGCAAGGACAAGGCAGTGATAAGCACCAAACCCAGTCTGGAGCATCAGGACAGGCTTCCTAGGGCAGGGATCACTTGAATTGCAACTTGAGGTTGTTTTCAGGCAGGAAAAAAATCTAACGCTGAAAATTTGCTCTGGGGGCCAGGAGTTGGCCTGGCTAGAGAAAGGATGCTCTAGGCTGGAGGGGTAGGAGCCAGGTGGAGGCAGTGGGGGAGACAGGTGAGGCAGCTAGTCCTTACCTGAAACAATGGGAGAGATGGAAACTAGAAGGACAGGCTAAGCCACAAATCATGTAGCAGAGTCCACATGGTGGGTTAGACCAGGAAGTGAGTGCTGAAGCCAGTGTGTAGAACCAGGTGTCTGGGAGCAGAGAATTTGGAGGCCACACAAGGGAGTTGGGAATCGACACAGCGAGTGGAGTAGGAAAGAGAGGCTGATCAGCAGAGCTCCAATCCTGACCCCTTCTGCACCCCGAGCAGCTCTCCTTCACCTGCTCTACTTACTAAGCTTGTCCCTGTATATGTGATCATATGTGAAGAAAGAGTTCCACAGCCAAGGCAAAACAAAATGAACTGCAGGTCTAGAACAGTTTCTTGTGACTGATACATGGTGGATACTGTTGTTTATTTTGGTGGGGCTGGGTTGGAGCACGCATCTTACATAGGGAGGCACGCAGAAAACATAGGTGCTCTTTAAAGAAAACTTGTAAAGTAACCCCCCATCCAAGTTACTAGATAGAGCACTGCCCAGCACCCCAAGACCCTTGTCAATTACAACTCCTCCCTCCCTTTGGAGATAACACCATCCTGACTTCCATGTTCAACACCTCCTTCCTTTCATGATAGTTTTACCACTTACATGTATTGCTAACCAATATGGCTTAGAGCTGCTTGTTTTTGAACTTTATGTGGATGGAATGTAATCTTTTCAGTTCTTTTTTTTTTTTCATTCAACACCATGTTTTTGTGTATAACTATAGTTAGTTCATTTCCACTGCTGCATAGTATTTTATTGTATGAATATAACACTTTGTTCATCCTATTGTTAAATTGGGGTTATTTCCTGTGCCAAGCAATTATAATCAATGCTGCTGTGAACATTCTCACACACTCATCTGGTGCACATGTGCTAGGGATTCTCCAGGGAATATACCCAGGAGTGAAATTGTTCGGTTGTAGACTATGTACTTCTTCTAGACTGGGTAATGCCGAGTTCTTCTGAAATGGTTATATCAATTTACAGTCCGACCAGTAGTATACAAGACCCCTTTTTTATGATGCTCAGGTGTTGCAAGCTCAGAGTGGAATGGAATAGTCACTTGCCACCAGTTCCTTTGGCATTGGACACATGGAAAAATTAGAATAGGAAGGACTCACTGATAGGATTGGGGGCTTTCTGGCAAACTCCATGAGAAGTCAAAATAATAATGGTAGACACTGTTTAGTGAGTATCTATTACATCCCCATGCTCACCCTTTACAAATTTTCCCACCTTTGTCATCTGAGACAAAGAAATGATTTCACTTAGAGCTTACGCAGGGTTACATGGGTAAATTCCTTCACCCTAGTGCCTAAGGTTTCTTATCTGCAAAGTAAGGATTATATAGTTCGTATTTCATAGTGAAGATTAGTTGAGTTAATACATGCACAACGTTAGATTAGTGAATGACACGTAAATGATTAATAATCTATCTCTCTACCTACCGATCTATTTACCTATGATCTATTAATCTATCCCTATGTATGTACGTATGTATCTATCAGCTATCTGTCTTCCATAGACTCACTTAGCAACTAGCACTTACAGATGCTAAAAATAAATGTCCCTTTCTTGCCCTGTCCCCAGCTTGTGTCATATATGATTGAACTGCCCTTTTGCCCCTTGCACTGTGACTCCCTTGCTGGCAGGGATGCATATTGTCCACCTACATCTCCTAGGCAAGCTCCATAGATATTATGGTAACCAGGTTGTCAGTTAGGTTGCAGTAAATCCCAAGGTGTGAAAATGGATCCCCTGACATGCCAGGTCTCCATGTCCATTCCAGACAGAAACAAGAGAAACACCATGGTGAATGACTTGGTTGTCCTTGTGCGAGGAGGGGCAAGTGAGTACATCACTGCCCTGGCATACAAGGAGCTGCCGACAGCAGAACTGATGCAGGAATGGGGAGAGGCGGTGCAGTACAACCCAGACATCGTCAAAATTAAGGTACGTGCAACCGCCCTACCCATCCTTCTCTCTGTTCAGAAAACAGCTTCTGAAGGATTGCTCTGAGCCAGGGTATGGAATACAGAGCTCAATAAGACCCAAGCCCTAATCTTGAGGCACATACATTATACTGGAAAATATATCTGGAGTGAACCAATTGTAATACAATGCTCAACACCAGCTAGAGAACCCTGCCTCCCTCTCACTTGGGCCCCCAAGTTGCTAAAGGAAATTAACCATCAGCTTCTAATTCCAGCATTCTTAAATCAATATTTTTTCCATTTCATCTGGGAATCACTCATTCAGTTATTTGTTCATTTAAACGTTCATGCCTGCAACCAACAAATTGTAGCTAAGTTCCTGCAATGTGATAGGAACTAAGGCACTGGAGGAAAACAGAGGAGGGTGCAAGGATGAAAAATACAGTCTGTGCTGAACAGTAAGATGCTTGCATGCATTATTATCTTACAGGACAGCATAATACATCGTGGTAATCACTAACATGTTTTGGGCACCTACTATGTTCATGATACTCTGCCAAGGACTTTAGGAATGTTATTTCATCTAATTCTCATGAGTCTGCAAATTAAGTGTGCTTAATTTTGTGGCTGATAAAAATCAAGGTCACAGGTTGCATCCATCTGTGACTGCTCAAGAGTCTCTATTAGGTCCAGACCTGAGAATTTGACCTCTTCCCTCCCCTCCTGTGGGTTTGGTAAATAGAAGATAATGATCCCAACCACCTGTCGCCCAAACAACAGTTTTGCAGCCTTAAACTAAAAAGACGTTTGCTAGAACAAGACTGCCATACAAATCAGCAGTGGTAGGTCCTTGCCTGTGGGGACTTCAGCACGGTGTCCATGTCACATCTTACACTGTCCTCTTCTTGCCATTGTCTGTACAGTCATTGATGGTCCAACATCCACCCTCCCGGAGATTTACTCTTGCAGCCAAGGAGAGGAGTTAAGAGGCAGGAGCTCTGATGAGGGGCTCTGCAGTTACCAACCCTGGCAGTTTTCCAATGTCTTTATTTATATGTCAAATGCACAGTTTCTGCATAACAAGAAAGCTGCCATTCATTCCTTTCCTCTGCCACTTATTCAGTAGTGACACTTAGGGTACAGTTGCTGGCAAGCATCGAGAAGGATAAAGTCAGCCATAGCTTGCAGGCAGCTCCAGAGAAATCTGGGATTGGCTGATGGCACGGTGACATTGGTTGGTATCACAGACGGGCATGGGAGAGAACAGAGTTCATGAGAAAATAGATCCCTGGTCTTTGCTTTTTACTTATATCTTACCTGAATCTTTTTTTAAACTTACAATTAATGGATTGCCCTGGTTACCTATCTAAATAGGTTGGAAGTGCCAGCCTGGGCATTGGGAATGTCGAGTGTCCAGCAGCATGGGATGTGTGTTTTGTGTGTACGTGTGTGTGTGTATGTGTGTGTGAGAGAGAGAGAGAGAAGGAGGGAGGGAGGGAGGGAGGGAGGGAGGGAGGGAGAGGGAAAGAGAGAGAGCACACACACGTTAGCGTGCTAAGCATCTCAAACAGACCTGCCACCATTCTCAGAGATATAGCACTTTACTGAAGGCACAGAGAAGCTTCCCAGCATGTATGTGATGCCCTGGAAAGTATCATATCCACTGTTAGTGTAATGTTGTGAAGGGCTGTGGAGGCTGAAAGGGGAAAGAGATTAGAGAATGAGAGATGTTTCCAGCGGTGGAGGAGGTGAATTTGTTGAAGGTTTTATGCACTTCTTCTGTACATCGCTAACCTGAGTTGGAAACATCTATTGTGGGCATGGACTCTTTCTGGCAAGAGAAAACTGCATATGACTTCACATTATCTCAAAATGATTCTTGGCAGAGTGAGCTTACCAGGTAGTTGGAGCAGCAGTTGCTTTCCAGGAGGGCGGAGACCACTCGATGAGGAATTCCTAGACACAGAGTGTTGGCCAAGGCTTGTGTACATAAACGAGTCTTGAAGATCAAGATCTGAAAACACAGTTCCTATAGGAGCTGGGTAGGCAGAAAGGGAGACCACAGAAGAGCCCATTCACAGTGTTTAGTGGTGAACTTCGGTTACAGAGAGATGGCTCTTTGTTCAAAGAAGAGGTGGAGAAAGCAATGGACATATATAAAGAGAACTTTGAACACAAAAGATTGAAATTACATTCAAGATAAAAAAGATGAGGGACTTCCCTGGTGGCGCAGTGGTTAAGAATCCGCCTGCCAATGCAGGGGACATGGGTTCGATCCCTGGTCCGGGAAGATCCCACATGCTGCGGAACAACTAAGCCCGTGCGCACAACTACTGAGCCTGTGCTCTAGAGCCCGTGTGCCACAACTACTGAGCCCACATGCCACAACTACTGAAGCCTGCGTGCCTAAAGCCCGTGCTCCACAACAAGAGAAGCCACCACAATGAGAAGCCCGCACACCACAACAAAGAGCAGCCCCTGCTCACCGCAACTAGAGAAAGCCTGCGCACAGCAACGAAGACCCAACACAGCCAAAAATAAATAAATAAAATTAAATTAAAACATTTTTTAAATTTTAAAAAGATAAAGACAAGCATACGTCTAAAAATAGAAGTAAATTTTAGAGTATATTTGCTTTGTGGTTATAATAAAATTAAGGAAAATAAGGAATTTATGAAATAAAAAATAGAAGCTGAGATGTGTAGACACTAATCAGATGAAAGGGGAAATGGCTGAATGTAGGAAGCCAAAAGCACAGTAGTAGAATCAAAAACTACATTGGAAACTATAAAGAACAGAATTGACGCTACAGGAAATTGAGTCAGTGATGTGGAAGGTGCTATAAAAATGTTTCTGTAATGCAGAAGCAAATGACAAAGAGATTAAAACAATGATATAAAATAAATATGATGGACAGAGTACAGAAGTGGAAATCTAAAAACCAAAGACTTCTTCCTGAGAAAGATCCAGGATTAAATGTGAAGATGCATTAATCAAGCACATAATAAAGGAAACTTCCCTGAGCTGATAATGCAAAATGAACAGCTCATTGAAAAGGAGGTAAAAGTACTGAAGATAAAACAATACTGAGACACACTGTGGTGAAATTTTTGACTTTGAGGAACAAATAGATCCTACAAAAATAAAAGTCGTACTGGTCTTAGAATTCTTCGCAGTGCTAAATGCCTAAAGATTATGGAGTGACAACCACAAGATCTTGAAGGAAAAAGCTTGTGGCCCAGTGAAATGGTCCTTAAGGGATGAAAAAATCCCCAAGACATTCTGAGATATTAAAAGAGTCACATAGAGGATTGCCAGATTTAGCACTCGAAAATGCAGGATGTCCAGTTAATTCTGAACTTCAGACAAATAAGGAATATTTTTTTAGGATAAGCATCTTTCAAATATTTCATGGGATATATACTAAAAAATTATTTGTTGTTTATCTGAAATTCCATTTTAACTGGGCATTCTGTATTTGACTGACAACCCTAGTCACAAAGCCTACCATCTCTGTACATTTCTATAGTGGTCGAGGTGCTAGGTTGTGGTCTGGGATTCAGGCTGATGGAGAAGCCATGGTAAGGAGCTTGGCATGGCTAAGCATAGAAGGGAAAATACAGTAGTGAGTGATTCATCTAGAGGTCAGGAGAGCCTAGGTTATGCAGCAGTGAAACGCCCCCAAATCTCAACGACTTAGTTCAACAAAAGTTTATTGCTCAATCACACATCATGTCCAAAGTGTATTGGTGAGGGACCTTTTCTGAATATCTCTCAGGGATCCAGGTGATGGAGGCTTTATCTTGTCCTGTGCTCCCAAGATCACCAGAGCAGTGGTAAGGGAATGGGAAAAGTCACCACACTCTGCTCCCAAAGCTTCAACCTGGAAGGGGCCCTCCCTCACTGCTCAGAAAAAGTCACATTGCAAACCTGCCCTTAAGGATGGTTCAGGGAAAAACAGCCCTGCCAAGTGCCCAGAAGGAAAAGAAGCTGATATATTTGGTAAACACTGATAATGACCATCACACCTTACTAAAGCAACTTATTTAAAGATTCTCTAAAAGCAAATTACTCTGATTAAGAGAAGGTTTTGTGTTTTTCTTTAACCTTTTATTTTATATTGGAGTATAGTTGATTAACAATGTTGTGTTAGTTTCAGGTGTACAGCAGAGTGATTCAGTTATAATGCAGATGCTTTGGTAGCATGACCTGGTAAGATAATGTCAGACTTAGACTGCCAGATCTCACTGGAAAAAATGAATTCTGAATTCTAAATAAGGAAACCCATAAATGTAATTAAATGGAAATAACACAACAACAAAATAGTTTTGCCACACATGAAATCTTTCATGTGTAAGGAATGATACAATTTATAAGAAACATGTCTTAAAGGAAATAGACAACTCTCAGAAGAACTCAGATGATAAATATGCAAAATTTTAACTTCTCTAGGAATAAAAATGAAAATTAAAGTAAAAATGCAGTATTCTTTCTTTTTTAATTTTTTAAAATTTATTTATTTATTTGGCTGCATTTGGGTCTTCATTGCTGCACGCGGGCTTTCTCTAGTTGTGGCGAGCAGGGGCTACTCTTGGTTGCAGTGTGCGGGCTTCTCATTGCGGTGGCTTCTCTTGTTGCGGAGCACGGGCTCTAGGCACACGGGCTTCAGTAATTGTGGTACACGGGCTCAGTAGTTGTGGCTCGTGAGCTCTAGAGCACAGGCTCAATAGTTGTGGTGCACAGGCTTAGTTGCTCTGCAGCACATGGGATCTTCCTGGACCAGGGCTCGAACCCATGTCCCCTGCATTGGCAGGCGGATTCTTTTTTTTTTTTTTTTAACATCTTTATTGGGGTATAATTGCTTTACAATGGTGTGTTAGTTTCTGCTTTATAATAAAGTGAATCAGCTATACATATACATATATCCCCATATCTCCTCCCTCTTGCGTCTCCCTCCCACCCTCCCTATCCCACCCCTCTAGGTGGTCACAAAGCACCAAGCTGATCTCCCTGTGCTATGCAGCTGCTTCCCACTAGCTATCTATTTTACATTTGGTAGTGTATATAGGTCCATGCCACTCTCCACTCTTGGCAGGCAGATTCTTAACCACTGCGCCACCAGGGAAGTCCCCAGTATTCTTTTTTACCTGTCAAATTAATGATGATTAAAATCTGTAATACTCAATGTCCTTGGGAGCGATGAGATGGGAACTTTTATATGATGAAACAGGAATATAAATTAGTACAACCCTTTAGGAAAAGAATTTAACTGTATATCTCCAACACATTATAAATGTTTATAGCTTTTGATCCAATATCCCTAAATGGAAGAATCGACTAAAGAAATCATTTAAAAAGTTGGTAAAGATGTATCTATAAAGACATGCCTCATTTTATGTTACTGTAATCCTTATCCGAAGTTTCAGTTACTCATGGTCAACTGCGGTCTGAAAATATTAAATGGAAAACTCCAGAAAGAAACAACTTATGTTTTTAATTGCATGCCATTCTGAGTAGTGTGATGAAATCTCACACTGCCCTGCTCCATCCCCACCTGGGATCCCCACCGTCAACATCATCTGCTCCTGACATCCAACCATCGACATGATCGTGGTTCAGTGATCTAGCACCACCCAAAGCAGATGATCCTTTTGATGATACATCAACAGTAGCCTAACACTATGTCACAAATCCTACGTCATTCACCTCACTTCATCTCATCACCTAAGCACTTTATGATCTCACGTCATCCCAAGTAGAAGGGTAAGTACAGTACAATCAGATATTTTGAGAGAGAGAGAGAAACAGAGAGACAGAGAGAGAGCACATTCACATAACTTTTATTACAGTGTATTGTTATAATTATTCTATTTTATTTTTAGTTATCGTTGTTAATCTCTTACTGTGCCTAATTTATAAATTAAACTTTATCATAGTATATGTGTATAGGAAAAAACATAGTATATGTTGAGTTTGGTACTATTCATGGTTTTGGGCATCCACTGGGGGTTTTGGAAAGTATCCCAGCTGATAAAGGAGGACAACCATATTTGTAGTAGCAAAAGGAAAAAGAAAAATGGAAACAACCTAAAGATTCAATAACAGGGGTAGAGTTGAATACACTGTAGTTCACCAATACAACAGGATACTCAGTACCCATAAAAAATCATTTTATCAAGGATTATTGAATGGCATGGGAAAATGCCATTCAATAATATATGATGTTAAGTGAAAAAAGTGGAATGTAAAACTTCACTTTTCTTATGCCACCAATTTGGAGTAAATATCTGTCCATCTACCCATCGGAAAATATATACTGAAAGGACACAAGCCACGATGGTAACAATGCAAATCTTCCACCCTCCGCTTACTCACTGTGACTCTTGCCAATCTCATTAACTTTTCTGTGCCTCAGCTTTGCCATCTGTAAAGTGGGGATACAGAAGTCTACCTGACTCATAAGATTGTTGTGAAGATTAAGTTAGATAACATATGTATTTAGTTCAGCACCTAATAAATGCTAGCTATGGCAATAATTATTTGTTATCGTTAAGAACAGCAGTCACCAGGGTCCATTATAGAGAACCGCATGGAGTTTCATAGACAGCACCCACCATCTCTGTGCATCAATATGATCAATAAAAGTTCCACAAGGTCAGGTGTGCTAAGGACCCAATGATCAATGTGAGTAGTTGGGATTTTGTGTTTTTGGGAAAGATGGGGAAGAAAGGAGGAGGAAGGAAAGGAGGGGGAGAGGGAGGGAAGAAGAAGACAAAAGAGAGAAAGAAAAACAGGAAAAAAGAACCAGCAAACCAAAAAAAGGACAAATAAGCCATATTAAGTTAAAAATGGAGCTGTGGAGGGAACCCTGTGGAATTGCTGCTAAGTTCCAAGGCAAGCCATCATAGAGAATCCTGGGATAGAGGTTGGAAATGGGAATAATCGCCATTTCTATCACCAATCATCATGTGATGAAAAAAACACATATTTGGGTTAGTTAGTAGGAAAAAACCCACAGATTTGGGGTTAGAATCCTGGCAATGTGCTTTTATGAGTTCTTTGACTTTGTTCAAGTTACTTAACGCTCACCTGAAATGGGGCTAGTAATTGCTCCTGTGTGAGGATGAAGTGGGATCATATGTGTAAGTCGCCAGCACACAGTATACGTGGACGGTTTATTCCGGTTCTGCCACTGACCTACTCTATTTCCTGGAGCAGATCTCGGTACTGGTAGAAAAATGCCTGGGGGGTTAACGGCAGGTTAAAGGCAGCCTTTCAAGGTGCTCTGGCAGGGAGAGCAGGCTGTTGGAGGAGCTCATGTGGGTGTACAACTATCCCCCATGTAGCCCCGCCCTCCCATGGGTGGCCAGCAGGCTGGACCATTCTGCAGACAGCCTCTGGATCAATTCACTGACCACAAAACGGTCAGACAATGGGACCACCAAGGGGCCTTGCTTTGCCCGCTGGAGTGAAGGTCAGCATCAGATGCATTAAGAAATGGAAGCAATTTTCTTCCCACTGGAGGCTTCTATTAGGCATGATTGCCTGCATTTAGACAGACCCTAAATGCTCCAGGGCCAGATCAGGGCAGGATCACAAACAAAATCTGGAGAGGAACCTGGCCCTGGAGCTGAAACTCGAGCCAAGAGGCTCTGAACATGTTTAACTACCTCTTTGGATGTTGCCTCTGTTTTTCCAAGCCCACAAACACTACCACATCTATCTGTGGCTTCCAGCTCTCCAACACTGCTGTGCCCACTGAGAGCACCACTCACCCTGCTCGCCGCACCCTCACCTCCATGCCAGCTGCTATGGCCCTAATGAGGCCTCCCATTCCCCTTTCATTCTTCCACCCACTTTTATTAGCGGCTCTCACTAAGCTCTGGGCAGGACCCCGGAGATACAGCTGAGCAGTATACAGGTCTGATCTCCAGGAGCTTACAATCTAATTAGAGAAGAAGGAAAAAAGGACTTCAACCCGAGACGCTGACCACAAAGGAGCGAAGAGGTAGAATTTGCCTCAGATGAGGTAGTATAGACAGTATTCTGAGAGTTTCATGGTGGGAAGGTGTTCTTTGGAGCCCTAATGGTGGCTCTTGCAGGCCATGACGGATTTTCACAGGTTTGGTTGGGGGCGGGGATGGGGAGTGACGTTGGAACAATGCTCCCATGATACTTTCAAAGAGTTGCTTGCAAACCATCTCCCCTCCCCAACCAAAAACAGATTAACTAGCCGCTCCTCTCTACCCATTACAAGTTACCACTGTTACCTATAACCACTGTGTATCTGTTAGTACTTTTGTCTCTGTCTCTAGATTCTGAGTTTCTTGGGAGTGGGATTTTATCTTACTCATTACTTACGCTTCATGCCTGACACTTAGAAGGTATTCAGCAAGTGTTTGTTGACCTGAACTCGAATGAGCTTATTTGTGGATATTGGGTGGGATGGGAATGAGAAAGGGTAGGGCATGCATCCAGTTCCATATGAATCCACTGTGGTCTGCATGCAGCAAACCTGCGCATTCCCGTAGAGCCTTGCTTCATGTTTCTATGTGATGAATGTTTTCTGTTGAAATGAGTGCCTTTGCTCCCTTCCCAGGCAGAGCCTCTCTACGAACTGGTGACAGCCACGGACTTCGCCTATTCCAGCACAGTGAGGCAGAACATGAAGCGGGCCCTGGAGGAGTTTGAGAAGGAAGTCAGCTCCTGCCAATGTGCTCCCTGCCAGGGGAACGGAGTCCCTGTCCTGAAAGGTACCATTTCCAGTGTCGCTTGTGGCAGACGTCCTCTGGATGGGCTGGTTCTGGGGCCGGAACACATGATCACATCCACACACTCTCCAGAGGTGTGCTTCTAGGTCAGGGTTTCGTGTGTACATCCAGGGGAATTTCCAGGTCATTCCCCAATCTTCTGCCTCAGGCCCCAGGGACTGTCATAAAGCTCCCTTCTTTTTCTCAGAGGAAAAAATATGAGCGCCCGCGCCCCCGGCCATTTGGAGCCTCTTAAAGATGAGCTTCTCCACCTTGATTGGGCATTAGAACCACTGGAGATCTTTAGAACTACTGATGCTCAGGCCCCAAATGTGATCATTACGTGAGACTTTCTAGAGAAGAGACCCTCATCAGGAGGGCTAAACCCTCTCCTCTCCGGGTAGTTCTAATCTGTGGCCGGGGTGTGACTCACCTTGGAGCACCACCTCCCTGGAGCATAATGAAGTAGGGTTGGACCAAGGAGGTGCCTGCACTCAGGTACTACTTATGGCAAGGCGCCTGATGTCCTCTCAGGCTGCACCTGAGAATCACCCAGGGAGCTTTTCACAAACACGTAGCCCTGGGCCTCAGCCCAAAATAGTTAAAGCGAATCACTGGGATTGGCCTCTGAAAAAAAAACCTACCAGATAATTCGTTGTAGAGTGAGGGCTGGGAAGCTGTTCTACAGCTGAATTCACTGACAGGATCCATGATTTTGCCAAGCTTTTAGACTAGCGGGAGAGCTAGCCGTGACCCAAGGGTTGCACTGAAATGCACCAGTGTTAGGACCAGTGTTAGCCTGACTATCTCCCAGGAAGTCAGAATGCAGGCATCTAGAACAGGCTGCTCTGGCTGTCAGGATACCTAGGTTCTAGCCACAAGGGACACATGGGTGACAGCAGCATTAAACTGAAGGCAGGAGCAGGCTGAGACTGTGTGGTCTGTAACAAGGAGTGGGGATGGACTCTGGGACTCTGTCCTGGTCAAAGAAGAGGCCTTCCCTGGGCTGAGCAGGGGAAACACCTTGTGCATATCCTGACCAATACATGGTGAGACGATTGGGGGATGGGGGTGGTGGCATGGATGGCCCACTAGAACTTGATTGCTAACTTGAGGGTCACATCCGGGGTCACTGCAGGGGGCAGGGCAAATGTGAGCGAGGCTGGGGCCTGGGATCTTCTGCTCCTGTTGTGATGGGCTAAGGAAGAGTCCGGTCCAGCATGATGCCAAAACAGGGCATCAAGAGCAGCTGGGTACAGTATATCCCAGCCCAGGGAGCCAGCAGGACTCGAGGCAGAACTCACATGGTTGAAGCAAACTCAACAGAGGGGACACGAGAGAAGATCTGTTCTCAGGGAGAAAGATTCCACCTGCCCAGCTGAGATGGAGGGATGTGTGTCTAGCTTCTCAGATGGGATGGAAATGAACAAAGCAGATGTAAGTGACAGCCTAAGAATGGGAAATTCTCCATGAGGACCAGGACCTGTAAGTGAGGGTCAGTTCAGCAGGAAGTGGGATCCATTCACCAGCACCAGGTTTTGATCTAGGGGTGCTGAAATCCCCCTTGCCTTGTGTGTAACTTGGACCTAGAGACTGGGACCCACTGGAGGCTTTACTTTGGAGGTGAAGGAGAAAAGGAAGCCAGAGGCTGGAATGCCGATGGGGCCCAGCCTATAAAGGACAGTCCTGTAAAGAGAATTCGTATGATTCAGGTGAGAGAAGGCCCAGGGTGACATGTGACAGATTAACATAAGGAATAACCTCCAAAATGTCAGAACTGGCCTAAGGTAGCATGAGACATCTAAGGGTAGTGAGTTCCCCATCACTAGAGATGTTCAAGCAGAGACTAGACAATTACTTGTGGTGAAATTGAGCATCAATGACCATTGGCCCCACGGACTTCAGTAATGTAGCTTCTGACCCCCAAAACCAATGTCTAGGTCAAAGGTCAGCTAATGGGTAATTTTCCTCAACAACTCGACATCATTCCCTGTGGTGGAATAAACACCCTTTCATGAGCAAAGGACCCTCAAGAAAGGAGTGGGTATTCTTGGCACTGAACCTTCTTATTTAAAACCATTCACTTAAACGTTTGCCCTATTTTAACCTAATGGAAAAGCCGTGATGTGGAGGGAGGGGTGAAGTCTAGGAGCTCTTACTTCATGTGGTATGATTCATACTGTCTCTGCATCTTCTCAGGATCACGCTGTGACTGCATCTGTCCTGCTGGATTCCAAGGCCCTGCCTGTGAGATCACCAATCGGAAAAGTAAGGAGTCTGTGAGAGTTGGTTGGGAAAGGGAAGTCTAGGGAAGTCCAGAGAATAATTCAAAAGAGCAAGAGCAAAGTCGGGGAGTGGGCTAGGGAGCTGGACACTATGAAACTTGAGATCCATCTTGACTCCTGATTTTATATTTTATTATTTTCACAACTGAGAGTGCTCCATGTTACAGGACTGCTAATGCATGGCCTCTTCGAGTCATCTCTTTGAAACATTCTGGAATGTTTATCTTTTTTCTGTTTAGTGAACTCCTATTCAGCCCTCAAAATCCAACACAAATGCCCCTTCTTCTGTAAAAATTATTCTAATCCAAGTAGAATTAGTTAATTTCTCCTGTGGGATCCCATAGGACTTCGAACATGTATCCATTACAGCTCTTAGCACATTCTGTTTTGGGTTGTGTGTGTCTACCTCCCCTGTGTCTGTGAGTAGGGATCATGTCCCATTTACCTATGGGTCCTCAGGTTCCCACACAGTTGCTGCAGTTGAATTAATAACTGAACGACTGGACTACGATGAAGGTCTCTTCCAGTTCTCAGATTCTTTAGCCAGTTTATTTTCTAAGAATTCTTAGCACTGCCTCCTCCCGCCCCCGACTCCTCCCCTTTCTTTTCCTTTCTGTGACTTTTTTGGTGATACTGTTAAAAAAGGAAATGGCACATCCAATAAAAACACCAAACATTTATTAAGCAGTCCACTATGTACCAGGCACCTTGCTGAGGGCTTGGACTCAGTGTGGGTTCAAATTCCATCTCCATCATTTAATAGCAAATTACTTGACCTCTTCGTGCCTCAGTTTCCTCATCTGTAAAATGGAGATGATGATATTAACTACCTCATAGAGTTGTCTTAAGTCTCTCATGAGGCATATAAAGCACTTGGAAGGATGCCTAACCCATCGTAAGAGCAAAATAAATATCGGTTAGTTGGTTTTAGAGCAAAATAAATAGTGTTACTTTATATTTCACATATATTAAATCCTTTCATCCTCACAACAACCTCATGAAGTAGATACTGTCAATACCCCCATTTTATAGAGGAAACTGAGGTTCAGTGGGTGGCTAGCTAACTTGCCCAATGGTCACACAGTTAGTAGGTGTAGGGACCCAGGTTCAGGTCCAGTGAGTCTGACTCTGTAGCCTTTGCTTTTGGTGACTGCTCTGCTCCCCTCCCCAGCAAAGTGCTCGAGGGGTGTCTCCACTCCCTCTCCTACTACATCTAAACCAGGCCCCCCACAGTGACCTGCCCAGTAAGAGTGTAATGGCACAGCCACAGGGTTTCCACTGGTTGGAGGAGACCTTGGAAACCTCCCACTCCAACTATCTCATGTTATCAATGGGGAGGCCCAGAGATATTAAGTAATGTACCCAGAACTACACTGCAAGTTAGAGGCTCAGCCAGACGCGTGATCTATCATGGTGGATGTAATTGATTATTTGCCAGTCTCATCAACGACCAGAAATCCTCAAGGGAAAGGCAAATGTCAGGGAGGGTAGAGCCCAGTGTTATTACTTCATTTAAAACACACAACGGCCACATAGATAACAGAGCTCCCGCTTGATACACTGAGAAGAAGTAAACTATCCAGCATCCTATAGCTGGGAAGTGTCTAAGCTGGAAACTATTCATTTATTCTACTAATATGGACTCAGGGACTCCTATGTGCCAGTTTAGGTGCTGGGGTTCAGTGGTGAGCAAATCAGATTATAGTTCCTGTCATCATGGAGATTGCTCTTTAGAAAGACAGACCAACATCATTTGACTCGTCCCAGAAATACATTTAAAGTTTCAACTGTAACTGCTACAAAATGCTCTGAGAGCTTAAAATATGAAGTAGTGATGGGGAGTTAGGGATCAGGGAAGCTTTCCTCACAGAAATAACACTTAAGCTGAGATCTGAAGGGTGAATAGGATTGACCAGATGAATAGAGGAGGGAAGAGTATTTGGGGCAAGGAGAAGAGTGTGTGCAAAGGCCCTGTGGTAGAAGGGAGCACGGTGAGCCAATGGCCTGAAAGAAGGGCAGTGGACTGGAGTGGGGAGATCAGAGATTCAGACTCCCAAAACCCTAGGGTTTATACACCTTACCCCTCCTATAGGGCACCAGAGTGTCATAAGGGCTAATTAATGTTCATTGACCTTCTTTCTTATAGATGTCCCCATTGATGGGAAGTGGAATTGCTGGTCAAACTGGTCTCCGTGTTCTGGAGGACATAAAACAAGACAAAGGCAGTGCAACAATCCACCTCCTCAAAATAGAGGCAGCCCCTGCTTGGGCCCTGCTTCAGAAACACTTAACTGTTAAGGAAGGGAAAGCATCTAGCAGGTGATGCTACTGTGGGCTGCACACGGCAAGGAATCAGGCCAGCTCACCCCCCATGCCTGCTTCCATCTGGAGCTGGCCCAAGGTGGAGGGCTGTGCCATTCAGAATGTTTA